>NC_091938.1:36659175-36986821 GCF_041260155.1 Ptychodera flava
TATTGCATAAAATCAACGTGGAAGAGACAAGATTTCAAGATTACACAAGGCACACATGCAGGTCAAAACACAGCAAGGATGGTGTATTCTTTGCACAGTGTTCAAAATATGAATTCTGTCCTTTCCAACCTGAAAAAAGTGTCCTTTTCTTCAAGAAAAGCAACATCAATTGACAATTATTTTCTTTCAAAAACTGAATTATTTTCATATAAAAACAACTGTGGCAATGAAGTTATTTTGCACTGTAGTTTTTATTTGTGCCAGTGATTTGTGATTGGCTGTTCTAAACCCAAAATTAATGTGATAATTAAGTAATTTGTGCCTTTCAAATTTCCTAGCTACAGCAAATTTGCAAGGCTTTGTATGCACATTGCACTCCAATGTAGATATATGACTGTCAAAAATATTTATACTTATGGCTATTGAAAAAAATTCAAATTTGTATTACCAAACAGGTGATAAAACTTCCAACAAATTTTACATCAGATAATATCCTTGTCCGGAGGATGTGGGAAGAGTGATATGCAAATAATGTCATCAGGCACTCTAACCATGGGCTGTGATAATATTGTTGACTTTATACTTCATTTGACTTCATTTTCTGTGACAAAGTACAGTACTTAAGATTGAAAAAAAAAAACACATAAAAAATTAGCCCTTATTGACATGTGCATAATCAAGACAAGCTTAACAACTGATAAAAGGGGATGATGTCACTGTAGACAATTGATGGTCTGAGTGTTATCTCTAGCTGTCATCAGTGACCTGAAATCAACCCCTGCATGTTAATCGTTATATCATCTTGCCATAGCCAACTTTGTGGCAAATATTTTGTCATGTCACTGCTGTATGTTTCTTGTTTTACAAAATAGGTAGAGAGTTTTTGACACATCTTCAAAAATAGGAAAACAATTTCATACTCGTCTGCACATTATGCTAAAAAGGGGCTGTGAAAATTGATATGAGAGAACACGCCTCCACGCTGAACTCCCAATCACCTTTTCAATACAGACATCTACTATGAGCTGTCTACAGAGGTATACAATCAGACCACTGTACATGGCAGTGTTACAGGAAGCATGCACGATTCACTTCAACAGATCAATAATATGCTTTTCAGGAATAACAGTGCCATCATTTGCTTTCATTGGAATTCATTCCCTGCATTTGTTTGAAAAGAAAGTCTATCTTAGATTCAATGTATCACTTTAATCTGCTGATAAAGGTTTCTTATTCAATTGCCAAATTTGACTAGGACTACAATTTTGTCATAAATGCTTGATTCCAAACCACTTACAACTTCTGAATAGAAAACAGTAGTAGGTAACTATGACTACGGATTGAAACAAGCTGGCAAAGTCAACATCAAGAACTTGGATGAAAATATAAATGTAAAACATAAACACACATCAATCCTCATTCTCACTTTTTTGTTTCTATTTCTCTGTTTCTCACTCTTACACTGTATATTTTACTGTTTATGTGATTTAAAACCTCCCTCTATGGGGCTTCGATGGCCCCAGATATTCATCAATGATACCAATTGGGAATAGCTGCCCAATGGTTTGTAGAACATGGGATCCAATTTCAAGGACAGCAATGAAATTTGCAGAAAAGCAGGCTAAGTTATATTCAACTGTTTTTGACACACTGTCAACGCCAGACACTCTCTGGTTTCATAGTTTGAATGAAACAATATGATAACAGCTTTAACTGAAAAGGTATTGTAAACTGTGACACATACAGCTGGCAATGGAATGAAAAATCATAAATATTCCTTCAAAATGAGTGATGCTTGGTGAAATATTTAGCAGACACAATCAAACAAATCCCTAGACTTCTGTTACAACTCCAAGGACCCACACAGTCATTCAAAATTCAGTCACTCAGAGAAGCACACATCAGATTGATTCAAACCACACAACCTTGACATGGTCATTCTATTATGCATGACCATGTCCCCGGAAATCCTCTCCTTCCTTGCCTTGTTCAAAACTGGAAAATCTACACTCTATTTTACGAAAGGCAATTTGAAACCAATGCATTGTTTTCTATGGGTCTATTGTCATTCATAAAAGGTTGGCTTTACCTCATCTGCTCATTTGGATAACTCTCACACTCCCTTTTCCCATAAGTATTAAAACCCCATTAGTGTCCGCTATTTGTCCTGATTTATTGCCAAATTGTTCCAACCTCCAACCTTCCTCTAATTTATTTCCAACCTCATACATGTATTTGGAATGGTCTCCCATGTTATCTTACCATGGACTTTACACAAACAAGTCAACAAAGACATGGTTTTGTGTATATACATGCAAACAGCTGTGATACAGCAGGGTTGTGACAAGCATTTGGATCAGCTAGGAATCATGGGAAATGCTGAAGACCAGTACAAACAATGTACTGACAAAGCCATTAGACTGGCATAAGTGTACAAATTTTGGTAAACTCCATAAAAGTCTGACCAGCAACTTTGCTTTGGGAGGACGGTACAAGTCTACTGTAATTTTTGTTCTGAATATATCACTCCGGGCACACCCATCACATAGAATTTAGCCAATCCAAACTTTCACTGAGACTGCAGAAGAAACAAAACTATGGCAAAACTTGAATTTCTGCTCTCTGCTTTCAAATTGTGATTTCAGAACTGGTACAAAATTTGATATGATCACACAGATTAATGGCAAACATAAAGCAGAAAAACAACTACATTGAAAGAAAACTAAATGGGCCTTAAAGGGCCAGTAATGCAAACTTCTGATGATTTTTGTCACTATTTTTTTATCTATTACAAAATGTCAACCATAATTTCTTGTTCTACTCCGCAAAGCAATTCTTGAGATGTACAGTATTCAGATTGTCAACTTGGACCTGTACATGTGTAAACTATATTGTTATTGTTGACAATCGAATTCTGGTCCGGACTAGAATTCAAATGTAAACGACAACAATTTTACATATATAGATGCTATGTTGACAAGTTTATTGGTATCTCAACATTCTTCTGGAAGTAGAATAAGAACTTGCACTTGGCATACAATATGAAAAATCATCAACAGTTTAGTGTTACTGGTCCTTTAACAGTGAAGTTTGATAACTTTGACAGATATCAGTACTCTGAAAACTCTAAGTTCAATTTAGACGAAAAGATTCAGTCTTGTATAGGTGGCACCGCCATCTCTGACCCTAAGGTAAGGGTTGGCGTTAGTAGATCACCCATTCATGGCTATGGGTGGCTCCGCCATCTTATCCATACAATACTGAATCTGTCAGTGTAAATTCCATGCAGCTCTATCCAGTCTTCCTTTCTGAAATCATGAGATGGATGTGTTTATGATACAGCTGTGAGATCCTTTATTATTATATCATGATTAATACCTCATGAAATATTCATGCATTGTGCAATATTTCATACAGCATAACATATTTCCTGAACATTTCTAAATCTTTGAGTCCACCTGGTACTCTGACAAATTGTCAATTTATTTCAGCAGACAAAGGTTTTCACCAAGTCATGTTGCAAAGACAAAACTGCATTGTTGGAAATCTGTACAGAGAGTAAATATTTTGCTCACAGCCAGCTACAGGAACACTGCATTTAAACCCTCACCGCTGCACATTCCACAAGCATCGTTCTGTTTTTTGCACCCTAGAGCCAACACAGACTGCTCTCTCATTGACAATAATTACATCACTAGATTTATGAATGTTTCATTTTCAATCCTCGGTTAAACATTGTCTCTGATTACAGATGCCATAAAATGGAATATAAATAATTTCCAGAATAACAGTGGCATTTAAATTATGTATCAGTGGATTTTTCTTCTCTTATTTTTCAGTCAGAATTGATGACCTATGATCACAAACCTACGAGGGCACTAGGAAATTTTCATCATAAACACAGAGAGGTCAGATGGACATTTCTGTATTATTTACTATCAGGCAACTATGTTTGCTTGTTTTTATCATCACATACTTTCCTCAAACATATACGTACATGCCATATCTACCTTAAGCTTAAACATCTTGCCTTCACACCCTCTTTCAAGATACTTGTACCAAATATATGAAAACAGATGTGAAATTGTCAAATAATCTAGACAATGAAATTATTTCTATACATTAAAAATTCACTGCTGTAAACAAATTTTCAAGATAAATTGAGATATTTCTCATTTGAGAAACCTGCCCTTTTTTCACAGGAAATTACATTGCTTAAAATGATGTAAGATATTCTGCTATCTCCAGAAATCTTTCTTTCTCATTTTTGACTCAAAATACAAAGAGTAAGAAATGTAATGAAATATTTGGAAAGCTAAATGTTAACATAGTATGGGCTACAAATTCAGCAGGAAAATTCAGGAAATTTTCATGGAAAATGTTTCATATTAAAATGTAGGGTGGAAAATTTCAGGATGACAGCTGGAAAATTCTGAGAATAAAATTTGAATTTCTATGAGTATGGGTGGCTACAAGAAATGTTCTTGTTCATTGTGTGAACTCTAGAGAGAGGGAGAAAGTTGATGTGTGCACTACTGTTGCACAGAGACCGGACAATTATTAGGATGATATAATGAATAGAGGTGACAGTGATATATGGAGTCAGCGGTGGGCAATTTACACTGTATATTGGAGCTCATCAACTGCTATGAATCACACCATGGAAACTCTTTTAATAAACAGCACACGAGGAAACGAAACATTGAAGGGGACACAAGATACTGTCATTGCTGATGGAGTAGGCAGTATATTATTGGCTGTCCCATTCTGAGGCTTGATTGGCTGCGAAGTCAAGGGGATCACGGTTAACATTGGTGATTTCAACACAGAAAATAAAAAAAGGCCTCTACAAGTGTGATTGTTTGAAATGTGGAGAACTTTTGACGGATCAGAGTCATAGAAAGAGTAAGGTAGTTTATTGATGGAGAATGCTTTTATGATTTTCAGTTGTATCCTGGCAGTGTAATTATAGCAGCAGATGACAATGTACATGTCATGATATATATATATATATATATATATATATATATATATATATATATATATATATATATATATATATATATATATATATATATATATATATATATATATATATATATATATATATATATATATACCAGTATATATATATATATATATATATATATATATATATATATATATATATATATATATTATATATATATATATATATATATATATATATATATATATATATATATATATATATAAAGACAGAGAGAAAAGAGAGATGTTATAAATTTCATAGACATCTGGTCCTACAAGAAAATTAACATTACACTTATTTTTAGCCTATTTTTAGTCAAACAACTGCAACTCTGTAATTGAAAATTTCACTGAAAAATTGCCAAAGCCTAGAGCTACATTTCTGTCAATATTTAACAGTTTTTTCAATGACTATTCATGGAGGATATCTTCTTTTTCACTATAAACATTTGACTTAATGGTTGAATTGTTTCATGAAAAGATGTGTGCAAATTTGAATCGATCTAAAGGCATCTGCAATATTTCAAAATGTCATATTTGATCACGCTCTTGGCTGACCATACATTGTCTAATTAGTGATCCATAAAGTTAAGTGTGATGGAATGTGTCTTGCGATTACAATTCTCCAGTCACATAAATTGTTATTTACCACCTGCCTTAGAAGGCGACATGGGAATTTATTGTTCTACTTTGTTACACTATGGCAGATATTGTAATTTATTTCCCTGTAATGTTCTCCAGCCTATCACAATTATTATTGTGAAAAAGACACATCGTTATTTCTGTATTAATTGTGTGCAGTGAGCTTGTCCTCTCTTCACTGACTCAATGACAACATCAGCTGCACACAGCGTAAGAAGAAGCCGCAGACACCAACCTTTCATTACATTTATTCCGTGAAACAATTTCAACATTTCCCTGGTGGTATATGAAATTTAATGGTGGCATGTTGGATGGCAAAGGTTTGTGACAAGTGGTGACATTTTCACACATTCATGCATGTGACGGTATCGTTTATTTTACTTTCAACTCCTTCAGTCTCACACTTCTAAAGAAACGGTATCATCACTTATTCAGAAAATGATGCATTGTGGGAAGGTTTTCCAGTGTGTCACATTACAAAGCGTTGTACACATACTGAGTTTACTCTGAAACTACAACAGTATGGTTCATAGTGGAGTGAATCAGAAAATCAGCCCATAGAGTCACATGTCATTCTGTCTTACCTACAACTGACTATCAGCCACTGATTATTGGAATACTCACTGATATGCAGCAGTCTTCAATATAATCACCCTCAGAGGCAGTATGAGCCATCAAGATTGCTATTAACCTTTGAATAAAACTAACATTTGATTTTGCTAACAACCTCAACAAATTCTGCTCACAAACTGATACTTTTCACTTTATTTCGAATTCTGTTTTCAACCATCATGTCTCAGTATAGCTGGAGTTTCTTGCATTCTTGAAATAAGTGGTTTCTTTTTCGTAAATACTGTTCTAAGAAATTTAAAAAAAAGTCAGTGAGGTAAGCCCCCATTGACGTTGAAAAACCCACAGATGTGAATTAAACTCAATGAAGACCAGTATAGCATTACCCTGGGCATTAAAAATACATGAGTCAATCCCCAGAGAATTTTACCACTGGTCTAATAGCCACCAAGTGAGTAATTGTTAAACATTGAAAAACAGATATATGTCAACAAAATTAACCTCTGCAGTAATAGACTCATGTAAAATTTATGGTCAGCTTGATTGTTGCAACGATATCTTCTTAATAGATGAGAAAATCCAAACACTTGTAAAAAATTATTATCCGGGTTCATTGATTGGGCTGTAGATTCCATGCTGTTCAAGTGTGGAGACTGTATGTGAAGCAAAATATGACACGACCTTATCATGACCTCTGTATCAAAAAGGTCATAAATGTCATTGTAAACTGATAATAATTATGAATGTCTGCTTTGTATTACAGTAGAACTGTTTAATAAACAGGTATTCCTCATCATCACATTTTCTGACAATTAATATGTGACTTCAGATTCAAATTTTACCAAACATATTGATAAATATAAAAGCTGTTCTATGTTGGTTTAGAGCCTCATGAATATCTACTCTATACAAATAGCAAATATCAATTTATGCCTTGCCATATGATATTGATGTTTTGGCATTTATATCATAAATACTTATTTTTTCATTTAAATATTACGGTAGATTTTGTTCCATATTGTGGCAAATGTATTAAAGTTTCTGTATATTTTTATAATTTTAATCTTGTTTTGCTGATCTTTTTGATAGACTCTCTATGTAAATATTTTTAAATTGATTATAAACTCCTCTTTAATACTGTATTTCATAATCACCGAATCTTCAATCATGATGTTTGGGTAGTGTTCTTTTTCTCTTGTTCAACATATAAAAATCTATTAACAGACATAATGACTTTGAGTAATCATAGAGTCTTCTACTGTCTATGCAGTAATTGATGAAATAATGAGGTTTGATTTTATTTATTTGTTGGGGAAGTCTGATGTATGAAAGATGACAACACCGCATGGATTGATACTGGAAAGCTAATACTCATGTGACCTCTCTGTGTTGACCTTTGCACCTATGACCTCTGTGCACTTTTGCACTGCCAGACTCCAAACAATTTGCTCTTTCTCTTTCATTGAACCACTAGACTGGAACATGCCATGAACAAAGTTCACATCAAAATTGATAAAAACGACAAATGTCTTCTATATTAGCTTGAAAATATCAAGATTCAGTGAATATAGGACATTGTTGATTACTGATATGAATCTGATGAATTTCAGAGGTATAAAATTTCATATTTAAAATGTCAAGATTAAATTGCTGTCTTATGAACTATCTACTCCCATACCACACACTGCAAATCATGCAAAAGGCAAAAACATTTGGATGGACATACAAACAAGAAATTTCAAGTATCTTTGGCAGTCATGTAATAATAAACTTCACTTTCAAGCTGAACGGTCAAGTACTTACTTCTCATTGTCATATCATTTATCTTCACTGACATATTCTCTCCTTCAATGACTCGTCTAATTTCAATTGTTAGTTGATTGGAAATGATCGTCCTTTAGCTTTGTATTTTTTTTATTGTTTTACCACATTCCTTGACAATATTTCTGAGCTTATCCATCTTAAAAGGCTCATTGCATTTCACAAAAACTTTTCTGTACCATGTTGTAAATCTTGCACTGGTACAAAGATGAATTCAAACTGTATCAAATTGCCTGTCATGAGAGAAACTTGTTCTCACAGATCTTCTTGCATTTTGCAAGCTTCAGAGATCAAAGTCTCATTGTTCGCTATTTAATAACACATTCTGTTGTCTGCAAACTATCTGTAGTTTTGCTTTAATACCCAAAAGCCAAGTTTGGGGGTATCATGGCCACAGTCCCTCCACCCACGGTGGAGGGACTGTGTCATAGCAAACTATGGAAAGGTTGTCGATGAAACATTCTGTCAACTTTTGTCTAACACTGAGCTCAATGTGTGGCTGTACACATGTATCTCTGTGAAAAATGAATGTTCTGCAATAAATCTCTGAAGGTAAGCGTGATCTACAATAGAAAGGTTCCTGGACTAAATGTGAGAAAAACAAGCTGAGGGACAAGTTAAATAAAATTAATTAAAGTCTTAATAAAATCTCTGTTTATTTTTTCACAAACACCTTCAAATGCTACAAAATAAAATATTCTATTCACAAACACTAACACCTTATCTGTGCAGTAACAAAGACCATAATAACCTAACAGCTTCCACCATCCACACTTTCTGTTTAGCTTGGTAATGAAGTGTTAACTGCCGCCTGATTTAAAAATAACAAAACTGTCCTTGTGCCGGGTTTTGACACTCAATGGGGAGAGTTCTTTTTCAGTAACATGGAAAATTGAAATGTGTATTATCGGCCATGAGTTCCATTGAGACTTTTCCCAAGGGTGGTGTGAGACTTTTCCCACAGGTTGTGATCAAGTGGCACCCTCTATTCTGATGGAAGAATTCTGGAATTCAACTTCTGATGACATGAGAAGAAAACCTCACTTTTTCGCATCAATCTTTGTAATGGTACTTTCATATCATGGTACCGTCACATTAGGTACAGAAGCTGAAGTAGAAGGGTTGATTGACTAAGCCACACACTTGCTTAAACACAGCTTGTCTGTGATGTCATTGGTCCGGTGGGATGTCATTGGCTGTCGGTTGATGAGTCACTTTAATTAATGAGATACTGTAGTATAGAATAGAAGTGTATCATTAAATCTTGGGAGGAGTCTGTTGAAACATGGATATTTGTAGAGCAACAATTTCAGAAACCTCACAACTAGAAACTGATAAGAAGAGTAGCAGTCCGGAAAAAAAGATGCATTCCCTGCCTATTAGGGAAAAATTACAAATATTACGAGGTAAAAAAATGTATCCTGATTCTAACCACCCTGCAAGATTAAATGGTGCATCTCATTTTTTTGACAACTGATGTACTCTCTTTCAATTCTATGTTATGTATATTGTAGGGAAACTAATAAAATACTTTTCTTTAAAAGAGTAAACAGCTTTTTTATTGGATCATGAATATTCATGTTGTGATATTTGAAACAATGTGCAAAACTTGGAAGTCAAACACAAACGGCTCATCTTTTGTCATTGAAAATTGCCATCCATCAAAACTAGAAGTGTCTTTGTTGATGGAAAATATCTAGATGTCTTGTTTGACAAGTGTTTCATTTCAGAGTTCCTTACAACGTAATGTTCTAAAGCCTTCTTAGATAATGTCAAACATTATAAAAAAATGTACAATGATTTTTTTTAACAGTATATGGAAAACAATCCATTTCTTACAGGATGTACAAATGTCTTGTATAGATGCCACTATTGAAACTGCAAATGGCAAGATATTGAGACACAGCTTTTTGAAAGTCTGTATTCAGGCACAGAGAAATTGCTGTGACATAATGACCACTTCATTATTTCCTGTACACACACTCACTAGATAAAATATCATGTGCTTCAGTCTTTGTCCATGCTTCACTAACTCTTTTGTTACAGCATAATTTGTTTTGACAAGATCTATAGCTGCCTACATCAAGTCAGTCTGTCAGTTGAAGATAGGCAAACACTACGTGAGTCTGGGCTAGTCAGGAGCTAGTCACCATAGGAAGTCATAGCTTGTGAACTGTAAGCCACTTGGAACAAATTAACAATATTTCCCACTTCATCGACAGTTCCTTAATATTTTGAATGCTTCCAAGAGGAAAGTTTTTTGTACTTCTTCTGTTGTGCCATAAGACACTCTTTTGGTCACTAATAAGCCAAAGGTGGCATTTGACGACTGCACAAGGAATTCATAACTTTGCAATTATCCAGAAACAACAAACTCCTTGGAACACCAAGGAAGTCACAACCAAGCACGTGTTCCAAACCTTTTAGCATTCACCATCTTATCGCTGAAAAAACACAGTCCAAGACACATCAAAGACGTCCTGCCACGCACGTGGTGCACACCTTTAACGCTCAACAGTTTATCACTGATCTCTCCAATGTTTGGAATGTTAAGTGTGTGTACGTCAATCCAAGTAACCATATTGTTGAAAGCTGTTTTTGCTTTGCAAAGATTCAGATAACTCCAAACAGATATTTGGAATTCAAGTGATTTTCAGTTATGTGATTTTCTTTCTTCTTCTTCTGGTTTCTTTTTTTCAAGTCTCTTGAGAGTTGACTCCTAGACGGACTTGAATAGTTTGGTAAATGGAAAAAAGAATTCAGAAAATATTTGAAAGACTGGCATATCCACTGAGGAATGACTGAATTTGAAGGCATTGTTGACGCTTGGTTTCAGAAAACGGGTTATCTAAACGGTCTGTGAAAACACGGTGGACAGGCAACTGGGATTTCCACAGGAGCCAGTATTCTAACAATAAACCATGAAACTCAACAATGTTATGCTATCCCCTGGAGCCTGTCACTATGTCTGCAGATAATCTACTGGTGTGAATTCTGAAATGGTGAAAAAAAATCCTTTTTTTTTGGCAACAATGATCAAAACGTACAAAACCTGTAATATAGACAGATATCTGTTTGTCATCTTGTAACAGCTTTAGAATGATTTCATCTGCCTTGCTCTCACATCCGGAGGGCTTGTCTGCTTCAAAATCTTGAGGAAAATTTCAAAAAACTATCGACTGTTTACGATTCATTGGTCGAATCATGCTTGGCTGGAAACCATCAGAAGCATGGAAAGAATTTCATTGAAAAGACTTCAAACATGGTGACTTGAATTTTACGTTCATTCCAGACTAAATAGTTCCAAACTTGCTAACAAAGACAGTATCAGATGGTAAAAGATGCTTTGTCTTGCTCTGATAGGTTTCTATGTCAAGACACAGGAATGAAAACACAACAAGTTATGACCCCTTTACCTTTCTAATGTAATTTTGATGATCTTCCTTTGTTGATACTTGAGTAAATAGTTGAACTCATCATTTTAAAATTTAAAATTTCATGTTTTTTTGTTTCACAGTGGCTGAAATACTCTTCATCTGCTGATTTTAAAATAAATCCAATACAGTTTCAGCTGGATCATGAGTCATTTATTACAAACACACTGCTATTGACCATACATGTACTGTAGGTTAATACTCAAAAAAGGCAATAAAAACATGTCCATGATGGCATTTCCTACATCATTTTGGACATTTTGTGTAGCTACGGAATGGCAAATATAAGCTTCATAATAGGGTAACAGGAAGCTGAAGTACTGCAGAAGAGTAGAACACTTGAAAAGCTAATTGACCCTTTCATCAAGTCTAGCTTGTGCTGGACAAGAACACACATCCATTCTGAAGGCCTACTGGTCGGCCAGAGAAGAGAACATCCATTTTGATGTCATAATCCTGGTGGTGATCATCATAGTCCTAGAGACCGTCACGGCCCTAGTGGTGGAGACCGTCACATTCCTAATGGTGGTGAAGGCTGCACGTGTGCGCAGTCTAGAATCTACAATTCATTTTGAACTCAAATTATCAGAGCTAGATACAAGACTTTGGAATACATAACGTTGAGGTGTTTGCCCTACACTGCATTTTGTTGGACATGTCAAAGCAACCTTCAGAATCAATTTCCATTTTGACAATGGCTTTTGTTTTGTCTGGTCATTTTTTTCAAAGAGACAATTCTGTGCTGACATTGGTCATTTTAATGTACGATGTAGATAACAAAAAGCATTTCAAGAATGTCCTTTCAGAATAAAAGATAAATAACAGAAACAGAAATTCTGTTCTTCTCTGAAGGACAAAATTTTATGCTGGGAAACATATTTTCTTGAAATAAAACTCTTAACAGCATATTCATTGGAAGTTACAAACAAAAAAAACCCAAACAAAATGTTTCTTCTAAACCTATCATTTCACTTTTCCTTCCCTTCAATACTGTCCAGTTCTGGAGAATCTGAAAGACATTGAACGCTAAGACACCGTATAGTAGCAATTTGTGAGAAGGGACGAAAAAAATTGTGTCATTTTTTTATTGGTTAGTATTTAACATGCTTTAGGGAGAAGAATAAAGAACAATTTTTGTTTTTCGAGAGTGAAAATATTACAGTTATTGTACCTTAAATAAAACCTTAACATTTTTGAGCAGATTTCAAATAAAGTCTATAATACTTTTATTCCTGATTTCTAGACAACCTTACTTCTCTTGAAGAGAATAACATTTTATGAGCTGAAGACTAGAAAAAATAAGTGAAATAATATGTTCTCTTCTCTGGCCGACCAGTAGGCCTTCTTACTTGAGCTGAAGTGTTTTGGCTGTGACTACTTGAGACGCATAGTACCATTAGAAGAACTCTCAAAGACAAAAAAGAGCCCAGAAAATGAGCACTTGGCTGAAAGAACCCTTGCTTTTCAGTGAAAATTCCAAGCATATCTCACTGTCATTCTCTTCATCTCAGATGTGTGTGGACACAGAGTGTATAAAGGCTTTTACCGAGTCACTGAAAATGTGTTCTGATAGCGCTTGGCACACACATGGACCAAGAAACAAAACAACAAAAACACAAAGAGGAGAGTTCTGATTGTCCACCTGTCAATGTGCTTGACAATTTCAATGAAATCCAAATAATATTTGAAAACATTGGATTTACATGACAACAGGGCTAGAATCTGAACCATTCCAACCTATGTTAATACCCCCTCTGGGGAAACAAGTTGAGCCCCCAGGATATTTTGGTAACATTTGCATGTACGTATTTCCTTACTTTTGGACACATCAATGAAGCATGAAGAGGCATAAATTAACAATGGAGCTGGGCCCTCAGGCTGCACAGTGAATCAAATCTGTTTGAAGAGTGAATTTGCTTTTCAAACATAGGTATCCAATATCCTACTCCTGAACTAGTACGCCTCATGGAACAAATAATTATAAAGTTCAGGCAGCATATCACATAAATTAATATTGTGAAACTTATGAACAAAGCTATAATACATTTTAAAAGTGTCAAATCTTTCACTTATTTGCATCCTTCTGTTCTGTCATTCAGTCAAAAACAAACAACATTGTTTAACTTCAAAGCCACATCTTGTTTGATTGCAAATTAAAAAGGAAAGTACACTGCCGTGTTATTACACATCATCACACAGTATGTTTGACAAATCAATACATTAGAGTTGCTTGGCACAATTTCCAAAAGACTCTCCCACGATCAAAGACTGAATGCTTCTTCAGGAGGATACGCTGACCCAACCATGAACTGCTAAAGAGTTTCACTGAGGGGTCTAATCCTCACACAGGTGTCCTGCATCACGGTCACATCCGTCGTTAAGAGGTTGACAAACCCCACTAACAGTGCCAGACAAAATCTGATATTATACTACAACAACAGAAAACCTGAAAACTTTCTAGACTTCCAGTAAATGCATTTAGAGTATGTACACAGTGAGTACAGATGGGGAACAATGTGGAAGCGCTTTGTTTTCATGGAGTGGACATCTACAACCTTCCCAGTTTACAGACCTTGGAAGAATTACAATTCAGTTAAAACCGAGTAGAATTTGAACAGGGTGCACAGCCCAGGATGTGAGAAAGTCTAAACACAGAGAGTAGAAAGAGGTTTCTACCAGGGAACCACAATGCACACTTTGTTCATAAACTGATCTGCAGTACTCTATTGGCAGATGTTTGAATGCTGTGCATACAGAAATGATTTGTTTTGATATGACACACCCACTCCGGAGCCAATGAGTACATGTTTGGTTTTCATGTCACTTTCCTCAGTTGAGGGAGAACATATTTGGATGTGGTACTCAACAGAGTAGAAAAATATTTGTCTTAACAAAAATTTACTTTAATTGAGTCCTAAATTGGCATTGAAGTTCACCATATATGATGAGACATGCATTGTGAAACATTTGACAAAAAGTTGAACCATTTTAAACCTTTTGTCAGCAGTCTATTGTCCATCCATGAGTCCTCAACTCTCCGCCTCTCCATCTGGTTAACAATCAGAATTTTGCTGCAGTGGTATGGGGGTCAAGTGACTGTGCTTGTCTGTGACAGATTTGAAAAAGTTTCCAAAAAGTGAGACTGTGGCAGATAGCAATATCATGAGATGTTCTGACTTCATTGACTCACACTAGGCTTTTCTGAAAAGCGGTCACTTGTTTACGACATAATTGGCAGCTATTAGCAGTGATTTGTCAACAGTTATCACAAGCGTGTTTACAGACCGTCTTGCCAAACAAACTTAGACATACACCAGGCAGTAACACTTTCCATTAAAATTGTGTTCATCTTCACAATTTTACCATTAGACCTCAATCATCAAAGCCTCAACGTCACATGTCAGCAGAGAAAAGGAAAGAGAACAGCTTGCCATCTCTTAAAATCTCAGGAAACCATGATGTTCTACTTCAAAGGAACAATTACAGTATAGTTTCTTTTTGTCCATATTATAAGTATGTTGAAATACAAAGTATTTTCCTCACCAAGCAGAGTTTCTGAACTTACCATGCACAAACACAGCTCTTTGTGTACAGAATGCAATGTTATGTTGACAAATGAAGTCTGGGATGAGTAATACAGCAACTCGATGTCAACAGCGGTACTGGACATTACACACGTACACAGGTTGTGCTGAACAGTTAAACACCATGCATTCAACATGAATTCTGAAACTAGAACAAGGACCTATGTACAGATGGAACAAAAATACTGGAAAACATCGACCGCAAATCTTGGACTTGGAAAAGATTGATGGGGATTTCTTGTGGAGGTGTTACTGCTCTGTGTAAAACTCTACAAGAAATCAAGTCTGCTTGATTTAAGATAACTGAGAAGATTCAAATGCTTGACTCTTGAATAAACAGAAAGAATTGAAATATCAATCATAAGTGACAGACCAATATGTCATCTACATGCACACCAGAGTACAACAGATTATCAAACTGCATCTTGGGTAATAGGCTGGCAGCTTTGACGATAGCATTGCCAGCTGTAGGAAACACAGCAATGTCCATGGCTGTTTGTAGTGTATGTATGCACTTTGAGGTGCTGGGAGGTGTGTGTGGTTGTATATACAAAACTTATTTCCAGATCGTGCATATTTTTAATGACTTTGGGCACTTTGCATTAAAATCATCCCTGCTGCAAGAACTGTACCATTACATATCTCCATCTTCATGAAATAAGTAGAGTTCAGCTCAATCTTTTGACCAAAATTAGTCAGGACTATTTTGCATGAATATTATGACAAACTCCATTGGATGACCTTGCTGGAAGACATATATCAAAACTCATTATCTCTCACGAAAAAAACAAGCAAATAAAAATGCATTAATCACCAAAAAAAAATAAAGAAATAAAAATTATAACTTTAAAATAATAAATAAATAAACACCATAGTTTCAAAATGCAAAACAAAGCCTTTTTTTATGTAGTGACAAAGGATGGGTTAAATTTTACCAGTAAAGGAAACGGAGCAAAATACATTGGACAGATGTGAAAATTAAAATTGCTTCATCCTCGAGGCCACACATTGTAATTGATGATTGCTGTGTATCTGTGCGTTTGATGTTCCTCCGTAACACCCACGGCAATGACACTACTCACAGAAAAAGTAACCCTCCCATGACAGCAGAGCAGTAACCTCCGGGTGTAATTGATAAAACATAAGAAAGACAAGTACACAAAGTTTTTAATATTTCAAATTTCTGAAAGTGATCTTCCTACTTGGTTGCAGAGGATAGTTTAGCTCACATTCAAAAGGAACTCACGTTCTTTCACAAAATAAAACAGAATTAGATTTTCAAAGATCTTCGTACAGACTATGATCATTTTCTTTTCAGTTTATTATCTGATGGATGACAAAGTTGTACTGATCTCTTTTATGTGTGATTTACTTGGCAAGCATTGTGTCTCAGTTAAATCTCAGACGCTTCCATTTAAAGTAAATAGCAAAGTTGGAAAGAAAATTCACATCTCTCTGATCTTATGATCTGAAAATCAAACTGAATAATTCTTATTCTTTGTTCTATAGATTCAAAATGGAACATACGTGCTCATGATGAACTATCAACTGGTGTAAAAAGTGAATTCTTTCCAACACTCAACCTGACTTGAAAACCAAGATCATGGTTCAAGATTTTTTCTTCATCCTGAAACATTCTCACTCTTTCAAATACTTTGAAGAGAGAAGTAAAATGACGTTGCTACTGGTTCTCTGATTCATCATACGTCTGAAAAGTTACAGTAAATTAAAAAAAATTCAATTCATCTTGTTATGTTGTCATTTGACAAACTAATTTTAGTTCATTAAGTTTTAACTCTCACAGGAACAAACAAAATAACGTCGGCAGATGTGGAAACATGATCAGAAGAAATTATTTTAGAAGATTCACTGTGGAGATGTCAATGGACAACTCAACTCTCTCATCAAAAATTCATCAAAAAATGCTGCTTCATTGCTTGCTCAGAGAAATTACATCAAAGCTTAACTGCCCATATCAGCTACTTTATTAGATTTTAATTTTGAAAATAACACTTTGAGGAATTATTACCTCATACCATGAGTTGTGATAACTTTTTCCTCACCTTTTCTCAGATATACAAGACCTCTGAACTACAAAGTGCTCACGTCTGTTACATTAAAGCGTTTGAGAAAGTAATAAAGCAATACAGGTGTGAGTCATTGCAAGTTGTTAGAGAGAACCGCTTTCTGCAAAATAGAGTTTGTGTTTACCCTGCAGCGTTTTCATATACACATCCATTTTTGGCTAGATCAGTCTTAGCCTGTATGTGGCAAGTCCATGCACCTGCCCAATGTGTTCCTTCAATTTTCTGCTTTTAGAAACTAATCTAGGAATAATCTTCCACTGTCATTAATGAAATTGGAAGATAACATGGTGATTATTACTATTACATAATTCAAAAAATTGACGATAATAAGATTTGATGGCCATAAAGTGTGAAAAATTTTTTCACCCTGGATGTATAAATTATAAGTATTGTCTGGTTTCAACCATCTTTTCTCGATGATGTCATTTGTCAGCCATAGCGTTGCAAAAAAGTGACATAATCTTGATTTGGAATGACTTCGGAAGTGGTATCTGATATTGATTTTCAAAAGGGTGGCAGCCTCATGGTATGCAAAGTAAGATGAGATGATCACACGAAAGATAATAAACCAGAGTCTCGGTATCTGTGTTCATCATAACATCTGCAATTATTGACAGGGCGTGAGATTATTTGTAACTCTATCCAGATTCATCCAATAATTGCTGATCAAAAATCCCTAACAGTGGTTGCAGCTTACTCATTTTGCCAGCTGTCTTCAATTATCCATGTCCAATTAGGACAAATAGAACCCAGGTACCGCAATGCCCAACACTGTAACTAATCATTAGAAAATCACCTCGCACTGTTGTTGAAGAAATTGGGAGCTGTGACCTGTAATGAGCAGGCTATAAGGGAGGAGTGTTGGGAATAAAGTAAGATAAAATGAATGATAGAAATACAGAAAGTAGTTCTTATACCTGATGTAGAATTTGGCCTAGTTGTCATTGGTCTGGTTACTTGTTAATCAGGCAGACCAAATACTTCATTTAATGTATTCATTCAAGTAACGATGTTACGATAGAGGTCAATTTTTTGTGATATTGACAATTCTGATGCAAAAGGGTCAGGATAATACTGAAAAAAAAAACGATGAAAAAAGCTTAAAGCAGAAAATGGACAACAGAAGAGGTCAATGAGTAAACAGAAATCTACTGACAGTCACTCACTGTTGTACATGAGCAAGTTCAAATCACAGAACAACACAGATGGAAGTGACTTCATCACGCAGTGTAGACAAGAATGCATTCGATTTCAGCCTCCAGGGAAAACGATCCAATTTACTCAGAATTGGAACAACTGAGCTGGGCAAGCAATGGTACAATAACTTGATACACCAGGTAAAGGTTACCAAAACAACTTTGTGTCTAGTCACAACATCACAGCATGTTCTGGACAAAATGCAGGAAACTTGACCCGCTGTAATAATGAGGTTCCTTGCTTCTTATAACCATACATGGGCCAGCAAATTCACCTTCAAAACATTTGTGCAAAATATCATTTGGTTCAGCCGCTGGCCGTACTTAGTTTTGCCACAATGGAGAGACCTTGAAACTTTTCACCACAAATGGAATGGTCAGATATTAACAAAGGCTTACATGGAGAAAGTGTTTATGACAACTCCGAATGAGAAATAATTGAAAAACTATAACAAAATAACACTTCAAGTCAGGATAAACTGAGGATGAATACATCATTGAAGATGTTACATTGCAATTTTTTGATTCTTCATAAAAATCTGCCAAGTATGCTATCACGTAGATCAGTTATTGTATGCATCTCACATAGAAATGACAAAGCTAACAGTCATAGCCTGGCTGAGTTTCAGAATTGTTCCTACAAATCACTTCTATTTTTTCTGAGTTTAAGGAATTGTTTTACCAAAAAGCCACAAAAGTCAGCCACAAATACAACACCTTTCCATTAAATCTTTCTAAATATTCAATCGGTGATGATATTCCTGTTGTTTCATCCACAGCTTGTTCTAGCATTTTATATCTGCCGACGACCATCCAATCTGATAAAATTATTTGGTAAATTTTCCTGGTTCTTAACAAGTTTTTTTTGTTACTTTAATTACCTTACCAAGAAATCTGATGTACACCTATTTTCCCTGTGGTTTAAAAGTACATTGAAACACAGGAGATGATCAAGATGACATAATTCCCAAATTGGGTAAAGATTCTGACACTGTACCTCAGGTCCAACAACAAAGAATATCTGAACAACTCATTCACTTTAATCATGGGTCTCTATGTCATGCCTATCTCTATCTCTACTGTTTCTTCTACAGATTTCCCACAATATAAAGTGAAATTATCCAGCAACTGTGATTGCATCTTAAAGATCTCATCAAAAATTTTCAAAACATATACTATACAACTGATGCTAACAATGATAATAAATACTGGAAACCTGGTCTTTAGCAGCAGGCAATACAGACAAACATAATTTGCAATACACTGATGTTTGTGAGAGTATCAATGCTGACTTTGTTTCTGTCGAACAAAAAGTCTTGAGTGTGATAGGGAGGGAAGATGGAACAAAATGGCTGTCATGGCTCCTAAGTACAATGAGAATGAATTTATAGTTCTATATTTGTCAAGAAATCTGCTTTATAGTCTGTTTTATGCCTTATAAATGTTTAAACAGACAACCTAGGTGACAGTTAATGTTTTAATGATAGACTGCAAAGCACTGCTCAGTAAGACATTTTTGTAAAATTATATGATTAGTTCACTGTAAATAAAGAGGTGATTAATATTTGCCATGTGTGCTTAAAAACACCAATTTGTTATTCTGTTTAATTGCCAGACCTGTAGTAACTTGGAGAATGCTTCACGAACCCTGCAAATTTATCATGGAGTTGATGTAGACGTAGATGAATAGATGAGTTTTCATGTTGAAATGTACCCTGTTCTTCAATCTGGCTTTGTCAGAGAAATTGCATTTAGGAAAACGCTGATTAAATACGCTATGAGAAGATTGGCTATCCATTCCAATAGACAGTGGTAAGAACGGAGCAGGAAATTGTAGGATGGTTTGTTGGATGTCGGCCATCTGTAATGGTTGCCGCTGACAAACCTTCATTGCTGTATACTCGGACTGTGCATTGAGCCAATATGACTCTGATTGATTTGTGTAAGTCACTCCAGAGGAGACGCTGGACAACAGATCAGACGTGAAGTTTAAAAGTGATGGAAGTCTGGTCAGCCCATGATATGTCAAGCTGCAAGTCATTTGTAACACTTGACAAAAATAATAGCAAAGGAAAGTTATGGGTTGGTGATCTTGATGTTAATACAGTAGGACCTCCATGTTGAAAAACAAGGTGTTACATGTAACCTTCGCAATACAATGCAGTGTGTGCAGTTAGAATAGTTTACAACTTAGCTGACAAATGACTCCTAGACAAACTCAAAATTCAGTGATCAACAGTAAACATTGAGTATTACAGACTACGATGACATGTTGAAAACCAGGCATTTTTAACATTATTTGGGAGTGGACGAAAAATGTTATCTTATGAAGAGAAAAAACAAAAAATGTATCAACAGTTACACCTGATGTACTTGAAGCCAGGTTTAACTGATGTTAACTGTATATAGCAAAAGTACAAGCTGGCATTGTCTGAACAATATACATTGCTGACCGTTGAAGTTTGTGAAGAGAATGTACAAGTATAAAACAACTTTAGTCTAACAGAACTGAGCGACTTGTATGGAATATCTGCAGTGACCAATCTGAGCTGATATTGTACGGTGATTTGGAAAATGCAGCATGCCCTATCACGCTGGCTGGGAAAAAATCACAGAGCTACAGCTGATACTGTGATGTAAGCTATTGCATGTCATGATGGGAAAGTTGGTGATGTTTAAGACTGCAATAGTTAAAGTAGGCTTGTACAGATGATTCTCCCTAAAGCCTTTAAGTTTCTATTTCTCAAGAGAATAGAGAGCCTGTGCTAGCCAATGTCATGTCGAAATGCAATACTGTTGTACACATGCATTGAGAATTACCATCCTAATTCGAGGCCAGACACAAAACTGTACGGATCCATTGATCTTCTGTACAATAACCCTGCCATTTTAATTCCACTCCAATCTTGTTCCATAATCAGGTCTCATCGCAGCTGATTGAAATTAACACGGCAGACAGACACCGATCCCCCAACTCATTATGGGGTACTTGTAAGGGGGGCATTCAACTCCCCTCACCCTTTAAGCCATTTCAAAATATTTTCAAAGAAAACAAGGAGGGCGGCCAGACAGAAGTGAGAGCGTGGGGTCTCCCGACGCATTCTCGGATTTGCTAAACAAAAATAAAGCACCTGGTAAAATGAAATGACCTTGAATAGATGGACAATGAATATGAACCTGAAATTAATCTGTCGGCATATGTGTGATGTGGGTGTAGCAATTTTGGGATTATGAGGTTAACAACCTAACGAGGGAGTCTGTTGAATTTGTGAGGTTTCCGACCAGTGGAGGGGACAGAGAAGCAATGAACAGAGGGCCTTGTTTGAACAGCAGATTATTAGGAATGAGAAGCCCTAATGGTTTGATGAACAGTTCCTGAGTGTTTCACCCTACTTTCATTTCACTGTTGATTTTACGTGCGATTCTCCTGCCATTTTTATTTGTTCTTCATCTATGCTGTGACAAGAAAAAAGACTAAACTCACTCTGTCTGGAACATTTGGCAAACCAGTAGCCCTGACGATGCAGTCAAAAAGAGTTCATACAAACACGGTTTAGGATCATTCAGAGCTTGGATTCACACAGATAGATGTTGAGAGTCACACTTATATGGGCACAAGCAAACGCAGTACACATGTTCACTCAAACCAGTGTAGACACACACTCATGGACAACTACCGTTGGATACCATACAAAAGTATATATAAACTACATATATTCCCCTTTAGTAACAGTGTCTTTCATCAAACAATGTGAAAATTGCATACAAGCACATATATGGTATCTTCTTGTGCGTGAATAGACCTAAAAACTACAGAAATACAGGTGAAATGGTCGGGATAAACATGTCCTGAACTATTTACAACTGGAATCATTTCATCTGTTTTAAAACAGAAGACATAGCAGTGTATAATTGACAATACAATCTCAAATTAATCAAGTGAGCTCATTTCTCAATCAATCTTTACAGTCTGTTTGTTTGACTGACTGATTGACTGACAGCGTCACTGACTGTTGTTCTTTGTCTTATCTGCTAGTCTGTTAGCCTAGATTCTATTCGTCAGCTTGCCTCCGTACCTCCGTAGTCCCCTAGTTTTGACAGTCTGTTGTCTCTCTCCTGTTTCTTTCTCTGTCAGTCTGTCTCTCTCTCTGTCCATCTGTCTCTGTCAGTCTGTCTCTGTCTCTGTCCATCTGTCTCTGTCAGTCTGTCTCTCTCTCTCTGTCCATCTGTCTCTGTCAGTCTGTCTCTGTCTCTGTCCATCTTTCTCTGTCAGTCTGTCTCTCTCTCTGTCCATCTCTCTTTGTCCTTCTGTCTCTTCCTCAATTTCCTTGATCTCTGAACTAATCAGTCACACATCTCTCCTTGACCTTCAATCTCCCAGCCCTTCCTCTGTATCACATTGTCATCCTTTGTTTTCATTTCACTCACACATTTCCTCTGAATCATCTCCCGCTTTCTCTCCATCTTTGCTGCTCTTTACTTCCTCTATTTCCTGTTTTCATTCTTCCTGTCTGCAAGTCTGTAGGTCAGATCCGTCTCCCCATCCCTTCTTTTCCCTACCCCCCCCCCCAATCTAAACTTTTCTATGGTTTGATCCATTTGGCTTTGCATGTATGCATCTCACTTACCTGCAAGGCTTAACGCATTGTTGTAAATTTCTATATTCTTGTCGGTACCCTCATGTCGTTCATCTCAGGCTGAAGTTTGATGCCGGGAACACAGAAGATCGACGCCACTGCAGACAAAGAAGAAATTTCTCACCATTAAAGTAACTGAGACAGAGCAAACATACAGACACAAAGCTTTATTCCTCAAAAGCTGTTCCTCCATACAGTAATAGCGATTCCTTTATTTGAAGCACATAAAATACTTTCTTCTTCTTCTTCATGTTGAAAACAAAAATATTATTTGGGTCATAGAAGTTTTGTACTTTTGAGCTTGAAATGAAATTATCATAGTATTTCACGTCTTATCTGGACGGTGATTTAGAGGGATTGTGGTGATGATTAAATTCACAACAATGGTCGGCATGAGCAAATAACCCCACTACCAACTGCTTTCCTCTCTCAGCCAATCATTTGCAATATTGAGTGGAACAAAAACTGTATTGCAACAAGGGGGCTGATGGTCTGAAGTTACACCAGGACACCCTCTAAGTTCTCTGTCCACAGATAAAATCCAATAAGAGCACTGATAACACACAAAGCTCAAGTCAATTAACAGTGGTCAAAATACAAAGGCTTTTATAAAGGCAAGTACCAATGGCAACTCAGAGAACATTGACCAGACTTTGTTATTCATGGCAAAATCCAATTGACAATTGTCTCAACATTCATATGAACATGAGTTCAACAAAAAAAACATGAGGTGCTGTCAAGGCGAGGGTGTAATAAAAATCTTATTTCCCAAATGAGATACAAAATGGGTCAATATTGAAGGAAAATTGTTGGCCATTCTAGAGATTTACAGCTCTGTAGGCCTGTGACCAAACAGAAATGACTGGATTTTGAGGCACTGTGTGCCATAAATCTTTCATGGCTGTCACGGCAGATCACATCACACCTTATCATATCATCTGTTTACATGATACTTGATATCACACACAGAAGTCATATTTTCCATCCCACAGAATCTGAAGCATTCACAAAGTTGTATCAGCAAGCCATATCACATCACATCTGCTCCGTATCATAAGAAAGCAAACACCGCCACATGCTATGTTTGTATTACAAATCATACTGCAAAATCCACTATCCGCATTCTGTTCGACTGCATATCTGGGTTTCATGTCCCACCATTGTCAGCGGGAACACAATTCATCTACCCAGCCATTCACGCTGCACAGAAGGACCAATGGGAAGCTATCTCTTATCTGTAGTATTGTCAGTTTGCCTCTGGATATTTTATCCTGACAGTTTAGTACAGTCTGCGGAAATACAGTCAGGAACTGAGTAGCCCTGTTACAGTTGCAAATCGGAAGGAACTTCAGTATATTAACATGTAACCAATCCCACAGTGCTAAGATCAGACATAATGCCGCACAGACAGGGTTACACAATTGCTGCAACTTTTGATAATATTTTCGGCCGTTTTTGTTCCAGTTAAATACATTTGCTTCTTGTCCTATGCTGACATGAAAAATAGTTGCCTTGCTGCGATATTGTGTAAAATGTGCGATGTTTAGTATTGATCAATAAACTCTCTAAATCTTGACAAAAGTTCAGCCATCAACAATATCATTGGATGTTAAACACATATAGGATGTGTTGACTGGTTGAATCTAGACATTTTGACATCATTTTGTGAGTAGCAAGAGAAAATGTATTTCAGAAACATTATGGAAAATAAATCAAACGTTGCAGCACTGTTACTCAAGAGAATAACCGTGGTCACAGCGAATGGAGCTTGAAGATCCAACCGCATCCCTGAATGAACAGAGTTTGTCCTAAAATATCACTGTAACACATTGGGAAATGACAACCTGTTAACTTTCATTGTTTGAGAACTTGAAACAAAGGCCCATTGGTGTCAATCACAGTCCCTCAATGGGGCAGTGCGTAAATGAATGACATGTCATTATGAGTAAAGTGACACAACTATTAAATCACAAAGTACAAATAGCTGCAAAAACCATGACAGTAAAAACAGTTTGTTCAAAAATCTGGATTATCAATCTTATCAGGATAATCTGGCTGGTAAGGACCAAACATTAAACAAACTTTAGATTATCTTTTATACTTTAATCTTAAACCTGTTGACAGTTTGTTAGTCATCTTGATTATCTGTAAGACAGCTGATCCCCTTTAAGATGTATGTTGGCATAAGGATAGTTTACAATGTCTTTTAGCAAGCAAACAAATGTTTGTAGATATATTCAATCTTGTGAGTGATAGCTATAAAAGGTCATCTAAAACCATTGACAATGATGTATACATGGCAGTATAAGCATTTGACTGTCATATCCTACACAACCTCATCACAGTCTTTTGGAATACAACTTGGATGACTGTCAATATCATCATCAAGTATTGGCTGATCTGTGATGACAATAATGGCAGTGGAGACAGATTCAGTTTACAGTATCGGAGTAAGATGAAATCTCACAAAAGAAGTCAGAAGTCTTGAAGTGAAAGTAATCATGTTTCCCACACGATGGAAAATTATTAAGCCCTTTTTTGTTGAGAAAAAATAACCAATATTTGAAGTTTGGCAGCAGAGATTACACCTTCTATCAGTTCCTTTGTGAAAAAATCCACCTGGAGTATTTTTGTCCCTCTGAGCAGCTTATGCTAACTTCTGATATTAACTGATTAGGAGATAGCATAGACTTGAGGCAAGCACATATATTTCCATTGTAAGCATTTCTATAAGATTCTGCTTTACCCTGATAAGAGTTTTTCACTTAGTGGCACAAATCAGCTTTCAGGAAAGGTCAAATGAGCATGAATGCACGACATCGTCCTATGACAGTTGCATGTAGTCTATCCGATACCCTCAAATCAGATTCTATACAAGCCCTCTCCTAGATGTCTTTCATTCATTCTTTCTGTTTCACATCACACCAAAACTCTAAAAAGGCACGATTATTAGTAATTATTTTGTGGATTTCTGCTAATTGTTACATGATGAGCAAGGCAAGTTTTTTATCTGTAAAACACAATTTCACAAAGCAGGAGAACAACACATACATGCACTGAGTTTAGGGATTTACTCTTCACATGGAATTTCACAGAAATTTCCAAGCTCCCACTATGACAGATTATCACTGCGGGCAATTTTCAGTCAAAGGACCTTTCCCCCCTTGTCTTGAAGACACAGGATTATGGTTACTGCAGAGCCAAAAAGTGTAATCAAATTTCTTCAAAACACACTTCTCTTCATATTGCCTATCAGTGTTTGCAATCCTGAAATCAACAAAGAAACTAAGACTCCTAAAGACACGATTTATCCTTTTTTAAAATTAGATTCTGCATTATGAAATTGACACAAGCATCTTTTTCTAATGTGTTCTTTTAAATGTAGCACTTTTTCTACAGGAAAAAAAGCTATTTCTATTGGCTAACTGCAAGGCTACTTCAGTAATCTGTACAGATAATTCGTCTAACATATTTGGATAATACAGCTCATTGGAGGAAAGTTTAGAATTGGAGAAAAGTTTAGACAAATGAGTAACACACACACACAATAGATGCAGTGATCAATTCAAGGCTGTCTTTGGGCATGGATCAGAGATCTTAGAAAGATGGAACATCATATTGAATGGAACAACTTCAGGGTAATTGCACTGAAATCAAATTGGACCGGGTTACTTTATGGTGACCAAAATAAGAAAATTACCGCCAGTGGCTGGAAATCTTCACAATGAGCTGTGTAATGACCTAAATTCGACAAAAGATTTTCTCTTCTTTATGAAAATAGCTTTCCTGAGGTAAGATGTGCTTCATCAGTGGTGTATTTAGTGAAATTACAAGAACATCATGAATGCATCTTTCAGACATATTCTGTATTGATAACTGCATGTCTCATAGCCACCAAATATAGAGAACTTTGCATTCTGTTCAAACAATGACTATTGTCATCTTGGATACATACTGTGTGATCTCAGATTTTATTTATTAATTTTGATTTCTATTCATCCATTCAATTATTCACAAATCAAACGCATGATTTGAGGTATACCGGGAAAAACATTAACATCACTTCTCTGCCAGTTTGAAAAGAATTTAGAATGAAAATTCTGATTTGTCTCTTTAATTTCCACTATTGAGTGTTGGTTATTGGATCAGCTGTTGCAGTGAATTAAAATCAACTACGTTTATGAACATTTTGAAAATTTACATCCAGTTCTTCATGGCATTGCCTGATGATATGGTCAACCGTACTCCTTTCAAGCAACACAAAAATATGGCAAACAAAATCTACTTTTCATAATATACTTGCAAGTTAATACTGATGATATTCTATTCATTTATGAGGAATGTAATATTTCTTTTTTTACTTCGTTTTCCACAAAAATCTAATTGTTAAGGTATCAATATTTGGATTTGCAGAGGGTACTTAGAACATTTTTCAGTACTTTTTACAATAGAAATGCATATATGAGCACATTTTTGAAATATCTTAGAATGTTAACATACTGTTTGAGGTCAATGAAGAAACTTTGCATTATTCTGGTTGAAAATCCTCAATTTACAGCTATTCATGAAGTGTCTATGATAGCCTGCATTGTTTACTGACAAGATGTTATGATTTCACTGATTCGAAATCTCTTTTGTGAGCAAATGAAGAAAAAAAGTTTGTTTGAAATGCTATGATGTTAAAAACAAACACGCAAACACAGCATATTCTCTTGAAGCCAAGATTAGAGATACACACCAAACAACACACATGTGCATATCAGAGCAGTCCCTCTGTGGCAGAACAACAAGATTTTCTTGAAATCAGACACACTGGAGCCATTCAAATACTTTCATTTTTTTTAAAAAGCTGTAGGATGGAAATTTCAGAAATTTTCTCCAGTTTTCAGCTGAATGGAATATCAATGAATAAAAGGCTTTGGAAAATGTTACATATGATGATCAACTTTAGATCATTCAAAGTGATTTACTATCGCACAAAAGTTTATAGAATTAAGTCCTGAGTCATAGCAAAATTAAATTATAGTGAGATGGGTTGCAATTCAGATAGTAATTCAAAATTAATATTTATGGTAATATCTGTCTGTGTCGCTCTCAAATGTGACTTGAGACTAATCCATGAAATCATGTACTTCAGTCGTCACTGCTGTTAGCAAGACCATCTTGAGTGAAAATATTTATGCTTATTCTCCTAAGATGAAGTGTTTGAGATCAACTCAGAAGATATTGTTTAAAACTGGCGCATTGGTAATAGTGGGTCAGACAGTGTCAGTGCAGACCTGTGGGTTCAAATCGGGTCCACTGATCCATATGGAATTTAATAATGTTGGATTTGATCCCATTAGGTATTGCTACAACTGCCAAATTCTGAAATGGCTTCTAAATGACTTAGCCAGCCAGCCAGGGGGTGAGTCTTTAACCAAATTATAAGGCTTGTAATGGTATTGGATTAATTTGAAATATGCCCATAGTATCAGACACTGAAGTTAAAAAAAAAGAATAAATTATGATTTCTGGAGGTCATTTCTGCCGAAAGTGACAACACAGTGGACTGAACAAGAGTCATAAAGTCTGTTGTCATAGAAACAAGAACAATGTCTGCATGGATCTGGCCTCAATATCCAACGATAAAAGTTCAAACATATCAAAAATTGTTGTTGGGCAAAAAAGGGCAAAAAATATGGCCTTACTATAATGCACATATTTGCATGATGGATTGTACTGGTGCTCAAAGAAATGTTGAATAAAGTGTTATTTTGAGAGGCTTGAAAACTTTGATACAAAATAATATCATATTTGATGATTGTTTTGTTAAACAACTAATATTCAAGCATCTTTTGCAGGCAGCTGGCTGAAGGCATTGAAAGGTAAGTTACATTTTCACATACATAAATATCCGATTTTTCTCTTTTTTCTATAGAACTTTTATGACAAAGGATTTATGTCAAAAGGCACAATTTTTCAATTTTCAATTTAACTCTCAGCATGGAAGCAGAGGGAGAACTGCCGTTCAGAAATGCTATCAACATACGATACATGAAAATACTTCTCAACAGATGTGATGGCGCTCAATTTCACGCCAATATAATCACAAATTGCACAATCAGAGTGAAAACATGTCAGAGAATTAATGAATAGAATGACCTTATATGTGACGTACAATAATGATCTACTGTGTAATGGTTACTCTTTGAAAATTAATCCTATCCACATCCACTATACAAACAATAATATCTCTTTGAAAATTTCAAAAATGATAGATATACCGGTAAAGATAAAGACATGCAGTGGATAAAGAGACAAAATTGCACAAAATCTATCAGTTCATGAACAGGAATACTAAAAACATCAAACGGTCAAATTTTCCACATCAGAGGCAACAACTGAAACTTCATATTAAAAGTTATTTCTTGTGAATGATCAGAATTCCATGAATAATCAATAGTGGATTAATCACTGAGTACTGTTAGTCAAATGGCAGATAAATGGCAGTACCACCACCCCATTTGATAATGGAATGGCCCACAGACTCTGCATGAAATAAAGGAGAATATTCTACTTTGTATATGTTTTTAGGTGAAGTGACTAGGTAGCAGGTGTTTCAATAGTCTTAAGCACTGATATGCCGGCATTACTTCCATGTTTTTCCTTGGTAATATATGAATTGCAATGACGCCATACTGCTGGGTTCAGTGCGACCTGAAAACTCTCAATATCAGTGTTCACTGATTCTGATACAAGTAACTCTAGTGATATTAAGTAGAATGCCCATGATTTATAGAAGCAATATAAAATCCTTCACTTATTTGGTTCAAATAATGACATTGAGAATGTTCTAACATCTGTTATCCAAGTCTGTGTAAAGGTTATGCTTTAGCAAGCCATGTCCAGTACTACTTCGTACATTATCCTTTAGCTGTGCTGCACTGACATTTCCAGAGCATCGCAATTTTGAATATAGTCATGAAATGAAAAGAATAAATGAAAGCTCTGCTTCACCGAAAGTACCAAGCAATGACCTTTGACCTTAAGCAGCTTAGTGATTTTGTTTCCCGTGATCACCATTTGCACTTCCATGGTTGTAAAATTTTACATTCTTTTGATTCATTGTTTAAGGTAATTTTAAAATCGAATGGGCTCTGTTACAATTTACACAAACCTTACATTAGCTCATGTTACTGCTGTATGACTGTATGATCTCAAATTCCAAAGACACACATCTCATGAAAGAAAGGAAACACTCACTTCACTTGTAAAGTCTCATTTTTCAAATAAACTTTCAAATTCTTTACAAAATGCAAAACTTTAATAAGACTTGTACATACCACTGCAGACACGAAACAAACCAAGATTTGTCAGAAATTACAAAAGTCGTCTAAATATCATCAAACTTTGTTTACTTACTGTCTGGTAGTTCATGTATCTTTGAAGGCAATCCAGCAAAATATGCATGCCTCATTGCATCGACAGCTGAAATTCTTTTCTCTGGAATAAGCTGGGAAGACATTGTTAACGTGGATGAGTAAATGAAAAGCCATTTTATATTCCGCTTTGAAAAATTGAAGGATGACTTTTATTCATTAACACTTCGTCAATCTTTTGTCATCCACTGACATTTTCATCAACTAAATAAATTTCCTGTTACATAAATCAGATAATAAATTGTGAATCTTTTGTCATCAACTGACATTTTCATCAACTCAATAAATTTCCTGTTACATAAATCAGATAATAAATTGGCAGCTTTCTAAGTATGCGCTGTTTTTCACAACTACGCTGTATAATTGTCAGATTTCAAATTAAGAAATACAATTTAACATCAAAGTCAAGGCACTGTAATGATTCCAAAATATTCATGCAATCATCAAGAATTTTGATTGTCATATTGGAGTCACATGTTGGTCTCGAATACATAAAGGTCTGTACTACCAGTATAGATATTATTGCTATTTCATGTTTTATCATCTTGAGAGTGTAAGAATTTAAACTTTGTCTGTCACTAGGGGGCGCTCATCAGAAAAGAGCACCTGGTAATAATGAGTATGTATTTTGCCAATGCATAAGTTCATAGTTATTCATGATATTGTGAAGGAAGCACTACAGGGTCTTTATTCCATGAGTCAACCAAAAAGTCCCACTTTCTCAAAGGCACTTCAAGTATTGATAAGTTCATTAACACAGTATGTGAATGCAAAATTGCTTTTTTGTTGACAATCAAATTTAGACTTGGTTTCTCTTTGTACTTCTGGTTTAATATCCACTGCCATCTGACGCATAAATTATGCTGGCCACATCTCATTCATGGTAATAATCAATCTTACTCACCTGTAAAAACTTAGATGCCAAGTCGTTCGCACCAGGACTTGTAAGTAGTCTGCAAAACAATGAAAGTTTTTTTTAGAAATTGACTGATATATATGATGCAGCCTGTATATACAGTTACATGAAAATGCTTCTGAACACTTGTACCATACCCGGTGAGTTTCTGATTGTGAAATTTTCAGTGCATACCTCCATGATTGAGAAGAGAAATACATTTGCATATACAGTTCTCAGTGTGAAGATGTGTTCTACAGAAGGGTGCTATGATGCCTTGTGTATGTTTGTGTTGTGTGGTTTCATCATTTTGTGGTGGAAGAACCCTGCAGTGTTCACAGCCATCATTTCATCATTCTGTGGTTGAAAAACCCTATTCAAAGCCATCGTTTCATCATTCTGTGGCGGAAAAAACTCTAGTGTTCAGAGCCATAGTGCTATGACTACAGCATGTATTCAGAGTACTGTCATGCAATGTGACATTGTGTCATGCAGTGTTTATTGTGCTGTTCAGAACCTAGCATTAGGGCAGCAAATACCTTGGTGTAACCGATGTCAACCTTTGTGGATAGTAGAGATGAAACAAACCAGGCTTGTAGTGCGGTAACTCAGATATTGACGGCCATGATGACTCAGTTGGTGTTCCTAGTACCTGTCAGACAAAACATGATTCCATGGAATTGTTACATATGGAAAGTATTTCCTGTATGGCTTTAACACTTGCTCCTAGTATTGTCAAAGGGTCAAAAGCTGTGACTTTTAACAATTCTGAGGGGATACTTTTCTTCTGTGTGTCAATCATGGTTTAAATTCAGCGCAACTTTCCCAGTATTCAGCTTGTGAACATGGCCTGGGATGTGCATCACATTCACTATAATTCTCAGTGAATCAATTTGTGTCCAAACAGTTCGACACATGATTTATTTGCCAAATTTCTGACAAAACTATATAATTTGAAAATCACATTCAGCGTTCAAAATCTAGGAAATTCATTATTATGGTAGTATTATTATGATAAATGTCATATTTTGGCATGATATAAATTATAGAATAAAATTCACGTCTTGTTCTTATGCATTATCTTAACCTCTTGACTACCGTGGTTGCCAGAAATTTCAGGAGCTGTAACGAATTACCGTATAACCGACTGCCAGTAATTCTGGCAAGGTTCTGAAGTTGTTTTCAGTATCTTTGGTACAACAGTTTTACTACATTTTGGTTGTTAATGACTCAAACGACTAATGGGAAAGTTGGTATTAACTCATGACAGAGTGTCAATTGATATTCAAATTAAAAACTTACCCTGAATATTCTGTCTAACTGGTCGTAGGAATCTTTCATCCCGGGAAATGCAGCATAGCCTTGTAAGATTTCAATAAATATACACCCAACACCCCTGAAATGAGACAGCAAGGTTGACAGGGATCTATGCTAAAACAAGACATGAAAGTTGACAGTAACCTACGATGAAATCTGACATGAAGTTTGATAGTGACCCACAATGAACACAGGATACGACAACAATAGGTCACAATATTTGCATATGAACACAACTCTTCTACAGAAATCTATTATTGTACATATACAGGAAGAAATACACAGGAAGCAATATGTATTATGTGCCTCATAGGAGTTGAAATATTTTGTCAATATACTTTCACCATAATGTCAAATGAAGAAAATAGATTTATTGCTGCAATTACTATCAGTATATTATCATAAAAGGGGACTGAATAAATGAACTGTCACACTTGAAATGAAATGTTTGTTGTGGTGGTGGTTAATATCTTTGAATGGCAACAGAATTAAATTGTCATGAATAAAAAATCATTTGCGTATTACTAGGCAGAGAATGAGCCTACTACTACATGTGCAAGCTTTGAAGAAATTCTTGCCAGCAGTTTTTCTTTTGCATGAAATATCAGAAAGATTAATGACTGATTAATATTGGGATTATGCATATGAATATTTAATCATCAGCTCCTAAATTTTAAGGTTTTTGCTGCACCAATAGAAATACAACGTCATGGTAAAATCTTGGAATAATTAATGCTACAGAGCAGTGACATAAACCAGTTACTCATGCCTGGATATTTTGAAGTCTGTCTTTGATCTCAAATCTTCCATGAGTTCAGAAAATGACAGGACCGACTTACCACATATCTAATTGCGTAGAATAGTTTGTTGACCCTAGCAACACATCTGGCGGCCTGTACCATAGCGTCACTACTTCATGCGAGTATGTTCTGCTTGGAATTGACTTGGCTCTTGCTAAACCTGAAACAAGGAAAAACCCTCATATCTTGTAAATATCAGTAAGGTTTATATGATGAAATTGTCACTATCAGTTCAGTGGTTACGCAATGTAATTTTTCAACTGCTATTTTAACAAAGATACAAGTTGTCATCAGTACAAAATAATAGCAGTGACCAATCATGAAACATGCATGAGGGCAGTTTTGTCTACATTGCTGAAAACAAGACATTTGAGAAATTTTTTATTTCATGACCTTTGAAAGTCTTTCATACAATACCCAGGGTTTTCTCTCCACTGTGCGATTGCTGAAATTGCACATTTCGAGCCATTTTCTGCCCTTTAAAAGTTACTGACTGCGCGAAAATCGTGCACAAAACACAGCACACAAATACGTCCGTATGATGGTGATCCAAGCGCACATTGTAGTGACCTGTAAATTTGCTGTTATTTCTATTAAGAATATTCCCCGGAAAAGACAAAATATCGCCTGTCATTCAATTTTGGTGACGTACATAACAGGGAGTGTACGCATTGAAAAGAAAACACAGTAAAGGACATGGTTGTGCTTCAGTCTCCATGGATACTAGTGCCATTTTATGTTCATGTTTTGATAGGATATGTTGTTAATGTCATTAGTAAGCATTAAAAAATACTGCCCCGTCAAATGTCAAGTCTGCCCCCTAATTTTGATGATGGGGCAGAAATTGGCCCTTCAGTGGACATGCAGAGAAAACACTGATACCACCTATTACCGGTATTTGTATGTATACATTTCTTTGTCATGTGTAAACTGTTGCTAACAATCTGTAAAACTCAGTTTTTCATACCAAACATTGTATCCTTTCCCTGTAAAACATTTCTGTGAATACATTTATCTTGTTTTGGGTTTACATTCAATGTTGAATGACAGTACTGTGTCAATTTTCAGTAATGTACATGTCTATGAAAACACCGTCAACTTACCAAAGTCTGCTAATTTCAGCTCCCCCACTTCACTTATGAGTAAATTTTGTGGTTTCAAGTCCCTGTGTAAAATTCTTCTTTGGTGAATGTATGCTAAGCCTCTTAGGAGTTGAAAGAGTAAAAGTCTACAGTTGTGAGGATTCAGCCCTCCTGAGTGTCTCTCCAGGTAAATGCTTAGGTCTGTGTGCTGCAAGGAAAAAAAAAATACAAAAAGACAATGCATTATCAAAAAATATTATCAGATAGATTAAATTAAATAAAAAAATTCTAGACAACTTTATTTGAAACATGAACAAATAACATTATCAGGCACTGCACATAATGTACTCTTTCAAATACTGGTAAATAGATTGCATCACGACAATCCAAGGCAGTTACCCTTGGAGTGGTAAAGAGCGCCCTCTTTCAGAAAACTTCATTTTCTCTCGTTTTTTTTTTGAATATGTTTTACATTCTTGATTTCCTCAGTCATGCAAATAAACAAATCAATGTGAACGTATGTTTCTTTACACACTTACAAGACAATCTGCATTTTTAAAATGCCTTACTATTACAGAAAGAAAATTCAGTGCTTCCTTTACAGATCAATGAGATGGCAAATTCTAAACGATATCAGAGAAAGCTTCACATAAAGAAATTCTGACAACAGAAAAACACCAGCACAAGAACATCAGCCTTCAGTTAAAAAGGCTACAAAACCCAGCCCCATGATTGAATGCCAATACATTGTTAATGTTTCATATTACTGAAATAGAGCTTGTCATGTTGCAACACTAATTCCTTAGTTTGCAAAACCAAAAATTTGTTCATGCTTCAGACAATTTCTGTCCCAGTGGTTTGGTTGACATAGAGATATACTCACCACAAATTCAAACACAAATGTCAATGTCGTCTTGGTGTGTATAATATCATGAAGAATGACAATGTTTGCATGCTTGAGTCCTTTTAAGAGTGAAGCTTCTCGAATTGCTGTAAATGGTGCTCCCTCTTCCTCTTGTAAACGAATCTCCTTCAACGCAACAATCTGTTTGTTGACACTTGAGTCAAAAATCAAAAAATGTCAGGAAAGAGTCAGTATGATGCTCGGTTCATGCAAATTCAATCTTGCTTTGTAGCCTGGTGCATTTCAGTGCAATAATAAAACCTGTAAAATGAACTATTGGAAGTGTGATTGAAGGCATAGTAGTTGTAACTTTTGGAGATTTTTGTTTTGTTTGTCAACTGTCAAGTCTTGTTCTAATCCCAAAATTATGTTGAAACTCCAACCATTCAGCTTGTCACCTCTGTACAAAGTGCACTCTCATTGATTACAACTTTTAATTTTATTCCAGACTATAATTAACATGTTAACAATTACAATGCAATCTATACAACATGTACAGGCTGAGTTGACAAGCTGAATACAGTGTATCTCAATGCTAATTGGGACTAGAACTATATACTGTAGTTATTTGAAATAAAAATAATGAGAAAGTAAAAGTTACAGTGACTGCCCCATTGAGTCTGTTTTCAGATCACTGAGTACTGAGTATGTGAATCTTCGAAAAATATATGTGGGCAATCTAAGAATACACAGACAACCAATGGAGTGGATACGACAGTGTAGTTTGCTGCCCTCTAGAGGATCACATGAAGTGTAAAGCACATTCAACACAAGGAACATCTTTTGTCTAATAGCATTGGATACATTGTATGAGCTGACTGATGCATGATATAGAGGAATCCCTATGTGGCTGAAAATCTGTGCATGTTTATTTAACATATCAATAGCTTGATTACTAATATATGAAGGTGATTGTTAAAAATATCTAACATTACTAGTAATTTTCTATCTCTCTTTGGATACTTACAAATACTACATTTCTGCCAAGATTACCCAAACTGTGAATACATTCCCTGATGAAATATTTGAAAATTATAGCAAAACCTCCTGCTTTTTTGGACAACTGTTGGTCATTACACAAAGTAGACCCTGAACTCATCACAATTTTTTTTGTTACATTTGCAAACTTACCAATAAGTGAGTATGTAAGAGAAAGAGGTATGATATATCACTTGAAGAACAGTTGGCCAAAAACTCCTCATAGTGATAATCTGCTTGATTTTAGCGATGCCTTTCTTGATAAACAAATAGAACTATACCACCTAGGAAAATGTTGAATTGTAATACGGCACAGTGAGGGGCCCAGTATTCTGTAATCTTGCTGGTAATGATAATTGACATGCAGTCAATGCATTTGACAGAAGTTGTGCTCTGAATATTTCGTTTGATGTCTGGAGGATAAAAATCCGCTTGCCAAGAGAAAATGAGAAAACTCACTTGCTGTATCCTTTGTAAACCGTGGCATATGACCCTTCGCCTAGTTGATTTAATTTCTGATACGCCTCGGCCTTCCCAAAGGGCGAATCATTCTGAAAACATAAAAAAATGATATGATTACACGGTTTTCACTGCAGTCAGTGGCGATAACGAGAAACTGTGTGATTTGTGTCACTGATGTGTTAGCTGTCTGGCTGTGCTTATTAGCTTTTCTATGGCTTCAAGCCCAAATAGTAGATCACTGTCACTGAATTTTCGCAACTATTTCTTTCCTACTAAGTAAAATATTTATTCATCTTTAGCAGACTGCTAATGCTATTTACGCAGTGGCTGCAGGCTGATTTCATTCCAGGCAGAGAGGAAATAACACACAGACAGAGATTTTGTCTGGCTGTTGCATCTACTTGTTTCATCTAAGAAGATACAACAAAAGTCAATCTCCAAACAAATGTTCGTGTCATAGACTTTTGATCAATGTTGAAGTGAATGGTAAAGTACGATGCAATTTGAGTCATGGGTAAAATTATATTAAACTGCCAATTCAGCTGTAATTTAGCGAGTTGATTCAGATAACATCGTGTGATGCTCAGCCTATCTATTGTGTATGTCCCACCCTCTCAAGCAGGTCTATTTTCACAAAGACAAATTTTCCTTTCTTGATCACATGCACTCCGTTCAATGACTGACATCTTTACATGGTCTTATCAATACAACTGCTACAGCACCAAGCTTTCTTTAAGGACACAGCAATGGCACTTGGTATCCATGGTAACCACTGCCAGGTGGGAGGAGAAGATAGCACAACGACTATGCCTCACTTCAGCAAAATGTGTGTTTTCTTTAGTGAATCAGATAATTCACGATACAAGAGGAGCAATGGTGGTGAGATGAAATACGTATGTACGGCCTAACCGTGTGATGAAAAGTGGCGGTTAAGTGGCCTCTGAACAGAGTATTTTACGACTAGGTGTAAATCCCTACAATGAGACACTGAAACCACATGATGTATGTACCAGTATCATGGGAGAACCGTCTGTTCTAAAGCAGGAAAAGTTTGAAATGCACAGCACCATTCCGGTACATTTCTTGATTTGTACTAAAAGATACATCAATTTTAACTTCATTTAGATACATTTATATTTTACTTTCAAACCAGAAATCAACAAATGTTACACAAAAGAAAATTTTGTAATGCCAATGATTAATTTTAAAATCCAAGAAAAGGCTGAATAATCAGGATATACATAAAGGTGTTATCAATACTACACTTATTGAAAGGTAGGAATGATCAAATGCAATTATAAGTCTCTAGCAGACGACTATGTAAATTTTGCATCCAAGTAAAAAAAATTTCTTAATCAAACCAGGGGGTCCAATTTCTACGTTTCTTTCACATTTTTCTGTATGGTGTTCTAAAAATAAACCAAAATTTTCACAAATTTGTCATCCCCTTCCATTACAGCGAGAATTTTTAGCTTTAATTTTCTTGACAACATCAGAGTGAAAATCAGTGTTCCCTCTAAGGTTTCGAGAGGGTGCGCAACTTGAGATACGTCTGATTGCCTCACAGCTGGGTCCGTTCATGTATATGCTAATTTACTGAGGTACGTCACAACGTACAATGAACGTTGGCTCCGTTCATGTATATGCTAATTTACTGAGGTACGTCACAACGTACAATGAACGTTGGTGGCAACTGCGCCACCAACGGGCGCTAAACCCAAACGCGGAAGTAAAATCTACGCTGAGATCGCACACTTCGCCCTGAGTTATCGTTTCCAAAACTACCGATCGAAATTACGAAATGACTGTGACTAAAGTTGCGCAAAACATGAAATTTCACTGCGAGAGCAGTCGGAGACACTGCGCAATTAGCGCGCAAATAAGCCTTAGCGGGAACACTGGTGAAAATATTGAAATCTAGATTAATATTACACAAAACAGTGAAACCATGTGATAGGTTATTGTAAGCAGAATCATTGTGTGATTGCATATATTCAAATTGTACACACTAGACTGAATTGTGGCAATTATCAAGCCAATTTTGGTTAAATTCAACTTTTATTGATAAAACTGAGACAAAAACATCCAATTATCAATCAGTGGCTAACATGTTCACCCCACCATTGATAACAATGGATTTGAGCCAAACCATTGTGGTGGAATGGTTGACATTTTGACAAATACTTGGTCACAAACCATTTTCATCATTTTCACTTGTAATTACTTCAACTTGCTGTTGCAAAAGTCAGAGACTTGAATATTCAGAGTTAATAAAAATATTGAGGTCAGAAGCAGATGAAAATATTGTGCATCTTTTGTTCACTGTGAGTGTGTAAAACCTATATGGAATAGCTAATAGAGGGAGTGGCTCTTCATCCTCCTCCAAGACTTTCAGTAAAATCAGGTACATGGATTTTATTTGGAGACACCTTCTCTCCAGTCTTGTTGAACGATTCAATTTGTAAGGTCAATACATAATTGTAAAGTTAAGAACACCATTCCATTCTTAAATCTTGTGAAACCAAATGTTAGATTTGCAAAGACAGTTGAAATGAATATTTCGACTAGAAACAATTGTGTGGAAGAGATTTCCTTGAATTGGAATTTTTTTTAGTTTTGAACTTTGTAAATTTTTGAGGAACTCTCCCCAAGTTTTCTTCTATAGAGTATAACTTCAATGTCTATCCTTGCTGCATTTCTTTCATGTACTTTGCTCATTGGAACCACATGAACGTCATTGTATGTAAGTAATCTTTTATTCAAATCTCAGTACAAAAAAGAGTAAAATAAAAAAACAAAAAACCAAACAAACCAAGATTGAGATTAGAAGAACTTTGTACTTACTCCTAGGATAAGACTTCTGTGCCTTCTCCTGATCCATGCTCGTTGTCGTGACGACTGTGACCTACTTTCACCGAATACATCATCCGTGCTGTTACTTTTAGCTCCATCCATAGTATCATTCCATGAGGAATGTCTTCTAATGACAGTGTGTCCATTGTATGTGTCCTCAGTTCCATTGGGAACAGACTCTGAGAATCTAACCCTGTGATTGACAGCTGGAGATGATGATGATGATGTCACTGGCGTCGTTGTGATGGTGGGGATGGTGGTTGTTGCCGTGGTGATACATGGGAGAGAACTTGACACCCCTGTTTCTTTAGCTTGAGTTGCACCCGACAGAATTTCCTGGAAAAATGAAAGATGTTTTTTTTGTCAACTTACAGGGGAAAGAAATTTTGCAACTGCATTTCAAAGAAAGCAAAATTATAATATTCTTTGTGTGCAAAGTTAGAGTGAAAATTCAATTGTGTATGGTTCCCTACAAAGTCCAGCACTAAGCGGTTGGTATTTGAGTTTGTGGAAACATGACTGGATTTTTCAGTCCAGCTGACAGCCAGCTGAAAATAAATCAAATACAAATGAAAAGGGTGATTAAAATTATGTTGATAGCCTGCCCTCTATCTAGATATGGAAGACAGATAGAAGAAAGATATCTGCATTAAATTTTATTCATAAAACAATTGTTTGATTTCTAGTAAACATTTGGTAAACGGCATTATTATTGTACAATGTACAAACTAGCCACTGACATTAGGATTTGTAAATCCAGAATGGTAGTGTCTGTATGGCATGAGACGGTATGGACCTATTGTGATTTTTGACAGCACAATGATAAAACATGCACATTTATAAAGGTGAAACACCGCCTTTTGCCGGTTCCTGAGTGTTTTTCACTTTTCATCAGTACCTGGTTTGCTCAAATTGTTTGTCTGCTCTGCTGGCTTCTTGATAAATTGACTGATAACACTGCCGCATGCTCAGTGAAGACAGGGCGTGTCTGTTCATCCATGTACAGCTTAGCCAGAGGACATCACAGATCATTAGTGCAAAAAGCGGTGAATTCAGCTAACGCCAGAAACGAGCACACTTTAAAGTCTCTAAGTCTCTATCTCTCTGTGCCTTGAGACATTCACACAGTTTTCATAAGTCAGAAATTCTGAACACTACTATATGATGTAAAGTCGTTTTGCCTGCAGTGTGGTATGTCACAGCCTACTGAAGCAAATCCTCTGCTAGCTTGAGCTTACAAGCTGCAAATACAATTGTTCACAGCTTGTTGCTGTTTTCCTTCTATGAACAGAAGTTTACATGGGGCATGAATCACGGCTCTTGACTTTAGCATGCATATTTTTTTAGTTCGCTTGAGTTTTTGTGAGTGAAGAAGCCTCAATGTTTCTCTTTTGAAGGACTTTCATAAACCCGAGTAGTATGTGCCTCGAAAGTGAAAGACTTAAACTTTTGCTCAAACTTTCCTGTGTGAAATTTTCAGCCATACTCTTACCAAATCAATAATAAAATCAGGGGTCACTGCGCAAATTTTGGTATGAAAAGAAATTACCTGACATTTCCCAATATTTGAAATTCAAAATGGCTGCCATCCCTGTATTAACTCTACGGGGTAAAATAAAATTTTTGATTTCTGAAAAACTAAGATGGTGAAAGTTTTTCTTACTCCAAGAGCTTTACAATGAGCCCCTATATGCGGTAGACCAGAAAAGAATTGTAAAAGTTTGGGAGTCTGAATATCTGTCCCGAGGCACATTTTAGCTTACCACGGTAAATCATGCATGAAAAGTTTAAAAACTTCATCAAATTTAGTTGTCACTAAGATTAAGTACAAACTACGATCTTTGGCATGCATGTTTTTTGAATCTACTGGAGTTTTTGTGAGTCATGAAACCTGAACATTTCTCCTTTGGAGGAATTTCAGAAACTTAAATCATTTATGAAAAGTTTAAAAACTTCATCAACAGTTGTTACAAAGAGCTAGAGATAGGTCAGGTACCAATACACCATTAGTTCTGGGTCATTGACCTACGGTAGAAATAAACTTGATGATTGGCAGCAGCCCTGTGCTATAGATCTCTAAAGGTGCAATAGATGAATGTATATTACACTTAAATGTACTTTTTGTGATTAATTTACATCGAAAGTATTTCAATGGAAATCTAATTTGCTTCAATTTAAAATGGAACATAATTGCAAGGGCTGCGACGTCCTTTCAAGACAGACTGCCGATTGCAATCCCAAATTGGATGTCGTCCACAATATTGAAAATTTGCAGTCCCTGCGTTGCATTCTACTGTTGATTAAGTCATCAAATGCCACAAATGGAATATTGTATTGCTCTCCAGGTGGCTGTGTTTGTCAACCTTTCATCCGCTCTTTTTTCTCTTTGGTCTAGTAAATGAGATCTCTGTGGGTTGGTGTAATTGCAAATTCTGAGCATGTGATAACTTGGGATTTCAGGATTGACAAATGAAGTAGAATAGACGATTGCATTTCTATCAATAGGTTGGTAGGTCTTGCTCAGAGTAAACTTGTGTGCCTATAGTGTCTGCTTGTTTAGGACCTGGATGTGTGGTTCTAGGTCTGTGAACAGACGCAGTGTACATCTGAACCAGGTGTACATGTATGCTTGTTGCTTTCACTATCTGGCAAGAGTCAAAACAGAGAAAAGTCATGAGACCAGCTTTACTATCGCTGACACATAGTCGTATTCCCTGTGCCATGTTTCTCAGCATAGTGGAAAATCTGTTTTTCAAGAAATGTGTTACATCCCTCTTTACCTAAAGTTTATTACCTGCTGTACCGGTATAATCTGAGTCAAAATTGCTGCTTTTGTGTGTTTGGACCAATTTTGAGAGATGGGCTGTTATATTGGATATCCTAGACAAAATCACAGTCACTTGTCATACTTGCAGAGGCTTATCACCCCATTTAACCCCAAACCCACTCTACCCACCCAAAGCTTTCAGGGCCTTGAAGGTAGTCAATCAAACAAGTTCTTGAGGTGGCTGGAATTTGTGGTTTATTCAATTCCTTTCATTTTTTCTCGCTGAATAGTGCATGGCATGCGGGTTGACAATATACAGGTATGTACAGCCTTTGAGCCAATCATTGATTATGACTTGCGCTTCAATAATTGGTGGTAACTGAACAGATCTGTGGAGAATTTGAGATTATTCAACATTTCACACATCACCTTAATTTTTTTTGAGAAGATGGAGATATTGTAAAACTTCAACTACTCTTGATTACTTAAGAATTTCCAAAGTTGATGGCATGTTATCAATGTTGAATGAAAGACTAGTAAATTGCAGAATGTTCATCCAAACCAGCAGGAGAAGGCAAACTTCAAACTGATGAAAATTCTGAGTGATCATAAGATTATTATGCTAATTGGAAACTTTCCCTGCATATGCTAATGAGGATTTATGTAAATAAGGTTAACACTAAAGAAGAGCAATCAAAAAAAGATACATTTTAGCTCAAAAGTCATATTAGATTTAGATGTGGTCTGTACCACATGGTATATATATATTTTAAAGCTTATATTTTGCTTTGAGCACTGAGACATTGCATGCATCTTTCCCTACAGATACATAATCTACAACATAAATATTACATCAGTGACAAGCATGAGAAAAATATCTAAGTAATGTTTATGTATATGAAACCTTCAACCTATGGTTCAGTTTTGAAATACCAAAAAATATATAATTAGTAAGCTACTGGTAATAATGGAATGATTGAATTTCATTGAATAGAATCGTAAAGTACTGACTCTCAGAGGAGAAAATTAGATTTGAAATTACGTCAAAGACTCCAAACAAGTTAAAGGAATCTTAAAAACTGCGTCATATATACATCTCAGTTGTCAAAACCAGTTTTCACATCTGGAAGCAAATTATCAGAGAATAATTTGTCCTGATGTACAGTGCTTGTTACTATAATAGTTCTCATCTCTATTTTGCATAATATGAATTACTGAAAAGTCTTCTGTACGTGTAGGCATGTGATTTGAATGCAAAATTACGCCTGTGTGACTGTAGATCTGCAAGTCACCGAATTAATGCATAAACGCCCCTTTATATGTAGAAGTGAAATCTGGAACATAAAATCTGAATATATACCCTGAACAATGCATCAATTTCATAACATCAAAACTGTCGTGCCACTTCTTTCAACTTTGAAAAAATCTTTGCTGCTTTACTCTCAATCTGATCATGATATATTTCCCTAAATTTTGACTTATCTCTGAAAATTTGATATTCAGTCAACTGTAAAACATTGACGCTGGTTACAAGGAAATAATAAACTTAAACTGACCTACTGGAAATACATCCTACAAGAGACATTGACATCTCTATATCTATTTCGATTTAACATAACCTTAATATTTCAGTATATTGCCAGTGCCAGTCCTAAGGGAGACAAGGTTACAGAGGTGATGGCAGCCCTGATAGCTAAGGAAAAAAAAACATTACAACAACTCAGCCCACCCATATTTCAAGCTTGCTGATCTCAGACACTGCGACAGCATGCCTGCAATGACAGAATTTCTGCAAAATGTGAAATTTCTCTTTTTTTAAAAAATTGTTTACTAAAAAATAGTAAACTGCACAGTTTTTGACCAATCCTTCCAATTTTGAAGCTGAGCTGTTGGGAACACTTATTTTTTAATTTTTTTCGTAGCAAAATCTTACCCAACCTCTGGCCTAAGGATAACAGCTTTGGTGAAGCCCTGTAGTTACTGACCCTATGGTTGCCAAGGTTACTGATAACTTGATCAAAATGTGAACAGAGAGGCCTTTTTTGATCCTCAAGGTTTCTCTGCTGTCTGTGTGATTATTTTGTAACAAATGAGGAAGCAGGCACAGTGATATCTATGCAGGCACAGTGATACCTATACAGGCACAGTGATACCTATGCAGGCACAGTGATATCTATGCAGGCACAGTGATACCTATACAGGCTCAGTGATACCTATACAGGCACAGTGATACCTATGCAGGCTCAGTGATAGTACCTATGCAGGCACAGTGATACCTATACAGGTACAGTGATACCTATACAGGCACAGTGATACCTATGCAGGCACAGTGATACCTATGCAGGCACAGTGATACCTATGCAGGCACAGTGATACCTATGCAGGCACAGTGATACCTATGCAGGCACAGTGATACCTATACAGGCACAGTGATATCTATGCAGGCACAGTGATACCTATGCAGGCACAGTGATACCTATACAGGCACAGTGATACCTATACAGGCACAGTGATACCTATGCAGGCACAGTGATACCTATACAGGCACAGTGATACCTATACAGGCACAGTGATACCTATGCAGGCACAGTGATACCTATACAGGCACAGTGATACCTATACAGGCACAGTGATACCTATGCAGGCACAGTGATACCTATACAGGCACAGTGATATCTATGCAGGCACAGTGATACCTATGCAGGCACAGTGATACCTATACAGGCACAGTGATACCTATGCAGGCACAGTGATACCTATGCAGGCACAGTGATACCTATGCAGGCACAGTGATACCTATGCAGGCACAGTGATACCTATGCAGGCACAGTGATACCTATGCAGGCACAGTGATACCTATACAGGCTCAGTGATACCTATGCAGGCACAGTGATACCTATGCAGGCTCAGTGATAGTACTATGCAGGCACAGTGATACCTATACAGGCACAGTGATACCTATACAGGCTCAGTGATACCTATACAGGCTCAGTGATACCTATACAGGCTCAGTGATACCTATACAGGCACAGTGATACCTATACAGGCACAGTGATACCTATACAGGCACAGTGATACCTATGCAGGCTCAGTGATAGTACCTATGCAGGCACAGTGATACCTATACAGGCACAGTGATACCTATGCAGGCACAGTGATACCTATGCAGGAGCTGATACTGTCATATCTTACCAACGACTCCTTTATTGTTCAGCCACAACGCAATCATTTGACAGTTTAGTGCATCGACTTTGCAGGGAATACTGGTATATTAGCTTTTCAGTATGCAATATTGACAACAGTTTCTACATCACATTTTCAAGATTAAATCCATGCACAATGGTATTAACTTCAAGTAAGCCACAAGGACGTCCGCTATAATACCTTGACACTGCCATGACGTCAAACATAGATGTCATCAGTCATAATTACATTCGCCACAAAAAAATATGAAAAAAACATTGAATTTTCAAACATTTAGGGCAAATGGTTGTTTCTTGATATGACTTTTATTAACTTGTAACCATGACAACACTGTATCAAGCAGTAAAATCAAGAATTGAGTGATTTTCTCTCATGGTTATATCAGAATAAAGTCAAGGTGAATCATCACAAGATCAAAGCACTGAACACATTGCACAGTTGTGCAGTCATTACAAATCTACTTGACAATATATTCAGCGACCATAACAGACATTACATATTGACCAAAATATCTTACTTTTAATACAGAACATATCCCAGAATGCATCCCAGGGGCAGCTTTTTGAATTCACATAATATTACAGTTCTTAGCTTTAGTACAATTTGAGCTGACTCATGATGAAATTGTCAAGGAAATTTTTACAGTGGTTTGCTTTTTGTAATGAAGTACCTCTCAAGTTAACAGGAAATGATGGACATTTTGGATTTAAAATCTCAGTAAATTTGGAATAAATTACTTGTTTTATTCAAAAGTTTGAATAATGACGCCTGCCATTAATTCTTGGATATCAAAAGGACTGGTTTAAAATTTCCGTCAGCAAAATACACATAAAACTTTTCTTTTCATTTTGAGATACATTTATGTACAGTATACATTAAAAGCATTACAGAATGTTGTCAAGTCATAAGGTTCATATTCAGGGAAGGACCTGAAGCAAAATATGAATTATGATTGTATTGTTGACAACTTTTGACTTTTCTGCCGGTAATTTTACAAGATGTCATCAGCTTGAATTTTATATGGACAAAATTTTCCTCCTAAAAACAGACTGAGTAACTAGGGAAGGGAAGGTATAATATGGTTAAAGTCCTGGAGGAAAGTAGTTTTCTTGATTGTGACTTTATTTCTTTGCCAATATTAAATGTCTTGAAGCCTTTCTGAATAAGTGGCATGGTTTCTACTCAGCTGAAATGAATTCAAACGCTCAATTTGTTATTTGAAATATCAAGATAATCAGAAGAGAGTGAGCTACTGTGAGGTAATGCAGTAACACAAGAGATTTTTCTTGTCTGCTTCTGTAGTCAGCTCACGTGCAGAATTGGCTAGTTTGGATGATATGCAAAATGAGTCATGACGCCAGTCAGAAAACGAGCAGAACACATCAATGCTTGAGGGAAACAATTTACCTTTGCCACAGGGAAAGTGATATCTCTACAGTTGACTTAAAATGAATGTGTTAACTTAACATTACGGCTGCCTCTCAAAACTACACTTCAAGAGCTGGCACTGAACATGTATTTATGATTCTGCATGGCTGGAGATCACAGCCATTGCTACCGTACATTGTAGTGTCTGAACCACCGAGAAAATGTACAGTGCATATAAATGTTTAAGTTTGAACAGCAAAAGCCATCGATGACTGATTACAGGTTCATTGCCACACACTACAGTCAATGCACCATCAGGAACACATTGATATTCAAGTCTATCTGTCTGGATAGATTTGGGTGAAGACTGTTGAATGTTGAAGCATTATATTCATCAGTCTTTTACAGTCATTGTCTTCAGTCATGAAATTTTTGGTCAAGACTTAGTCATCATCAGTTTTGATGTTTGATGTTACCATGACTTAGATAGCTCTGATTGTGAACGCGCTTTGTTACACAATATAGCACTGCATATATAACATCCGTTGCTGCCATCAGAAATTTGATTAAATTTTGTATTTGTCTTTATTAAAATAGTTTGTGATCGGATCGTTTGCTGTTTTTATAATTTCAAACATATCATTAGTAAAGACAAAGCACTTATTTCACCATTCCTGAAAGAGTGAGGCCCAAGTCTATTAAAACATTTCAGGAGAATGTTTAGTTTTGCATATTAATGATGCCGTGGTGATAAGCCAAATCAAAGAGAGCAACTTCATAAATTCTTTGTCTCTTATTATTTCTCTGTTAATTTAATTAATTATGTTGTAAGTAAGTGATCAATTTATCACAATTTATCATAGTGTCTACACTCACATTCAATCATATAACAAATATACCGGTATCACAATATTTAAATTTCTGAAAAATATCATAAATATTCGTAAGATCAATCATTTTCAAACATATTGATTGTTTCAAAATAATCATTGATCAAGACATTAAAAGAGTTTTTCTCATAAATCTTGATCAGTTTAGCTCTTAAAAGCTTAAGTCAATTCTGGGTATCAAATACACCGACTGGAAGGACTGGAAAGAATTGCTCGTACCTCATCTATAACACTATTTCGTATCACCTTTCTATTTATCTTGTTATCTCCCTGCTCACCGTAAGCTTTATGACATCTTAAACTTTGCAACTGCCAACAAATCTTGTGTAAGATGACATTCTTTTGACAGGAAGCATTGCCCCTGTAAGACCTTTATTAAGCTATTATTCCATTTCAACATGACATAGTCATAAAGACTTAACCTGAGTTCTTCTAAGTCTTCATTACCAATTCATCAGGATACGACACTTCACATTCTGAATCACCTACACATTTTACTGCGACAGGAAATCATTATTCAGACAGCAAATTTTTCATCAACCGCTATAAAGGACAATCTTTGGCGATTGGTTGGATAATTAATGGCGAGACACAACAACCCCTGAATACTGAGCATTGCTAATATCCCTGAGTACAGAACTGTGTGCAGGAGTTTATCAGCAGGTCGTTAAAATATATCCCTGATTTGAAAATCATGAATATGGACTGACACACATAGCTTCAGCAGTGTATGTAAATCCATGTTTGCCCTCTTGATGACAGCATGTAGCCATGGAGGCAGCTCCAGTGGCAAGTTATTTCAACACTGATCAACCTGAGTGTAGATTTACCAGTCAAGCAAATCTCCATCAATTAACTTAGCCCCATTGCCTAGGGTATCGATGCTCAGGAAAAGCGCTGTGAGGCAAATCCATGTTGGTAGTTATAGGTTTTACACTGACCTCTATGTTTGCTAAGGGACACTTGATTCGGGATATTTCCCAGGGTGAAGTGAGTAACTGCATTAGTAAACACGAACAGAGAAATTTGAGATAAAAATTCTCTTATATGAGGGTTTCAACAGGTATTCCATAATGAAGAATTTCAAAATGTTGTACCATTGATGTATATGTAATGTGTAGTATGAATAAAATAAAAGTTTGCCGTGAATAGATTAACTATTCTACGGCGAGATTCATGACAGTTTGTAAAGCAGTATTTTTGCTAAGGTTGGGGAATATTGGTAAATGATTTGGGAACCATGGTAACATTGCTGCTGTCCCCTAATCTGATTGCATTGGTATACCAAGGGGAACCCCGATAAAATGACTGGGGAACCATGGTAAATGTTACCAATGTACCGGCCTTAAAAAACACTGATAAATATGACAGTTTTTCGTCATTAATTAGACATACATGTATTAGGAAAAGCGCCCCCTGTCAGGCAAAATGGGAAAGTTTCAGCTATTGCAAACATGATGTCCTAGGCTTTTGGAAAACTGGTAAAATAGTTTAGTTTGAAGAGTTACATACAGACTCCCTATTTTAAAAAACATCAAATCATTTTAGGCAAATTTTGATATTACATTGTATTTCATTTGTTGAGAATTATTCCTTAAATGTCATGGCTACAATGATATTGATAATGTTTTGCCATGGAAACTACTCACAGTATTTTATGCTTTCTTTGACCTATCTACACCTGGATTCTATTTTCTGACAGTTTCCTTATTTATTGACTCTGCAAAACAGACGGAAGAATCTACAATACGGAATGTGATTTAATTTATGCATAAATGGATGCCAGACAACCAAGTTGGCTTATCTGTTTCTCTGAAGAGTAGTTTTCTATTCAAATTTGGTAAAACACACAAAAGAAACTCTCCCCTTTTTGTTCAAGAAGAATGTCTGTACCTTCAAAATTTGCCCTCCAAGTCTATTTTTACAGATGGCCACGCTAAATGTAAGATGCAATCAAATTTGTTTTACCACGATATTCCAGTCTTGTTGGTCATAACTTCTGTAAATCAGCTCTAGCTATTAAAACTGTAAATATCATAGAAATATAATTTGCAGAATTTAAAAAGTAATATACTACATGCATTCAAACGATTACATTTATCTATATTGCCTTGGCTTCAGTGCCTCCAACAAACTCATTAGAATTACTGTAAAACTCCCACGTGTTACTTCAATACCCATTGCTTGCACTGGTTTGAGGTCAAAGGTCAAACAAGGGCATTATACCCCAGTGCAACTATTCAACAGTTCAGCAAGGTTCACAAATGATGAAATAACCACATACCAGAATCCCTGAGATACAATCAAGGAAAATGACTGTAAAGGTACAGTCATCTATACACAATAATTCCAAAATGTCAGACAACAAGGTCATAGTCTAACTCTATATTGACAGTACCATTATAAAAATACAACCAGGCACCACTCCATGGTCTACACTGAGAGATCTGCAGAGTTGATTACATATAGAGGATTCTGAAGGACAGTTTCTTCACACAATATATTCTTCTCTGGCAACTTACACACCACACTACATACAAATGTAGATTTGCAGTGAAAAATATGAGTTAATGACACATAGTTTATATAATACAGGTTTTTGCAGATTGTGCTCACATAGTGGCGGCATATGCAAACGGCAAAAGTGAAACTGTGAAATGTTCCTTTGATGAACTGTTGTATCAAATAAAGAAACTGAGGTACACAGGTCATTGACCTGTAGACATGACAATCGACATGTACTGAATGAGAAAAGTATGCAGTTTTCAACAGTTACTGTATTGGCAAAAATCACAGTGTTTTGTACACTTTTCTACATTTTCATGGTACATATCTGCATTTGTACAGACATATACAGAAAACTATGGTCAGTTTTCTCTTCCTGATGGTCAAATACAAACAAACACTTAGAAACGGTTTCAGATACTTGCTGGTATCACATGAAGCAAAATACAAAGTAGCTCCTGTCCAAAGCACTTAGTAACACCTGTATCTGTAAAGTTTTACAAGATACCTAAATGTTTTATCAAGTATGGTAAGCTGCATTTATCAGGAGTCTCCTGTCATTTCATTTGGATTCCCTGTTATTAAATCGGACCAGCAGGAATCAAAAACTTGCTCTGACTCCTATGCCTGGTTCTATAACCTGATGATATGTAGCATATTACACTGTGGAAAGTCAATGTTATTGCTCTATATGAAGTTTGCAGAATAGTCTTGTGTTTACGTCCAGTACTTCCTTGCAAGATCACATGATTAATTGTTGGCAGGGGACGCACGCATTCCATTCATGGGTTCTCCACTATTGATTACTTGTTACAAAGGCAAGAACGTTACTATATAGGCTGGGTATGTGCAGATAAGATTCTGTTCCGTCTGTGCACTCAAACCTATCTTGCTATGACAAAATCATGTGACAGTGCAATCTTACTGCAAACAGAAAAGTAGCTTTTTGACCATTTTATTTCAAGTGACCAGACACATTAATTATGGTTTCAACTATTCACAGTGAGACCAATCACCAGATGTATTTTAAATGCCATATATGTATGTTGACTTGTAAATCTTACAATCCACAAAGCCCAATGATTGACATTTATCTGCCTGTGTCCAAGGTATGATCATTTAGTCCACAATCACAACAGATGTACTGTAGTTAAATGAAGCACTCCTATCAGAAGCACTTCCTATTCAGGAAACTTCAACAGAAAATACGTCTCATCACAGATACACTTACAACAGTGTTGTCGAGCCCTCATAATTGCTGTTTTTATGGCAAGACTAGATCAGACAAATTGCTGTCACGAAAATTTTTTATAACATTCCTGTATTCAAACAAAATGTAACTTAATAGAAAATGTAATATCAGTTTTCTAAAGCAAAATGAATCATTGTTATTGAAAAACTTGAACTGACCTTTGCTAATAAAAACACATTCTGATTGTTACTAATAGCAATAGAACCATCATCGACTTTATGATCTCTCAATTGTCAAGTTTCAAAGTACCTGTAAAACATGGGTTTACATCATGACAGTCATAAACACTGTACACCAGAAATCATAAATTGTCTGCTGCAGAGTTCTGCTAAGGCAACTGCCCCATATTTTATTTTTTATTCATATTTTTTATTATATTCAATCCATCATCCAACTGGCAAACGTCCAATTACAGGATGAGGTACCTACTATATATTACACAATGAAGCAATGCCGAGTAAAGAGACTTGCTTGAGGGCTTAACACTGTCCTCGAGTCTCATATGAACCATCCTCCGATGGTAAGTATGGTACTTTTAGATCACTGCCTAATGATGCCTCCTCAATATTGATACTTTTAAGAATATTGACTGTATAAAGTAACCATAAAATATAAAATAATATAGCAAGGTGGGAAACCCTTACTATGACTGATAGAGCTGTTCATTTGAATTCCTTTCCACATTTACCAGTGATTTTGTTTGGTATACCCATGGGCAGAATTCTGAAATAATGGTTGGACAAAAATACACAGTGGCTAGCAGCGGGATTTCCAATCCAGACACACAGTAGGAAATTACATGCAAAGAATGCAGTTATCTGTATGTGCAGATTTAACCTCATTACCCCTCTGGATTAGGTGGTATTTCTCAAACAAGGATTCAAAACCAACCGGAATGTTGTACAATGAGAGAAAATTGAATGCTCTTTTCCACTGGTTTCTTCCATGATTGAAACTCTCATGATATATGACTGGGACTGTGAGTTCATTTTCTGCACAATTGAAGGGTCTAGATTGGAGAAAATATATAACCAAATCACAGTGCTAACACAAACATTTCCTCTGAAATTGAAGAAAATAAGACTGCAAGGCAAATGCACATGACTGCACTTTACTCATTTCTCATAAACCAGAGTCAGTACTCCCTTAGGTTATGCACAATATCAGAAACTATCTGAAAAATCCTTGTATACATACATACAGCTATCAGGCCATAAAAAATACCATTCTACAAAAGTCCAACATCTATTTATTTTCCCTGTAGTTTTCATCAGTCTCCACTGACACTGCTGAATTGATACGGCTGAAAGAAAGTTTCCTGTCATTCCTCCATGTGGGAAAGTTGTTCCAAATTGAAATATTTTAACTGATCCAAAACAAAGTCATGTGGAGGGAGGATCAGTCTGTAGTATGATTAAAGATTACAAAGACATTCTTTCATTTTTAAATTGTTCTTGGATTGCATGAAACAGGGAGACAGATGAATGTTAATAAAACTCATATTTGCAGCAGTGGCAAATTTTTGGAGGACAGACAGATGACCAATTTATAACAATACATAACTTGCATATTCGTTTGTTACAAAATATATTCTTTTGTACAGTTATTAACATATAAATAGATTGCTCCAAAAACAAAGGGGTGTCCCCCATAAAAATCTCATCGTAGAGAACCCTGATTTGGTATGACTGTTATGAGATAGATGTTTAATTATACATGTACTTCCCTAAAAGGAGAAAACTTGAACAGATGACAAATTTTCTTGAATGAAACCTGACGATGAACCATGAAACCTGTTCAGACAACTGATCAAGTTTCCTGTGTGGTTTGAACCATGAAGATCAACCTGAATGATTTTGGTAATTTTCCATCATTTTTCTGGTGTTTGAAAAAAAAATTATTATTCCACAGTAGGAATTTCAGCTGAAATCTGATAGCAATGAGAATAACAGTTGAATATGTACACACTGAGTTATTGTAACCATTTGACATCATATTTTAAAATCATTATTATATTTGATATCCATTATTATTATATAACGTTTCACCAGGTTCTTTGATGGTGGGACAATATACTGTGATTTTTCCATCACAGGTATCTGAAAACAAATAACTATTACTTTCTGAAGATTTTATAGAAATCAGCAGTGTTACTTTCAAAAAGTACTAAGTACTTTATACATATTGTTCTTGCAGAGCGATATGATGCCATTCAAATGCAAAATGTGTAATGTGTATTGTTTTGATTTGCAGCACATTATAATGACTCTTTATCAATGGATCTTACATGTTTTTCTTTTTTTTTCAAAGTAACTGGGATTGACTGGCAAGCACACTACAGTGTATATTTATGGAACACCTTGAGAATTTTGAAGTCATACCAAATTGACATTTTTTGCAATATCTCATAGTGCCAGAGCTGATCATAGAGGATGCTATACACTTCCAGTCATTTGCTGGATTTCAGTTTTTATCAGATTATCAATGACATGCCCTGGCCTGCCGATCTGACACCATGACATCATGGCAGCCATAGTTTGACAGCTCATTTGCAATTTAATAAGATCTGCATTTAGCGATAGTGTACCGGTAAGGCAGACCAAATAGGATTAACAAATGTAAGAGTTTAAATACAGCTGACAGCAGTGCAATAGGATAAACTTGTCTGTGACTGCAGTATACACTAGTACATATAATAAGTCAAACGTTTCATACTGCTGTATAAATTGTTGTATAATCTTTGTTGCTTTCGTCCAGCTTTACTTGCATATTGTTGAAGTCTAAATAATAAAAAGCATGAATGTACCGGTATAAATCAAATGTGTCAACTGATTGAGTAAAACAGTCAGAGATCACGATTCTGCATACAAAGCTAACTTTAACTGATGGCTTTCTCTTCAACCCCTTATTACCAAAGTTTGGTATAGCCTTCCTGTTTTCCATGGCAAAGTTGTATTTCTGTATTGGACATAGGGGTGATAGGTTTGACAACGGTTACTTACATTGAAATAAGATGATAGAAATTAGCTTTAAAAGTTTTTGATTTATTTTATTTGACATAAACAAGCTCTTCATTTCATTCTATACCTGCTTGTATTAATTTCTTTTTGCTGCAAATGTCTTTTGTTGATTGCAATTATAGAAAATCTTTGCACACACAGTTTGCATTTAGCAAAATATGCATGCTAAAATGAAACATTTCATTTGCAATTTGGCATTTTAGTCTTTATGAATACGATTTTTACATTGAAAGTGAGAAATATTTAAATGTATTTCTACCATAGTTTTTGATGATGAAAGAGGCAGTAGGGTAGTAACATTTAAAATGACACCAAACAGAAACACATTTCTTGTTCTTCTTACATAGGAAAGACACAATGCTAATGTTTTATTATATTCCTAAGGTACAGTATAATCTTATCAGCTCCATAATGTAAAACTCTAGGATATACACACTACACGGATGAACAAATACTGATTTATTACATTTGCATACACTGACTAAAGTGAGTCAGATGGTTCAGCTTAATTATACCAACTGGACAAGATGACAACTCTCTTTTACAAATGTGATACCCAGTAATGTCCATTATTGGGCCATCAGGAAAATGTTTTCTGTGATATCAAAGTATTTAAAAGAAAGCCCATTTGAAAATAAATTACCAATTTTCTTGAAGCCTAATTCCAAAGAACATTGGTTGAAATTCCAAAGAACATTGGTTGAAAAATTGGTTCAAAATACTGTGAGGCCAAAGCTGCTATTGTTAAACTTTATGTGAATAGGGCAAATTGGTTATTTTCTTTAAAAGAAAATGGACCATTTCCTTGTCTGTTGTCATACAGGTGACGCTACATGATTGTGTCTTGAACTTATGAACAGACATGCTTCTCAATACTTTTCATGAAATGCATTATGCCTGGATAAAACCATACAGACAACTACACAACAAACATTATTTCCTCCAATGTGGGGCAACGTACTTGTACCGTAGATCATAAAACTACTATGGTATCGCTTACCACAATATAAAGTCTACAAAAAGGATCCTACGTGTAGCAACACTTAGCTCTCCTAAAGAATAACTACGTTGATAAAAGCTTTTCTTACAAAAATTTTTATACAAAGTAAAACTGTATTACTTATTAGGTAATATGGCTGTCTTTGAGCACAAAGAGGTTTAGTTCAAGCTACTGGTATGAATGGGTCATTCAGTATGATTTGTTAAAATGGATTCACATGATGGCCTTATTTTCCCTTGATAGAAAACCGTGCTTCCAACATTTGTCCAGATGAATAATGGATTCTTAATGACTCCAAGGAGCCATTTGATAAGAAATTTGAGAGCACTCTTGTACAAGAGTTAATAATATGTGGGCTGTATTTTACATTTCTGAGCATTTTGGTAAAAATGTATTTGATCACAGGGATATGACATGAGGACCTACATAGTGCTCGATGTTTTAAGCTGTTCACAGGAAAAGATTGCCTGCAAAATATTACTCTTCATTAAACAACACTTTTGGGCTTGTAATATGTCACTGTCGCTTTGAGCAAAAAGAGAAAATAATTGCAAAAACTAATTGAAACATGATTACTTTCAATCACACTCTGGAGATAGTGGATTCTGCATATGCTTTTGACCTTGATTTGACCTGCAGTACATCTGGAATTGCAGACTAAGTGGATCTCCAGTCATCCGTCAATCTAGTCCTTCTAGAGAGAGAAGACTCAGCTGTGTTCAAGTGAGACTATTACCTGGGATATTCTATCAGTGTTTGGGGGAGCAGTCATGCTATTTACAGGGCTTTGCAGATCAGTATCCTCTTACAGTATCTGTAGATGCACTGCAATATTAATAGTCCACCAGTACAGTACTAGGGTAAATTTGTAGAGCACTGATCAATGCAGTGTATCAGTAAACATCAAGCCACACTCTTATAGATGTTTCCCCAGCAGATTGATTAGGCCAAAAAAAGAAAAAGAAATGTTTATGGTCAGCGAACGCGTCACTTGAACAACAGCGCGTCACCCTTTTTTCTGCTTGTGGCGGCGGCCGTGGCTGACACCAAACAAAAATGGCTGAAGAGAAAGAGAAAATTCTTTGGGGGGCATGATCAGTGACTGCATGAACAGTATATATGTGACTATATTGATAAAAATATAAAACTGACCCTCCTCCCTCCCTTGAGGAAAAAAATAAAATAAAATAAAAAAAAATAAAATGCGCGTCGCCGCACCATTTTTTAAAGAAAGACCTGACCAGAAACATTTCTTTTTTTTTGGCCTTAACCTGTTTAAATTAAATGGATTTGCATCTCTAAGCCTCTCCATCCCCAGTAAATAAAGACATAACTGCTAGAACAAACAGCATACCAGTATTTAAAACCATATTCTGGCATTGAATGGACATTTGTGTTATGCTACTTACTTTGACCATTTTCTATGCATTCTCACATTAAACCTTCACATTTACATGTAAATCCTGTACAAGGGCAAGTTGTGAGTCAACAAGCAATTGTGTAAATTTGACTACAATTGGTGCACAGTTGTCAATGAGTGATATTGACTGGAAAGAATATATAGAAGAAGATATATTGATAATTGCTATCATGGGCAAAGACACCTGGACATTGTGCCTTGGGCCAATGAGGTTTAATGGGTACTTCATAGCACCTTCATTGGCCAATACTGTAGAGTAATTACAGCATTTGGATACAAATATCAGAGCTGAACGGACAACATCACTCAAAGCTACAGTACTTCTCAAGTCTACATATGGTACTGAAAATCATCATGACAGTGAAACAGGGGTGTGGAATAACATAGTGTTGTAACGACGGAAACAAGCTAAAACTATCTAAATTTAAGACAAAGCTACACAAGTGGTCATCTAATCTGACAAGAACACTTGCCATGAACAAGTTCCACTTATAACACCTTCAGAAGGTATAATTTCATTTTCAGTAGATATCAAATTAAAGTAGACTGATATTAAAATGTTTCCAATATTTTTCTGGTCTACTGCTTGTGGGGCTTATTTTGAAGCTCTTGGAGTAAGTTTACTTTCTAAGTTTTGTGAAAATCTGAAATTTAATTTTTCCCCATAGAGTTAACAAAGGCGCCCTTCTCAATCCCAGGTTCTCGCATTAGTGAATGTGTCAACAGCCCATTAACAGTTTGTCATTCTTTTGTTTTCCATTGAATATTTTATCAAGTAAATAATATTTACATTGATAATTGAGTGGGGGCTTTGGCTAAGGGATGGCAGGGATTACAAATATCAGTAAATGTTAGGTATTTTGTTTCTCTCGTACCAAAATTTGCACATCGTCCCTAAATATTAGCTCTTGATTGGCAAGGGAATGGTTGAAAGTTTCGTTGTTGACAATTTGAGCAAAATTTTAGGTAAGGTTGATCCATTGAACACAATGCTGCATTTACAAGAAGCAGCTTGATGAGTAAAGTTTTTGTAAACCAATTGAAAAAATCATTGTGCATAATCATTGATGGCAGCTGGTATAATGAAGAGAATGACAACAGTCTAGTCAAATTGAATATCTTTATATGAAAACATTTACATCATACACAATTGGGAGACACAATCAATATTTACACATGGTATCATTGGTTTGCAGACTAATATGGCATAATTACCATATGTGATGGTTTGGATGAATTATCAACGTGAACAAGAAAAAAACCCATTTTGGATCAATTTGAAGGGGAATATATTACATCACTGATGGCCATATTAAAACAGAGGAAATCGTGAACTATGAGCTTAAATTACAGGTAACCACTTTTATCAAAGGAATTTGATTTTCTGTTACAGGTTACTCTGAATGGAAATGAACAGAATTTGAACCAGCATCTCTTCATATTCTCGTACACAAATATATGCAGACATTCTACATGTAACGCAGCTTGAATTTGCCAATTGTTTGATTTGCAACCATCTCTTTGCTAAAGTTACCATTAGGCAGACATCTTGGAATCATATCACACTGTTATTGCACTGCATAGTTGATCAGACCTGTATACAGAAATGCTGCCAGACTCACATGTTTTATGTGATTACTTTATTGCACATGCACAGCTGATGACCTATTCCCTTTCCTTTCCGGCTAAATGACTTCAATTTAGAAATCACAGCTCACTGAACATCTTCACAGAAGAATAACAAGTTACCCTAATGTGAAAAATTTGTAAATTAATTGCTTCATGGATCAGAAATTTTTGGTTACAGGAAGTTCTCATATCACAGGTGCTTAAAGGAAGGAAAAAATGAGGAAATTTTTCAAAGCACTTTGTATTATTTATGACCATTCACTGCTACAATTGCTATACTGTACTCTCTGAAGAGTTTGGTAATTGCAAAAAATGTCACAGTATGACAAATACTGGAATCATTTATGATACACCTTATTGGAGAATAGTACTTGCCAAGATGTGCTTATTGGTGAATCAAACACACTGTAGAGAGTGAATGGACTTAAGCTTATGGAGAGATGCATGTAGCAAAGCACTAGTGCAATTGTAAATTTTCACACAAAACGACAACTGTGGTCTCTGATATCTGGATGGCGCCAGACGTATTGAGACCCTTTTACACTAATACTACGGAAAGCAGCCTTACTGAGAGTCAGATATGATTCAGATTACTATCATGATTCACTTGTCAGTTTCCTTCAGAGCCAAGACTTAAGTTGTTGTTTTACAAATGATCAAAATAATCCTAAAAGTCTGCATATTAAAGCAGACTGCGATGGATGCAGTCACTGACAACAACATTACAATACCAATATGAAAAGCATGATTCTCCAGAAAAAAAAATGTTATTTACCTGACCAGAAGAAAATCAAACACACAGCAAAATGAAATGGATGTCAAACTACAAACTGATGGATAATAGAGACAAGGGGTTCACTGATCCACAGAAAGCTAAAAGTTTGCAGTTTGACTTCACAAATGAATATCTCATGTTCTCTTTGAAACTATTGGTATATGGCCCTGATATCAAAACCCTCTCACCTGGGCATTACATTGTATGTCATGACAAGTTACTCATTATTCATCAATTCTTCAGCCTTCTATGTTCAGCAGATATGTATTTTGCCACAAAATCCAAACTTCGACTGTCACAAAAATTATTTGAGTTGTCAAATATCCGTTGCAAATATCAGTCTTGAACATACATGATGCTTTCATCGCCAACACTATAATGCTTTTAAATGTCAAACCTATTTCATACATGTCTTACCCAGTGACCGAAGTCTCTCATTTTCAAACATTTTATTCTGTAACTCAGCGCCTGTTGAAAGATAGTGTACACAATGAACCAACCAAACAACATCTACCGTACAATCTCTTTTATGCTTTGAATACCAAATCTCGTCTCCAGCTAAAAAATAGTCCAGATCTGATCTGTCTATATTGTTTTTCTGTTACTCTCTCATCACTGCATACCGGTATGTCTTACTTTCCATGAGTGGGATTTTACCTGAACTTATGGAGTCTGAAGCAACAGATCTACATGTTTTTCATTATTCACTTTGGACCAAATAGAATACATAGGCTTTTTTCAAACTGGCTGTGAAGATCAATGTTTTGCACAGATGGATAATATCAAATAAATTTCTTTGAATTATACCTCATGCAAAGTGTTTGTATTGATTCATAATGTTACAGTCACATGGTATGTATGATTTTGGCACTTATATTAGTACATGTAAACAGAAAGAGAGTGGTTAAGATTTTGGAAACTGTTATCTGATTGGTAACAGTTCAAACAACTGTTTCAAAACAACCAGTCTTGCAAAATATCAACTCAAATCTGATTTACATACAAAAACAGTTTTGTAAGAGGAGATGAATATTTTTACCAAATTGAAAGAACTTTAGAGAGTTATTTTTAAGCATAACTATTACTGAAATATTTGCGACTATTTTAAAATGCAATTTATGCTTTAAATTCAAGTTTTAAGTGTTCACCTATAGGCTATAGCATGTGTGATATATGGCCTTCAACAGAGGCATTATTTGTAACTCTTGCACCATTGAATTATCTATTCATCTTTTAATATCATGTACCAGTAGTCATTCTTCAATTAATGTATGAGCATAGCATTGCTGGGCAAATGATGCAATTTAACATTTGTACATGTATACCAGTACTTGAAATCATCTCTCATTCATTGTGTCTCTACCAACGCTCTCTTTGCCAACACAAAGGCAAAAAACACTGCATATCACCTCGGCATAAACAAGCATGACAAGACTGGTTTTCTGAGGATGATGATTTAATTTGTGAGATATTATATCGTCATACATGGACACCACTAGCATTGTTACTCTTTGAAAACAGCAATGTATATTGTTCAATATTCATTTTACTTCAACATACACAATAATGACAATTTAATTTGTTAAATTTTAATACTATCTCATAACAGTTCAAGCTTTTCTCTAACATAGAAAATTCAATAAAAATACCTTAAATTCCCACTTAGTTTAAAAGTGCATGTAACTCAGTGAGAAATACTGCAAATATCCTTTTCACTGAAATTAGATACATGACAAGGAAAAGATTCCACGATTTTGTTCTTGTTTTTGGTAGGATGTCATGATTCATGATATGGTACTGATGAAAGTAATCAGCGGCTATACTGAGTACGTAACGAGGCTCTTTGTAGTGAAATACAAAATAAAACTGCAGACCTGTACATCATTGTATATTGACTTCCTGCTTGCTTTGAACAGACTGATTGCTTCATTGATATTCACCAAAACCAACCGAAACTATTAATGATGCCATTTGTTCAAATGTATGCCTGTTCACAAAAGTTGTTTATGACAGCCCAGTGAAAGATGGCTGCCAGCATTAAACATCGGTGCCAATGGCAAGTACAACCTCCAATGGCAGATGAGTAAGAAATCAAAGGATGCTTACACTTTGCAAGATGACCCTACAGAGTGGAGGGCCATTATAGTTTACCGTCAATAATCACTTTACACCAATCAGACCAAGGGGTAATCTCACATTCAAAATGGTTGCACTGTCATTTGACTGCTAACACTTGCTACTATCAAGTGGGTAGCAACCTTTGACTGCAATAGTCTTCAAAGTTCCTGGCCTGAATTTCCATCAAAACCTCTCATCTTCCATAAACTCATTTGTTAAATTAATTCCCTTGTCACTTCAAGCATTTGCTTAATTGTAGAGATCAGTGCTGCTTGGCTGCAGCAACTCACACACTGCAAACTCCATAGCCTCTTCTCTCCATCAAACAAATTCAAAGTTCTAATTGACTAGTTCCTTCATCTTCCTTATCTATAGTAGCTTGAGCTACTGAGATAATTTCCTTATCAAACTGCTGTGTCTCAAGGTGATACATCACATGTCATTAATTTTCCTCATAAATCCCACAGGGGACTTTCCATTTCATTATCTTAGTGAAAATGAGCAAATTGGAATATATCAATACGGGGAATTTGACTGAAAGGCAGGAGTTCAGCAGTCCATGGAGTAAACTGTCATTTTGCGTCATTTCGACATCCGCATTTCCACAAAGGAAATCAACACTTGTTGAAATTTTAATGGAATGGATGACACCTAAAACAGAATTATTGTGCACCTGAAAACTAAAACATATGAATAAATTTACTAAGAATATCTACAAGTGGAATATTTCATCAGTAAGTTTGATGTGGTAACCTGACACAGGTAGTCTGACGGACACACTCATATATACCAGTATATAGCAACACACACAGCTCTCCTTGAGATTCTGGAATACTTTCACTGCCATTCCTTTCCATGAAAACACAGTTTTCTTGAATTATACATTTCTTCCTTTGCAGTGGGATTTTGCAAGGAATATGATGAGAAACAGGTATTGCCTAGAAAAAACTGCACAGATGAAAATACCCGATATAACTTTGGATAAGAAACCGTGCAAAACATTTCTTGTGAATTTGTTTTTAATTACTTCATCGATCCAACCACGTTATTTGATATTATTTTTGGTCTTTTCAGCTGTGAGGAATAACAGCCTTTCTTTGCTGTTGCTAACTACAACTTGATAAATACACAACATTACAATTATATTTATCCTGGATTTCAGTATGGCGAAACAGTAATTTGGTGAAAATGGGGAGAGAAGGCGATAATATTTCTGTTCAGCTGTCTTTTATTCATATTTTATCACTAATGCACCAGAAATACCAGTATCATAGGTAATATCATGCACTAATCAAGTTAGTCTGAACTAATGACAGACAGCAAAACAGATGGATCCCTGGATTGATCATTAAATCTTTGCGGAGTCAATGTCACAAATACTGCATTGCAAAAACTGTCAAAACGATATTTTTGAACTCTTGCTGTTTGTCACAAGGTATATTGACACGAATGTCTACTGAAACAAGTCATCGCTGATGACACAGTCCCCGCTCGCACCATTAACCCTTTTCCTGCCGAGCGCCCTTGTCCGTTATTCTCCCAAGTCAGTAGAAAAACCGCCCATAATATGTGCCTGCAAAAGATTGGCTCTCCTGCATGTTATCCTGCCAGGCATTTTGGCAGAAATCGCCCTTTTCAGGGTAGTTTTAGCGTATTATACGTGTTAGACTTCGATAATTTCTACATGCCCGTAGACAGGGGAAGGAGCTCAAGGGTTGCTGCAGAAAAAAATTGAGGTCACCGGCTTTGTTTGCCCCTGGGAGTGCGTCATTTTATTGCCGTTTCATGTTTATTTTTTCGGAAATAAACTCCTTCAGTATTACGCACGTCCGCTAGGCACAAACATCACCTCACTCGTCTGTTAGTCAGAGACCCTGAGGGTCGTGCTAGGGGTGCAGAAGCACCGTCAAACCTGTCCTGTTTCCCCAGGGTAGGGTCAATTGAATACGTACCTTAAACGACTTGGCAGTGTAGCACAAAGCACAGCTCAACATACTTTAGCCAGCTCAGTTGGGAGTTGGCTTACGAGTGTTACCGCTCATTACTGACTTAATCGAGTGGTCCTCAGTCAGGTACGGGTTTGTACCGACATGGCTTGGGCTGCAGCTAACCAGTGATAACCAGTCACTACACCCAAGTCTTCAGTTCACTTTTGCGATGCACGGGTGCAACGCAATATGCTTCCATTGTTCTAGCCATCGACGTGTCCACATGCCTGGCAGCCATATTGTACTGCTAGCTGGTTTGCATAACAAAAGCAGTCCCTGCTAACTGCAGGCGGTATCCCCGTACATGTAGCATATTGACCTCATGTCACCTTTTGAATTCTCTGTACGCAAACAGCGTACGTAGTTACCAATGCGTCGGCAAGAGGATACGTTTGCCTGCAAACCACAGCCAATACTTCGGACTATGGAATAAATAAAAAATCCAAAGCTACGTCCATTGAATGGCCGGCCAAGGCGGTGAAGGACGTTGCCTGGCTTGAACTTGCAGAGCTGAAGCCCAGCTTAGTACGTCGGACACCAGTTTGTAATGGTATTTCCGAGTCGTTCATATCCGTTCCATCGGAGGAACAAGTCGAGCCGTCCCGTCAAAAATACGTTCTCATTTTCAGTCACGCACAACTGAATAAGTGACTTTCGTCTCGCACCATCGGCATATCTGCCAAGTCGTTTGCAAGAGGTAGCCTTCTAGATTAGCATTGCCGAGTTGGTCAAGTTCGGCAGCAATCTCTATAGTGCCAGGCAGCAAGTACGTCCAACTCCGCCAGAAAACGTCACCATGCTATCCTGCCAAGTCCGCTAAAAAGCGGTAAAAAAAAAAACAGCCCCCCTCGGGTGTGGGGGACTGGCGGACAGGTTTCTGCACCTTTCCCTGTCTATCGACTCCCTGCGAACCCATTTCGAGGGGAAAAGGCGTTCCTTGTCAGAAAACCTGTCCTCGGATGACCCCTAAACGCACAGGGGATAGCAAAACGTAGTGCCGTCGACTTGGCAGGAAAGGGGGTACCCAAAAAGGGCCCGATTTCCACCGGGTTGGGAGAATAACGGTCACCAGTGCTTAGATTCTGGCTACACCGAATTTCAAGCGGATTTTCACCGACTTGGCAGGAAAAGGGTTAATTGACATGCACATGCACACTACAATACAATGTCTGTGTGCCAAGTTTGAACAAAATCTGTTCAGGGATAGTTGAGTTATGGTTCAAAAACATGAAAAAATTACAACAAAATGGCCGCCCAGCAGCCATATTGGATTGTATTGCAAAATAAATTGACGTGCATATATATGCCATAGTACTTTATCTGTGTACCAACATTGAATGAAATTGGTTCAGGGATAGTTGAGTTATGGTTCAAAAACATAAAAAAATCGCAACATATTGGATCGTATCGCGAAATAAATTGACAAGCATATGTATGCTACAATACTTTACAATACATATCTAGTGACAGAGAAAAGGCTGCTGACGGATGGATGGACGGACGGGACTCAATCATTAAGTCCCTACTGGACTGTGTCTGTGGGGACAAAAAAAGAGAATCCAGATTTAAGGCAATACATGTAGGTATAGACACTCTACCCACTCAGTTAGAAATATTTCCTTCCAATATAAGAAAATGGAAAAAAAATTGCCTATTATCATTTTGATGTCATTTAACCATCCTTCCAAATATCATTTACAACATATTTATGGACAGTATTGAGAGATTGACTTGGCACAGATGTACTTTATGATGTGTTGCATTGTTTTTTTTCTATACAATAACTGTGTAGTATGACTTTTGACCTATGATTTTTGGATAACTGATGGGTATGATTGCTATAAATGTACTTGTGACAAACTAAACTTTGTATTCCTCTGCATCTGCCAATTTCTAATTTTATAATAACCTTGGCAGCTTTGATGATGTATTGGCAAAATTAATCAGTGCCAAGATAATGTGTCAATTACGGAAATTACATTCTATCTGTACTTTGAGGGGGCCCTTTCTAGGATAATTTTGCTTCGTGAAATTGGATTAAGAAATTAACGTGATAATTCTAAAAGAGGCATGCTTCTTGATGTGCTACACCTACTAGTCAAGGGTGTGAGTTTATAAACGTATCTCATTTACACTTTGCAAATCTGTTTTTCATAGAATTTGAAATCCCCGACAAGACTTGCTTTCTGGTAACCTTTTGAATGCTGTAATTTTTTCCCACCAAAATATTAGTGCAACATTTTACAAATTTTTCACTTTTTTTCTGTAATGGTTTGATAATTTTTGACCAAATGGACATCACTTTTCATTGGCGATAGTTTTCAATCAAAAATTTTGGGGAAAATATGAAAAAAAATTAACTAGGTTTTATTTTATACAGGTGACAAAATTTGACTCTGGCACTCAGAGGGTTAACCTCAACAGGATATTTGCCAATGTTGAAGTGTGTTTCATTTCTTAAAAACTATCTACTGTTGATTGACCAATCAGAGTGCTCAATTCAGGGTGTTTTATTTACTCGTAAAGCCTTGGTCACCAAATTCCAGAAACGAATGACAGCGCCGTAGTAAAGTACTGTCCAATCAAAAGTGAACATGTCATATTCTGTAGACATCTGGTACGTTTTTTCCCTAATATTCAAATTTGGTAACACAGCGGAAACCAGCTGCAACACAAAATCTGCGGTGGTACAAACATAAACTAATGTGCCCTAGGGCATTTATAGGATGTTCCATTACATTGGAAGGCTATTTCACAAATAAAAGTTTTAATTCATATCCTAAACATGTTACATTGACAAAGGGGACGGTTGACGTAAACACATTGAAAATGAAAATATATCAGTTAGGGGCGATAGTTTTTAAGTCGGATAAAGCCCGAGTACGAGGGCTCTTCTGGTATATAAAGTCCAACCCTATGATAAAATGTCTCGGCCTGCGGCCTCGACATTTTATCGTTGGGTTGGACTTTATATACCAGAAGAGCCCTCGTACTCGGGCTTTATCCTATACTTATGAGCTCACTCATGGCTATACCATTGCAGGGTTATTTGGTGAATAAGACACATAACAAGAAAAATACCTTGGTATTTGTCTTTCAAATATGAATGATTTTGAAAATGGAGCTGTTCTACACTGAACAAATTATTAACCAGGTAAGAATTACGATTATTAATATTAAAGTTCATTAATTTAATCATTTACTGATTGGTAGTCATGGTGATTATTCTGCCAGCTACATGTACATTGTAAGTTTTGACAACACAAGTTTGGTTTTACTGCGATGCATAGATTTTGACAGACAGATAAACAGTCAGTTTGAATTGTGCTTTACTTGTGGGCAAACACGCTGATGTGAGCATGACGCTGTTTGATTAAAACTCACCATGTGTGTGAATAACTGTGAGCTAATCATTGATAAGTTGCCATGAGATGCTGATTTGATGGTGTTATTTCAAGAGTGCTATCAATTGATTTCAACCAGGCTTCATCTTCTGTACAAAACACAACGCTAACAAGAGATGATGAGCAACTCCGAGAGTCTTGAATTTAAAAAGTCGCACTGGTTTCATGCAAACTTCAAACACCTAAAATTATACAAAATTGTTCTCAATTAGACAAGCTGAAATGTCATGAAAATTGCCCCAGCGAGCTGTGATTTTGCTAATTTCACAATTCTACGGCAATTTTCTTCTGTGCCACCAGGCCTGCCTAATCATCCAGTTTTGGATTTTGCCAAACTACACATACAGTACACAGCCTACCAATGGGAGCTCAGAAAATGAATGTGTTACCAGCATACTGCATCTCCCAAGATAATATCAAATTCTTGTAAATGGGAAGAAAAACAGAATCATTACAGTAATCAGTGTAGCAGTGATTTGGTGGAAATTTCCACAATAGTTTGAAGAATCATCTCCACAGAGTTTGATTTCCACATACGCTGTTGATTTTGAAACACGCAAATTCAACCTCGTGAAGCTCCTAATGTCCATAAGCAACAGTTAGCTTCATTCAAACAATAATTTTGGAAAAATTGCCATAATTGATGGTCGTCATGGAAACAGCATATGGTTTTTGCTAGAAATATACAGATGTACATGCACATTGCTGAATGATAGAGCAACATGATCTCTGTACTGTATATCTACTATACATGTGTACAGCTATCGACTTATGATTTATGTTTAACAATTGCTTGTAGAAATATTTGACATGCTGCATGGCAAAGTCCGTGCTGATGGATCAGTTGTGGTATATTTAAAGCAAGCCAGCATTCACTGATATATTCATGAATGAAACTTACTTCCATATCTTTCAACACATCAACAACACATTAAACTAATTTATTGGGTATATTTAAATTCAAAATGTGCTTTGCATCAGATTCGCAGGCCTGTTAAGACAGCAAAAATTTTACTCTGCATGCATGAAGACTTATTAGATACTGGCTTCATGTTTATCAAGTGTTTTATTACCAGTATTTTTTGATTAATTCACGAAATTTGAATGATATTGCTGATATTGAAGCAGATGCTAATCTTCATCCATCCCTGAAATTAAAACATAAATAAACCAATCTAAGACCGCACCAGATACATGTATGCATGCCTGTAATCCAATATTTTGAGTGCTTAGCACTCTTTATGCTGGGGGGAGGGGGAGGGGAAAGAGAGAGGGAGTTTCACATGGTCAACCATTCACTGTGATTGACCTACGCAACATAGGCCTTAGAAGAAGATGGTTCTAGGATGCAACTAACTGAGTATCAAGTGATTCAGCTTAAAATGAGATTTATGAAAATATCCAAGATGACACACTTCTTCTTTTCCATGTCTGCTCATAATGTTAGATCTTCCTTGCTTGGAAAAAAGGTTGGTAGAAGTGAAGCCACAAACTTCTTCAGATCTGCTATATGGATGACAAATCATGCTCCGTGCTATTAAAAATTTTATTATGCTTGCTAGAAATTTAAAAATTTCAAGTGATAAGTTGGAAAAAATTGTCTATAACCATTCATGATCAACCAAAACTACATGGGAGACACATTTGATTATAGAATCTTGTAATTTTTCCTGTTTTAGGGGGCATAAAAGTCATGATTTTTCACTTGGCAAAGAAAACTGTACACGGAATATTTACACAATACCAGACAGAACTGAGGACGAGAAGTTGATAGGCACTTATAATGAAACTAGACAATTGCTATTCCTGAAATCAGCTATTGATGCCAACAATATAACTTTCAAAGATTGGCAATACTTAAGCCTTGCATTAAGGTCTGAGTGTTCCAAGAATCCTCCACCGATAAATGCTGTGGTCGTAGGCATGTAATGCCAGCAACACAGATACCTTTAGCTTCTTCAAGATTGGACACATGAGGCCACTTCAAACTTACACATGTACTTGACTCCAATCATTAGCGGTCTGAGTATTGATATTGAAGCACACACTGAACTGACAGGTCAATGTCAAGGAACTAGGTCTTGAAGATCATAATTAATAGAATGGTATTGAACACTGGTCTACCAACGGTGTCATATGAAGGCAGTTTACTGTTTAGGTTCTGTCGTCCAAAAATGGATGTCTCACAATCTCACAATTCAGGCAGAATGATGCCTTGACTTAGAAAGTCTCCATTTTTTGAAGTATGAAAAAAGAAAATCTACAAGAGGATCAATATTGATAAGCCATTGCTGAGAGACACATGAATTTCTTGAATTTCGATGGGTTCTGAGACTATACTTCTGACGGAGAGCATTAAACATTCAGTATGAGAATACCTCACACCAGTGTTCCCGCTAAGGCTTATTTGCGCGCCAATTGCGCAGTGTCTCCGACTGCTCTCGCAGTGAAATTTCATGTTTTGCGCAACTTTAGTCTCAGTCATTTCGATCGGTAATTTTGGAAACAATAACTCGGGGCAAAATGTGCGATCTCGGCGTAGATTTTCTTCCGCGTTCCGGGTTTAGCGCCCGTTGATGGCGCAGTTGCCACCAACGTTCATTGTACGTTGTGACGTACCTCAGTAAATTAGCATATACATGAACGGACCCAGCTGTGAGACAATAATCCGACGTATCTCAAGTTGCGCACCCTCTTGAAACCTCAGAGGGAACATTGGCTCACACCCCCATCCTATCCCTTTTACGTGTCTCAGCTATAGTGATCTTGTCAGCACTAATACCATTAAGATTTTTTCTTCACGGGTAAATTACATTTATTCTCAATATCAGTAACTCTTTTGCATCATCACTAAGCCAGGTTATAGCCCCAGATTCCAACTGTAAGTTTGAGTCCGAAATCCATTTTTGACAGCATCACTGGAATATTTATAATGAACATGTAACAGTTGATACACCAGTACAAGTGAAATCCATTAAAATATTCCAATCACAATGTCAGGCTGCGTTATTTCTGTCTTGGAATCTGCATGCTCAGACCAAAGTCAGAAGAAAACAATTACTTTAAAACTAAAAATATATTTTTTGGATACCTTTAGGCCAAGACATGCCTCCTGATGATATTTTGATGCCAGTGGTTCACTCATCCTATCAGCACACTGAACTTTTGAAGCTACCAGAATTCCAGTCGAAGTTCCGTCGGCGTAACCTAATTAACTAATGCTCTTTGGCTGAAGGCACTTGGAAACGATAAAGGAAAGCTTATACTGTCTATGAAAAATTGACGCAATGCAGTGACTCGTAATGGGCAGAAGAAAAAGCGGCAAATCACAGCCTGAAGCTAAATATTTCCAGATTAGAAAAAAAGAGAGGGATGAGGGAGTTATCCTATTTCATCTGAAGAAAGATCTATTGATCGTACACTTGGAAAGATAAGTCTTGCTGCAGAAATATTATCCTTTTCAGCCATCAGTGCACACACAAGCTGAATATTTCTGATTTTTTCCCTTCGCTGTACAGTACATTGAACATCTCTACAACACCTAGTTTTTCAAGATAATGAACAATGCAGTGAAGACATTGATAACATCAGTGTGCGTACAAGAAGAAATTATGTAAAGCTGAGATTTTTAATTTCAGCTAAATGTGTTGTGTGTATGACTTGGTTTGGTAAGTGTGTGAAAATATAGGTGTTGATGTCTCTACTTGTCAAATGATGGTAAATGGATTCCTGGCAAATTGATGACTATGCCAGTATGTATGCGTGTCCAGACATGTAGCCTTGGGTACTAGCTAACTAGACACTGGAAGTTAAACAGCAAACATATGAAGCAGGTATGAGCAGGCATTACGGAACAACTCTGTACAGTCAAAAACCACAGTACACCCTTACTCTGTATTGTACAAGTATATTTGTAAGACCCAGGTGTTTCTTGTAGGTTTTCATTCACTGAACTGCCACATTTAAAAATACCACGTCTGTCTTTTCGAAAGAAATTGGTACATCTGGATAAAACATAGACAACAGTCTTTGATCGTTTTTGTGAGACCGAAACGTGACTGCATACAATGGCAGTTAGCTGAGGCAAGTGTCTGTCACAAGAAACTTCAGCGGTCACTCTAACGTTGGAGCTCAGGATAAATGCCATCTGTGAGGAATATATTGTACTTTAAGTAGGTGAATGGCAGACAGACAATATTTTGACAGACTGTCTCTATTCTAGTTTTGGAACGTGAAAGGTTACATAAACCACAGGGCCACTCACAGAAGTTTAATTCATTCCTTAGATCTTCACAAATGTATCACGGGTTTTATTACTGAAGATGACATCATTATGACATCAAATTATGGAAATTATTTGTGGCTAATTAGCAAAATGATTAACAATAGTGAAATTGAATCATAAATCTGTCTTCTCCATGAATGTTCATCTATCAATATTACAGGTTGGAAATTTCACAGGCCGTCATAATTTGATATATGACATGCTAAAGGAAAGGTAAAAACAAAATGGATGTAACAGTCTTCCGTATCTGACACTTGATTTCATTTTAATATTCAATACTCTCCAGGGGTTGATAACCTAATTCAAGGCATGTTACCTCTGAGGGTTGTTGCCATCGGTGGATGACAGAGGTCATTCAATACCCTCAGTTTATCTGACATCACCAGGAAAGTTACGATAGACAAACGACAGAAAAGAGAAGTTACTAAAGAGTTGTTATCTTATACTTGATACTTCCATCTTTTAAACACTAAATTAGATTTGTGATTAGGTATTAATTGCCTAAAAACATATAAATGGACACTTTTGCTCAAAATTTCTTCTCAGAAACTCAAAATCATTCTCTTTCATTGTAGAGAATTAAAAATCAGAGGTCATCGTGCCCAGTTTTGGAATATACAATTACAGTTAAACAAACCTGTGTTTATAAAACAATACCTCTGTATAGTGGTCACAATGTGGCAATGCCGTGACATTTTACATACTTAAGGCCCTCTACAGAACAGCCACCTCTCTTATATGGTCAATGATATTATGATAATAAACAGAAACGAAGCAGTATAGACTAAATTTATTTCAAGGAATGAAGTTGCTATCTTATCAAATTATTTCTAATCAGTTATTTTGATTCCTGTTAGCAGTTATTTATGTTGTTCTGCTTACTGAAACATGTTAAATTATCAATCATCAAAGCTCTACTCACGCCTTGTGTATCCACACAACATGTAAAATATGCTGATGATATAATTTCTGGTATGCACCACAAATTATATCATTGAATCAGTAATTGCTATATCTATAAGCAGGGAAGGAGTAAAGATCTGAGAACTGATGATTTTTAGAGTGTATGACATAAACGGTTGCTCACATGAAGCAAAAATCACCAAAATATTTTAAAGAGATGGCAACTTGTCCGTTTCACAATTATTTGGATTGCAATCAATACTACGAATGCATTTTTTCTCAGGTTAGCAGTACGCTATTGCAGCTATGTCACCACTGTTCACATACTGCATTGATCATTACTGCACTTTTGAAATAAATCAACTACATTTCTCAATACCAACTGCAAAGTGTGTGGAAGGGCCACTTTGTCATCTCCAGCCACAATGCAGCTACTCTAAGGTACATTTGCAACACCAATACCTGATATGGCATTTCATCCAGGGTTTCACATTTCTTGTGCATACATGTTTTCCATCCACAAACTGTGAGGGCCAACTTGATGAGTACACTGAACAAATGCATTCTGGAACTTCAAAAAGAAAGGATACGGTTGAAAATACCGTGGGAACCGTAACTCATGGCAACAGTGACATTGACAGACAGGTTGACCAGAAAATGAATTAAATTTGCATTTAATTAACAGTAACATGTCAAGTCAGGTGGTGCTGTGGCATGATCTGTTACACAGGTTAGCAGGCCAGGGTCATATCATCTATGTATATGAGTCCTGTACAGCAGTTGGCAGGAGGTTAATAGAAGCCATTGCATTTGAGACCTGACGATTCCCTGGAAATCTTTGCTAGGGATGGTCTATTTCCCGTCTTTCTTTCTTACATTGTTCATTAAATATCAGGCGGATATATTGAGTGGAAGAGCTTAAGGACAGCCTAGATTGGACTACACGGAGATACATGTAAAATTCATGAGAAGTATTCTCTGATTGAAACATGTACTGAATTTGCATATGACAGAGAGCAATCTGTTGCAAGTTTCCCTGAGTGACAGAGATTGTGAAAGCCTGATTAAAACCAGTACAGATTGAAAACATCATGTCAACATAATGTATCCCCTATGTATCGATACGCTGTTGTCATCAGTGAAGCTGTACAGATTTTGTCATCAGGTGAGGCTGTACAGGTGCAGGGTAAGGACAATCTGAGCGATACAAGACTTGACAAGACGCTGACTTACTCTTCATAATTTATGAACATCTGTTGGAAGAGCGTATCCTGTACAACTACTATTCACATCCCCGGTAATCACTCTCCCTTCCTGATGGAAATGTTAACAGCTTTCCTGAATAATACAGGCTCATTTTACTTCACATTTGTGACAAGAAGTTGTAAATTAAATAGACAAGAGCTGTATGTAACTTGTGATGAGAGTTTCAGTATTTTTCTTCTCTGCATCAATTAAAAGTTTTTGTTCTGCTCCCCACAGCATGTGGAAACACCAACTTGTCAAAATAACATCTACATGAGTAAAATGTACTGTGACTTTTTACATTTAAATTCTAGTCCAGACTAGAACTCCCTCATCAACATTACAGTCTACACATGTACAGGCTGAGTTGATAAGCTGAATACTGTACCGGTATTTCAACACGCTTTGTGAAATAGAACAAGAAACTGTAGTTGATTTTAAAATAAAAAATAGTTAAAAACTGCCAAGAGCTACAGCTACTGGCCCTGATGCTTTTCATTTACTTCTACATATTTTCACAAGTTTATCATTTGCTTTTCCTTTACAAAACCATGGAGTTTACTTTGATGGCCGTATACACTGTTAGCTTTGTTTTAATGACTGCAATCTGAATTTTTATGATTCACAAGAGCCATAATAAAAATGAAATATTGCATAAACATTAATAAAAGTTTTATCAATCAAAATTAAATATGATCCTTTTTGTTTTCCTATCACTTGCTTGTGTCTGTGGCAGTAATTAATTTTCTAGATTATTCAAAAGATAACAACACCTGGCATCGGCTGACTTGTAATTACTGTACAAATCAATGACTTCAACAATAAACCTACTTCCTCTCTTAAACTATATTAGAGGAGAATCTGTTTTCAAAAAACTAAGATGCAGCTGCTATTCACAAATTCCAAACTTCCGTGGAAGTACCTCTGTGGACCTGACACAAAGGAACATTTGACCTGCGTATTCTATCAGCGACATCTGGTGTTCATAAATGCATTCTTTAATATATTCACGTCAAAAGACCTGTCTGAAACAAACTGCTAACAAATCCTAGAAGTGGTAGTACATTAAATCGACACAAATCTTGTCTTCAGGGTAGTACACAACAACTATATGATATTAAATCTTTCAAACTACAGATGTTTTGACTCAAACAATCACCATTCACATGAACAATTTATAATTAGCTCAACAAATCATTTGAAATCAGATACAATATACCAGTAATCTCAGAGTAGTTTTTTTATAATTTTTAAAAAATATAATTTGTTAAATGTTTCATACTTTCCTTTTCTATTTATCTGTGACTGTCAGGCTGTTCGTGTCTCTTTACTACCCTGTCCAAACACCCGGCCCCTCCTGTGCATGAAAAATGTGTGCATGTGTATGTTTACATACCTGTATGTGAATTTATATGTGTATAAATGATTTATTAATTGATACATGAAAACATGTCACAGTAATGAACCTTTAATGTATACTTGTACATGCACTTGATAACATTAGGATAATTAATCACTGGTAGGAAAGTATTTGACCAAAATGTATTACACGTACCTGTCATAAATACGAGAATTAATTAACCTACGTGCAACATAGTGGCACATGCCGCCATCAGTAGAAATTTTAAATTATTTGTATATATGCAGGCGCTGTGAGTGCACAATCATGTGATATCGTACCGGTAAATAGTTTAATGTGTACCAGTTTTAATGAGGCACATGGCACATACAGAAAAATGTGTGTATGCCTTCTGGGTGTACTGGTATGTATTGAATGACTGGTTTCACATGCGTGTCTCCAGTGTTGTGCTGATATGCGTATTGTATCGGTATGTTTATAAATAGGATGTGTAAAATGTGGCAGCCTCTAGACACACATGTTATATCTTCTCTGTAATTTTCTCTGAGGAAAAATGTTCATGCGGCTCTCAATCTGAAAAATCTACCACAAGATGAAACCTCCTGCTGGTTTGTTTTTTCTGCAGATGAATAATTCTTTTGACATTTTGACCATCATAGGAAGGTTGAACATTATCCCTGTCTCCTGCAACGACAAATTCAAGTTACATCCATCCCATGGAGATTTGAAATAATTCAGTGGATAGCTACATGCATCTCTTTATGTTCTGTAAGACCCTTGAAGTTTGAAAGATAAAACTTCCACTTACAGTCAGTGCAGTACAAATTTTTAACATAGTCACATTGCTTCTGTTGTTTTGCCGTGTTTTGCTTAATAAGCATTGCTGGAACTGGCATTATGCATGTTATGAACAAGGAGTAGATTCAGACAAAGCCACTCAACTTGGTGGAAATTTTCAAACCGAGTGATAAGGATCAATATCATACACTGCCTTCTTAGGATTGTACAATTGTTCATCAACAGTTTTTTTTACACAGATTATGTAGTTTTAGATGTACTGGTTTAATATGAGCACAAATGGTGAGAAGATGGCTATTTGAAGAATGATAATACTTTTGATATTTTTTGTTGAAAATTAATATGTTTTTGACATTACATTTGATGAACTATGACTGATATGTAAAATTTTAATGTAATATGCACATACATTCAGAAAATCTAGAATTAGCTTGTTTGATATGTATCAGAATGTATTTAAACTTAAATCTTTGATACACTATGCAAATATGGCATAATAAACTATAAAGTGTTACAGCTAAAGTATGCTGTGCCTTGAACAGTACAACATGTGTCATTAAAGGCAAATTTTGTGGGTGTACCTGTAAGTTCAAGAGCACACTGTTTCACATTCCAGTGGAAACAAATTCTTAATTACATTCCACTTCCTAGTTTGAAACACCGGCACTTGAGAAATTCACTGTCAGTGTCATTGTCTTGTTCAAACAGCTGTCCAATAAAACAAGATGCATTTGCAAGTTAATGAACAGAAATTTCCATTCTATGGCTTCTGTAATTGACGGCACTTAAAAAACATTAGCTGTCACCTGTCTTTGACCTTGGCACTGGGCCCACCTTGTTTCAACATCCAACTGTTTTTAAACTCCAACTGCAGCATTCATTTAAGCCTAATTGATGCTTGCAGAGCAAGTATTTAAGAATTCTGTATCTTCCCTGGAGGAACTGTGAACTGCTTCTGTTGAGGTTGCTGGCAGATGGGGGTTTGTATGCTCCGAGCATCATGCTGGGCCAAGCGTTGGTTCACGGAGTGGAAATCATGTTCTGGCTTGTGAGAATTAGCTGAGTGTACATCATGTCAGCATATTACAATTATTTACAAATATATAGATACTTTCTGTTACTCTACAGAAATATCACAAATGAAAAACAGTAACTAACATCATTTTGGGAAATACTGCCGGCTATTCCACACATATAGGAGATTTCTATTGTTAAATGTTCACAACACTCATTGACTTCATCGCACAAGGCTTGGCTCTAGTTTTTCACACAATGATGTATGCGTTGTACCAAGCCTTGGCATGGTTGTACAACTACAGCATGGCTTTACTAATTTATTTCGGTGCAATAAAAAATTCAAAATTTCAAGATGACCATGATTTATTTTCAAAAGCGATCATAACATTGCAGTATTTCATTTTCAGAGAAATGAAGGAAGATATAGCTGCACAGAAATGGATAATATCACAGCTACGGAATGAATTCAGACCAGCATTTAACAGTATAAGACTTTTTACTTTTTATTGCATTTGATAACTCACATTTGACATCATTCTTAGCGGCATTTTGATAGTCTGCGTAGCATTTTGGACAGACAACACCATACTTTGTAGACGCTTCATCATCCGTATTTGTTAGGTGCCTACCCAAAAATGGGAGGTCATGTGATCAAATGTTGATTTGAACTTTGACCTTCACTGCACATCAGACGCAGCTTTGATTTCATCCATTACTCAAGCACAATGCCAATGCATCTCATCGTCAACTACTTTACCACATTACCAATATTTGAGTGGACTGTTTCAGAACATCTTGGATAATACTTCTAGGAGCCTTTCTTTGTCTATTGTATGGTAGAAGTGGGCACTAATCAACCACTTGCAGGCACAACTCCCGGTACATACATGTACTAGTAAATGTCAAGTGAAAGGCCATATTATCTCCAAAGCAATTGTTTGGCGAACTCTAACTTTTGAGAGATGTCCATTATGTGTTGCTGAGTGTATCAAAAATTAGAGGTCTTTTCTACAACATCTCATCATGTTTTTTTTGTTTATACGTTTGTACATGTCCAACTCAACCAAGCTTGATAAATAATTTCCTGTGTATATCAAGCACATGGACATAAATGTGTGTATATTTTGTGCGTTTCACATAAATGAGCTTCTTTTTTCATGAAAAGTGATCAGTATGTTCAGATTTAAGCTGAGAAATTGGTTCAGGAGAACAATGCCAAGATTATCTTGGATCTAGCCAGTTTTTCAAAACTTTAAGAAACACTTAGCGATGAAGACACACGTACACAATCACTTACAAGGACATAATAGCCATGGTTTGTTCATCTGACATTCCAAACATCTTTCCCTACACAGGACATGTGTCTGGGAAGAACTGATTTAATGGACCTGAAACCTTGAATTCAATAGAACACCAGGATTTGATTCAAGTAAAACACTCTGTACGCTGAATAATTATAAACATGTCTGATTACACACAATCAAAATCAGCAGCACATGTGTTGCCATGGAAATATGACTTGCAAAAATGAGATACTGTTCTGTAAATAATGACAGGAACTGAAACCAGCCCTGAAAGTTGGTGAGATATGTATACACCATATAGATTCTTGGATTGTGAGTTTTCTGGATTCTGTGAAGTGAAAATGGAAAATTGGAAATGTTGTCTGGCCAAATAAAGATAGTAAAATTTGTTACTTTTATAGCAATGTCTGAATATTCAAGTTTAATAAGCAATACACACACACATACAGGACACAATGATCTCATCTTTGAATACTGAGTATTTGTCCTACTGGCAACATTAATATTAACTACAAATCTTCCTCTGGTACTTGTATACCTTTAATGGGACAAAGTTATTATTTATTGACTCTTGGTAATTCTATTTCAACAAAAGAGTGGTTTACTTTTAGTTGTATTTTATTTCATCACAGAATAAATTCAAACCTTCATACACCCACAGTGAGTGTTCTACAAATGAACTGGTTTGATCTTGTGAGAAACTTATGGTGTTTGTTTGTCGTTGCACAACAACATACTCACAAACATTATTACTATTATAGTATTGTTATTGGCTAGTAAGTGCTAACAAAATGCCAACTCCACCGAATACCTGAAAAAAGTTTTCTGGAGTCTGAGAGAATGGTATGGAATGAGATCACCTATGATAAGGTTGGATGTTATTAAAACTGTGCATACCAATGCAATGACAAAAAGGAAGAGATAACGTTTCATGGAAGCCATTCAGAGATTCATTTACCATGCATGACATACCACCTATATAGTTCATAAATTATAGGCTGAAATTTCTGTCAGCAATAAATTGATTTATGGACTGTAATATTACAATGCAAGATGTAATTTTCCTGGTTTTGTGTTCTGTTTTCCATATTGCATGATAAGTCCATAAAAACTCCTAACCAATTCATCACTTGTTCCACAACAGATTGTTATTGGCGCTGGATGGATGAATATAAAAACGTAATTGAAACATGCAAAAAATTGATTAATGTGTTCAATGACGCCTATGTATTCCAAAGTAATGAGCGTCTGAAGATGACACATGGCAGAATTGATGAGGAAGAAACAGTCATGTGACCACTAGAGGTCAGCCTTGACCCACTGACCTCCTTTATCAGAAATACAGAATTGATGTAGGTGTGAAAAATTGTGCACATAATTATTCATAATTCAACTTGCAAGACACCACTCAAGAGTGTTCAGACAGAAAAATGACAGTAATGTTTCATAGTAGTGTGAAAAGAATCCATCTTTCTGTGATTTATGTGTAGCAGTTGTTCATTTTCCCATCATTTTTACCGTTCAACTGACAATACAAACCAGAGTCAAACTATACCATATGATTTATAAACAATATATAATATTATGGCGTAATCTTTAACGGGTTCCAATCTGATCAGTGGCAAACTCTGTGAAAAACAATGTTTCTAGTATTTAAAAAAATGCAAAGTCTAGTTTCTGCAGGTATATTGTCTAAAAATGTTTTATTTTAATAGATAGGTGTAAACATTTGCAATATTCTCTCCCTTGAATAATTCATTATTTCTATGTACATATTCTATCGGAAAGCATTAACTCATGTTCTATCAACTTGAAGGAGCATTAATTCACACTAAGAGATAACATCTTTGCTACAGTTTAATTATTTACTAACTTCAAATTAATATTCATGCTTGATGTCAAAATGAACTATTTTTGCAAAATTGGAAAACATTTTTAAATCTGAATAAATATATCATTTCACTCTAAACAATGACCTGTATATTATGTACATACATATTGTCCCTTCCTTAAACTTGCTGAGAGGAATGACCGTCAACACTGATAAGACCAACATCACACTACCAAGAATAGTGTCAGTATGTTATTTCCAATCTTATGAGAATAACAACACATGGTATATATTCATGTCATTTTAACTGCACAATTTAAGACCAAACTTGACTTAACCCTTTCACCCCAGTTCCCTGTGTACAGGTCCAGCTTTACCATAGAAAACAATGGATTTGGGACAAACCATAGTGGTGAAAGGGTTAAGGTAGAACACGTCTCGGGAACAGACGTTCAGACTCTCAAATTTCTACAATTCTTTTCTGATCTTCCACTTGTGGGGGCTAATTTTAAAGCTCGGAGAAGAGAAACTTTCAGTGTCTTAGTTTTCCAAGATCTAAAATTTATTTTACCCCAATAGAGTTAACACAGGGATTGCGGCCATTTTGAATTTCAAATGTCACAAAATGTTGGGTTCTTTGTTTCACTAGTTTGCACGGTGAACCCTGATGTTTACTCTTGATTTTGAAAGAGAATGTTGAAAGTTTCATTCAGGAAAGTTTGAGCAAAAATTTAAGTCTTTCACTTTTGAGGCGCATACTACCTTAATGTAGGATAATATGGGTTCTAAGAAATAATAACATGTCAGCTGTAAAAACAGTATGTGGCTTACGTGTTTAAAACGAATGCAGTCCTACATTGTACTGTGATGTTATTATTACATTTGAAGCAGTTACTGTTTTATGATAATTGGCAAATATCCATCTGACATCGTTAGTATAATTGATCTTTGGTGAAACAAGCTGACCATGAAATTACCCAGGATTTACAGCTTGCTGGTGAAATACTCATTTCTGCTTTTGCACAACTTTAAGAGGCTTTGTTGATGGTTTAGCAAGAAGTCATTAAAAGCTCCACTACCTTGAAAACTTCTCTGAATGTTCAAATTGAACAGTGTTAATGACTACTCATAAAAGTGTCACAATGTTTCTGTTGAAGATGCCGAGTAAATTACATCTTATTGCAGCTTCCTGATACATTCAAAAAGCTGCTGATGTAGTGACTGTCAACAAGTGTGATGAACAAATGAATTAATAAAAGAAAACATCAAACTGTGCAAAGTTTGGCAATTTAATCAGATGGTATCCTACTACTGGTAGAAGTATCACTACAGATACAATAACTGTGAAGAAAGAGTATTGTATGTCTGACAGAAAACTGATAAAAGCATTCAAGTAGTGTTGCTTCAGTCCAATCTGATTAAAATCAGATGTAGAGTACGGCGACGTCTCTGTACTTGCGCGGTTTTCTCTTGCTGTCGCCTCTCACTACATCTGACCAACTCCCATAGAAGGTCGCGTTCAAATCTCGCGCTCTGGCCAGAACAGCCGACCTATCAGAAAGCGCCTTACAGAGAACAATAGGTATGACTCGCAAGCGCTGGCATGCATATCACGAAAATCAAAATGGCATTAAAGTGTGTAACCGAGCCATCCACCCAGTTGTAAACACTGGCGAACGGAGAATTTTAAAATCGCCTGTCTGTAATTTTAATGTTGAAACATGCCTTTCATTAATAACTGTGCAAACGGAAATCACGCGGACAGACTTTTGAGACCAGCCGTGGGTACGATGCTGTGTGTTCCCGGCGTAAAATACGGCCTACCTCTACAGCCCTGCCTACCCTCATAGGAATACACAGCAATATCGGTACGCTGTCCTGATTTGGACCGTGCACGACAAGCTACCTTTTCTGACTACCTTCGGCCGAATAACTCATTAGATAACTCTGAATAACTCTGTAGTTAACGCCATTATATACGATCTTCAAGATATAGCCTGTTCCTGGACTACTGACCGACCTTGAATCGCTGGTAAACTGTTAACGGTTTGGGGCGAGAGCAAATTTTTGAATAGAAGAGAGGTCGGCCAGGGGGATAATTCCGAGAACTCGGCCAGCTGGAGAAGTCAGCGAGTAGGCGAACTCGGCCAGTAGGAGCATGGTTTTATGATGAGACTACAGTGTTCTTCTATTTTCTAGGTTTCGCCAAAGTTACAATGTGAAAGCAATGCCAATACCGGGTGCCAATATCATTCATGAGCGTGATGTTTGAAAACTTACTTCCTTGCTTCAACGCTAACTACATGATGACATCGGCCGCATGCCGCACAGTGTGGTACATCTTGTTTTGCTTTCCATAAATTAAACCTACGATTTACTCCCGTCAAACCATAACCTAAAACGTTATTCATTCAACGATCAACGTTGTCGTCATTACTGCCAATTTGTACCTCTCGATCGTACACTCGACTCGCAATCTAGACCAATTGAGTGGAACGTCTTCTCGTTGTTTTCTGAATGTTCAACAAAATAACATCAAAATACTAAAATTGGCGTGCGTATAAAAGCATCTGTTGACTGTGAAGAGAAAATGTACGCAATTATATGTAAGTGGCCGACCTCTCCCACTGGCCGAGTTGGTCGCCGCGGGCACTGGCCTAGCCCTGCGTACAGGTTTGTGCGTTCCCGGCGTACACAGACGTCTGACATGTACGCAGGACTTGCACTGGCCGACCCCTCTGGTTCAAATTTTGTTGCAGTCTGTGAGTGAGCGATTGAGTGACTCGGATAGGCATACATCGGAATCGAGCTGCTTTCGGCCAAAAGTAGTTAGAAAAGGTAGTTTTTCGTGCGCGGTCCAAATCGGGACTGCGGTCGCTGCTGTGTATTTTCCGCCTATCAGCAGGGCTGTGGTACATGGTGGGAGCATGCCGTAGATACGCCGGGAACACACAACATCGTACGCAGTGCATACAGTGAGCAGCGCCCAGTGAACGACTTTGGCTGCTCAGCTCTACTGTTTAATACTTAAAAACTCCAGTACAATGTGTACAAGACAGCTGAGCGGCCGAAAATTTCTAGACTGGAATTTGAAAGTGCGTCGTGTTGAGTACTTCTCGCTGTAGATTTTGAACAACGATCAGATGTTTACAGTGATAAAAGCAAGAAGGGAACACGACATTGCATCGACGCACTGAACCTCGCGATCGCGTAACGTGCAATCTGATTGGCTGCTTCAGAGCGCGAGATTTGAACGCGACCTTCTATGGGAGTTGGTCAGATGTAGTGAGAGGCGACAGCAAGAGAAAACCGCGCAAGTACAGAGACGTCGCCGTACTCTACATCTGATTTTAATCAGATTGGCTTCAGTCATACCTACCAACAACACATAAAGCTGTAATCAAATAGCAATTTTGTGGAACTGATGGAATTATAGCAGATGAAACTTCTATTTCTCTGCAAATTCCTTAACAATAAAAACTGACAAAAAAGTCGTTCTATGAACGATGAAAAATAAGTCACTGACCGTGGCATTCGATAGATTCAGCACAGATGTATTGTAATTTATGAATGCCATTGAACTTCATATCAGGATTGATTCCATAATTTCCATTTTGAATCTAACAGAGATATCATTGAATTATACTTTTTCATGTTCTACTGTTTCTTGGGGATGAAAAATATCTTAAACCCACTGAGGGTACTGGTACAATCAACACAGTCACATATACCAGACATTCAACAAGAAAAACCTACACCTCTGATACGTCGCTGAGTCTAATTTTCCGTCTGACAGACTTTAAGCCAAATCCTCCCTCTTTGCTAATCCCACTTCTTCTCACTCACACTTTTTTACCCAAATCCCTTGGAGTAGCTCCTTACCTACGCAATCCTTATGCCGTCTTACTCTCGCTGGAAATTTCAAACCACAGAAATAATAAAATCTGACTGATATCTACTGCAGATGGTGCTTGTAAGTTCAGTTCTATGGCACCAAATGCCTACATCCGTCATCATTTTGTAAGAAAGGAATATAAGGAAGTGTGTAGAATGACCAAGATGACAAGCTCTGTCTCAGTTTCAGTTTCTGTGAAGTAGAGACACAACAAACACTGCTTATGAGTTTCTTTCTCTGAATTCTTTTTTTTGAATTCTTTTTTACTTGTACTTCACTTTTTTTTGAAAAAATTAAATATAACCAAGCTGGACCATGGCACTTCTCTGATATTTATGACATCACCCGCTTGCTTCAACAATGTCCAACATTTTGAATTAATTATTTGCTGATGTCAGATAGGTGTAGCTGTCAGGTCTGTTACCTTTGACCCTTGACCCTAAAGCCTATGACCCCTAGCACCAACCAGAATCAACAAAGAACTGTATATTAGCTAGTAAAATTCTTCTAATTTTGAGATATTTGTGAAAAATGCACTGATATAAATATGTACCTCAAGAGTGAATAAGAATAAAACATTCCAGTATCATTTAAATATCATCAAAGTGAGAGGTGGTTATTTTTCAAGCTGTAAAGAATAATTACACTGCAGCTCTCCACGACTACAATTTCGATCACAAACTCCAAAAGAATTTCACCACACATGCCTACTTCACTCGTTACCCTGATACAGATGAACGACATTCCACTGAAAAATTTCTGGTAGTTACGACATATTTTCCACTTCTCCGTTGTATGCTTTGCAGCAAAATGGAATAAAGTAGCAATAATGCGCTGCTGTGAAAATTACTTCGGCAAATGAAAAATGAAGCAATTTTCCATTTATAATGAAAATTCACCTGCTGTGGTTGGCGATATTAGAACAGCCGTTGTTGCTAGTGTTACCAGGTAATCCATCACATGTACACACACCCTTGCTGCTGTATGGTCTACTGTCCATTGCAACAGTTATACAATAGCAATATGCTGCTGCTAAAATATGCCTGCATTATTTCAGTTATTTGCATAAAATTCCCATTGATGACCATACTGTATCTTCTTGAAAAAAGACCACAGCGGTATATTAGACAAGAATATACACTGTAGGGCAAGTATTTATTACAATCTGTTGGAATGTATACAACAGATACATAGGGCCTAATGTACAGTAACATCTGCATTACAACTTTAATTTTCATATTGCAACACATACATGTATATATGCACTGTGAGATATGAAAATTGACTTATTTCACATTTATAGACACATAATTGTAATCCAACACGGCTACAATTCTTTCATTTCTTCATCAGACTCATGCGTAACCTGTGGGACAGCCCATTCTGAAAATCATGTCACCCTAGACTTGGATCTTGTAGCCATGGTAACAAGACTGAACAGAAACTGAGAAGCATTCAGTTTCTGACGTTACAAAAATTAAAACTATTTGCTTTGAGCATCCTTGGAATAAACGGTCATGTACGCAGTACAAATGATATGCCCACGGTAATACAATATTCATAGCTGGTTTACGAAATTTTGAAATTGTATATCAGCAATTACCTTGAGAATGTGAAAGGCCACTCTAAGTTGCCGGATTGCTGGATTATCAAAGTCTAGAAGATCTCCAGTTTGAGTTTAATGAGAGGAAATTATACCTGTAACATGGTAGGTCTGCTGTCTCCTAGCAAAATGCCTCATCTGTTCAAAAATGGCCTTCAAGAACAAGTTAACCAAGATTTGTTTTGTGACCTAGGGAAGTTTATTCTGGGATGAAATTGCATGCAATTGAATAGCGGTCTAGGACTACTATGCTATAACTCCCTAACAATCGATGGTCTATGAATAAAGATCTTCAATGAGTTGGAAATAATATACAGGACTATTCTATTCAGTTCAATATTATGAATCGTTCCAGCAGATCCCATAAGAGAGGGACTGTTATTAATGCTGCTTACTTTTTCAGCATGACAGGGCTATGTATTATGCCATTACATTGAATTCAAAATGCATGAAGATGATGAATATTCCTAATACTTAATGATGTTAAGATACGGGGATAAATCTTTCATCACGATATTTTGCCACACTCCTCATTTCATAGATACGGTTGAAATGATGCTTTGACTATTCAGTTATATTTCGCTAGAACCTCTTCACAGCCCCTTGCTGGCTATGCACTGAGGTTGGTGGCGCTAGCTTAGGGAGCTTGCCAGCTTAGGGAGCTTGCAGGCTTCACCAACTCACTGAGCCGGCTTCAATGGCTTTGCCAGTAATGCATAGCCATTGAGGGGCTGTGAGAGAGTCTATTTTGCATACCTGAAAAGTTATTTATCAAAATTCATGCAAATTAATCAAGTTGTGATTGTGACCCAGGTTACATGTATACTACAGACCTGCTGATTGGACACAAATGTAAAATTATTTTGATCACAGAGTTTCCGGCCAATCAGAACCTATGTCTGATTCATTGAAGTATTTCTGTTATGTACGTAGCCTTAGGGTAAGGGCAGAAACTGTGACAGCTGATTATAAACCAATAACTTTCAATTGGCAGAATAAAATAAACCGGCTTTCACGTGGAACAAACGAGACCAAACATGTCATAATAAGTCAGCTTTGTCTCTTCCATCAACTTGTCTTTGTGTTATATGGCTAGATGCAGAGTGTGAAAACCACCCAAGGGTTGACATCCAATATATTTCTGTTGTGACAATGAAACCGAAAAGTCGTGAAGTGAAGAAAATATAAACATCCAAAACACTAGCGAACTGTTTATTCTGATAATTTTGCCTGTTCTTTAAAACCTTACACAACCTCAAGAACTTTACATATACACAAAGTCTATCACAGAGCTGAGGTCAGTAAATAATGATACTGCAGTGTGTAAGATATTGCAAATCTCAAGTAATCTTATATGCTTTGTATACATTGATAGTACCATAGGATATTTACCATGTTTAATACAGATTAATTTCTTGTACACTGATAGTACCATCTTAAAATGTTTACCATTTTACAGATGAATTTTGTGACCTAAGAATTCCTAGGTCACTTAAATAAATAGATTTACCAGATCTAACTTTGCCGATGCAAATATCCTGGGCATCATTTGCTGGTATCAGTAGTAAAGATTGACGACCCATGCACATGTGTAGACATAGCACACATCAAACACACACCCATATCAATGCCTGTGTACTGGCTTATAGCACAAACATAAACCACACAGTGAATTTGAATACAGTAGCTGTGATGAATTATGATTTGTCTTTTCATAACTTATTCATATTCATTGGATACTGAATATGGTGTTCAGTGGATCAAACACTGAAAGCATTGGGTAGATGTTGACTTAAAAACCATCATTGCTACTGCAATAAATCAAAATATACAGGACACAAAAAATGGTCCAACTGCACAGATGAAACTGCAAACTGGAAAGCAGCATATTTTCAAAATGGACAAGTTTATGGAACACAGTTTCTATGGTAACCAAATATTCAATGTCTCTTTATCACAAATACTAATTAATCTACTGCAAATTGAAATTTCAGTAAGGAGTAAAGTTAACTAGTGGCTGTTTCAATATTATCTATACAACATCACCATAACTATCGAGTAGATATAAACAGACTTTTCTGTTATTAAATATCACACTCACAGTTATAAATCTAATTATTAATATCATTCATAGTCATGGTGATACAATACGGCAGTGATATCAATTATGTATCACGAGTGGATGTAACATTTATGAAATGAATGAATGTGATACTATTGTTCAATATGTCAGATATTCTCCAGTAGGCTTTATTTCAATACCAGCATACATTCTTCACCGTGGTGTCACTCCATGTAGCTGACATAACTCAAGTCACAATGAATGAAGCTAATGAACTGAAACTAGAGAAACAGGAATGCCAAGTTATTTCAATCTCTCCCTCAAGTCTTACAATTTCTTATTTGCACTACTTAAATATTTATGGCAAATGAGACTTTGCGATGCTACTTAAACAATACATGGTTGATAAATTCCTGCGCCGCTGCCCTCAATAAGTATTGTCAAGGTCAAAATTTTGTGACAATATGCGATTTGCTGATATGGAAGAAATATCATTCTTCCTATTGTACAGAAAGATGGAAAGATTAACTGTGCGATTACTGCTTAGTAATACCGTCTAGCTTTTAAAAGCAGCACGATTGAACAATATCTCCAAAGCCTCTGGTAGGCTGTACTACCTACCCAGGTGTGCTGATCCATTGAACACCATGGCAGGATATTGCTTGCAATAAAATGAGGAGAAACCACTCATGTGTTTTGCACAGGTACAGCCAGTATCTGTTACTTTGGATGATTTTGTTATATTTTTAATGTCAACTACAGTTTTTTGGTCTTTTCTCAATATGTGTAGAGAGCATATTCAGGATACATTCAGCATTCAGCTTGTTAACTCAGTCTGTACATGTGTAGACTGTGTTGTTACTGTTGACAAGTGAATTCTGGTCTGGATTAAAATTCATTTGTCAACAACAAAGATGCATATGACACATAACCCTGACAAACTAAATAGTTAGCATTTCAAATGCTTTGGGGAGTAGAACAAGAAACAGTGGCTGAAATTAAAAACAAAAATAGTGCAAAGAATAGTGAAAAATTACAGCCACCGTCCCTTTAACCCTTTCACCACCATGGTTTGTCCCAAATCCATTGTTTTCTATGGTAAAGTTGGACCTGTATACAGGGTACTGGGGGTGAAAGGGTTAATACTTATACTGTGGTGTCAGCAGTTACGGGACGTTTACATTACAATTGTATCAAACTAACAAGGTTGAGTAGTAATCAATCAATCAATCAATTAAGACTTGTATCTTAATGATCTTAAACTGTTCATTGTTCATTGACCTTATTAAAGTTTCTCTTTAAACCTTCAATAATAAATTGAAAACGTTTGAAGTCCACATGCCCTGAACTACATAAAATCTTTACAATGTGCTGCTATTGAAAGATTTCTGTTCAGCGATTGGTGTTACAACTCTCCACTAGAATGCCAGTACCTGTGAAGACTTCTCCAGCCATAGTCACCCAACACCTTGTCATAAACAGGATACAATACTCCATCTGAAATCAATGCACATACTTCTCAAACACATTTACAATTCCTCTGCTGTTATTCTCATCCACATCAAATCTTTGAAATTTACCTCGTTGCTACCTTAAATAATAAAATAAGCTATTTCATCTCTATAAAAATCTTAGGCTGGTCTCAAATCTACCTATCTACAATTTAATTGTCCCTTTAAAAGAGAGGACGTCAACACATGAACTGGGAAAGGATTAATTCTGAAGTGTTGACATTCCGTTGGTTGCTTCCTCTTAAATTTTACACCATGTATTACTTCTGCACACCTTTAATGATCACTTAATTTTGCTTATATTTAATTTCCACTCAGCAAAGCTATTGATTATAAATTTTTAAAATACTTGTTCAACCTAAAAAAGTATTCACACAGTAACATGGACTAACAGTCGGTAAATATACAAGCATTGTTGGAAGAATTGTTCAATTGCAGAATGGTTTCTCTTGTCTAAAGTGTAGACATCAACTCAACAACTACAAAATAAAGTGTAGTAAGAACAAGGCCATTCAACCAGTCTACAATCTTCAAGTAAAATAATCCCACTTTGCTTATTATTACACCAAATTTTTATTCAGAAGAACTCTTGATTTTTTGTGATGCCTATAACTGAAAGGATCACATAGAGGTGAAGTGTCACTGAGTCACAGCTAAGGTAGAGATTCTTCACGGAACATGACAGGTGTTAATACACAGATCAATGGAGACAGAGCATAGGTGGGCACTGATTAAAGCAATTTGGTTTGCATCTTAGAATTCATAGGTGTCTATGCAGACGTGTAGAGAAATAAATTACACATAGGTGACGTTGAAACGCTAGCATTGCTAGCAGTGATGTATTGCATTGCTATTACACCAGGTCAATTCTCCACAGACATGATCCTGTTACAATGCCAATAAAGCAAGAGAGAACGCCGCAGTGTCACTTTCTCCATGCAATATCCACAGTTCATTTCCCAAATGGCCAATGCTGTTGATTGGAATTAGACCGAATATATGTCTTGATTGTCCAACAGCACGGACGACATGAGGACGGGTTGCCTGAAATGCCTTGTCCTGTAACGGCCACTGTTTCATGTACCGGTACATCTACCAATCAGGCAATAGTACAGTATATAATTTGTACATTGACGTTAAATGGGCAATACTTCAAAAGCTGTACCGGTACGGTAGTCTAAAAGTCGATAAAGAAAAATAACATGCCACAAGGGCCAATGACAGAAATGTAATTAAACCATAGACCCTAAAAAAGGTCTGTGATTAAACTGGAGTATGTTTTGTTCAGCTGTTTAGTTAACATTTTAAACTGACTCTGAGCGTAACTGTGCCATTCCTAGAAGAATGAATCCTAAATTGCAATTAAGTTTGTCATCATAGTATGACCCAATGCAGTTCATTGTGGAACAGATCCCAATTTTACAGCACAGAGCCACTCAGTGATTTCTTCTTTGATTCACAAAGGCAACATCCACTGTCATTCTGTCATGTTACCTCAGTCAGTTGTAAATCTACAGATAAAACTAAAGAAGTAAAATTTACCTGACAGCATAAAACTTATTTTTCATTCTTCTCTTAGTTCTCATAGAGAGAGTTGTGTCAAGATAATATTTTCATTATTTTTGCTCAATAGAATCAATGTCATTTTGTGATTCTACTCACCAAACTATGTCAAAATACGAAGTATGGGCCTTGCCAACACAATGCATGCTGTACAATGTGCCATGTTATACACCTGCATCTATAATCTATATCGATAACTGTCTTAGTTTTTGAAAATCGAAAATCTTATTTTTCACCATAGAGATAACCAGAGATGGCAGCTATTTGAATTTCAAATATCGGTAAATCTGGAGGAATTTGTTTCTCTAGTACCAAAATTTGCACAGTGACCCCTATTTTCATTCTTGATTTTGAAAGAGAATAGCTGAAAGATTCCTTGAGGAGAGTTTCGAGCAAAAGTTTAAATCTTTCACTTTCCAGGTACATACTATCTTAAGAATTATGTGATCAATGAATGAGATGTTATCAAATGTAACATCAACAAATTTGTCATAAAAAACATGACTTTTGTTTCATCTGATGTGGAGAGTAACAGCTCTCAACACTGGTACTCAGGATTTGAAGAAAAAACTTTTTAAAGAAGTAAGATAACATTTCACGATGCAAGCAACAGCGATGTTTGCAACCCAGGTACTATTTGGTGCTTTCTTTAAATTGACACACTAACAATCCAAAATACAGATATGTTGGACTGCAATTTGGGAGAATTGGTGATGGAAAACAAGGAAATACTGAACAGGAAGTATAGTTCTGTTTCCAGCAAGAATAACCATTGTGCAAGTGAAATTTTTTCTGGAAAGCAGTAATCATCTCAACTAAGATTTATTTGTCAGATGTACTGTATCTAAGACAAAATAATATAGTAGTTATGAAGACATTGTGATATAGAGTTTTAGAAAACATGGCCTTGACCATATCTGAACAGGTGTTTTAAAATGGCACCTAGCCCTATGAAGTCTGTGAAACCTTTATTAACTTGACTGCATAATGAGTGTTCAAAAAGAGAAGCAACTCTCTTTCAGACTGATAGGAGTCACTATCCCTCGGGTTTGTAGTCTACATCGGTCTTCAATGAGAGAAAATTTACTCTTGCTGACATCACTTCAGGGCAAGTGTAAGCACCTCAATAAAAAGTCAGCAACTCTTCATCTTGTTAGACGTGTCTACGACAGACATACAAGTGTCTCTTTCTACATACAAATCCTTTATCTTGATCATGGCAGCAGCAATTTCACAAACCCTCCACGCTTTTGACAGCTTATACTTTGCCTTTGTATTCTTACAGACGCACATCCACACATTGATGACACAAAGACACCTTTCTACGTAATGGGAAAGTATTCTAAATGTTTCATCTGTGTGTGAATTCAACTTGATGACATCTTACACATGGGTGATACCCGATGGAAACTAACAACTTCAGCAAAGCTGTACTCTCCTGAGACGAAATCTCAGCAAACAAATTCGATACATGGCTGAATCACATACAAAGTGTTAGCTCGGAGAAGTACAGATCTGCTTTTTTGCCCGGCGGCATTTCGAAGATTGAGTCATTATTCTTTTGGCCAACAGCTGTACAGCAAATTGTAATCCTCATGCTGGCCTGGCATCATGGCTGCCAGGGAATAAATGTGCATCTTGGCACAAAACATGTTTGACCGTATAAGTTTGTGATTCAGCAATGTGTCTGTGTCTGCTCTCTTTTCACTATCTATTCTGAAGTCCTGAATGTACTTCATGACAAACTTTCGAACTTTACACATACATGTACCTATTACCTACATGTACCAATATGATGTGCATAATGAATTCTTAAGTCTTGTTGAGTTCAGAAAATAGAACATCTCTCAATACAGAGACTTTTACAGGGGTTGGATTGTGAAGAATATATGGTGTAGAGGTTGCAAACCATAGTTGACTGTATATCACAACTCTAGGGCAAAACATCTGGCAATTGGTCCAAACAGAATACAAATGTACATAATATGGGGAGGCACCGTGGACTAGTGGTTAGGGTAACGGACTCACTATCGGAGGATGGTGGGTTCGAGACCCGGTTCAAGACCCGGTTCTAGATCCAGAGTAGCGGATTCACTGTCGGAGGACGGTGAATTCGAGACTCTAGCTCGGTGTTGTGCCCTTGAGCAAGGCACTTTACTCCTAAGTGCTCCATTGGGGTAGTGGGTTATGGGTACCTAATCCTGTAAATGGGCTAGCGCCCGTTGGATGATGGACTAAATAAATAAATAAATAAATAAATAATCTTCAAGATCACACTGTAAAATGGAGTCTACATGCATGTATATCATTAGCCAGCTCCAAGGAATACCTTGGGTCATGGTTTTGTGATGTGGGTCAAACACCCATACCAAATATAGTGACAGGCACCCCTACACCCTGTCTTCCATCATGAAAAGATTTAGGAGGTACAGAATAGAATAGAACAGAAGTGAAGAGTTCTTCCCTGGCAAATGCACACTGATTGACAATGTCAGGAAACACAATATTCCAAATGACAGATTTACGCACTAGTTGTCATCCATCTCACGACAGAGTTGAGGCATACAATTAGTAACCAAGACAACCACAGGACCTTTGCATGTGTCACCCCTCTCTCAAATCAACTGTCATTAGATTAGATGCAATAAAGATCACCATGGCAACCAGCACTGTTTCTGCATCAGCTGAGTTGTAGAAGTATCAGCAGATTGAAAAAAAGGATATCAAAGCTATTACCTATCACCGTCACAACTTTCAAAGAAATCATTTCTGCTTTGTGCTTTTTCCTAAAATTCCTATTTTTATCAGGGACAATGACTTACAAGTCATTAACCCTACATTGTATATGGTTGTGTACATAATAAATCTTGCAAAAATATGTGCATGACAGAAAGATGATAAATGATGATATATCATATACAGAAATTTAAAAACATAAATTTAATCACTAAAAATAATTGATAACCAAGACCTTCAAAGTGCTGCAAATATGACTGTCAATATTTTAAATCTTCTTGTTAAATTTTTTGTCTTGTTTTGGTTCTCTTGTGAAGAACTGACAATAGTACACTGAACTTCTAACGCACAGACTTAGCTGTATCATTGCTTGTTAGGGTTTAACTTCATACCAACTAGTTCAACAATCAGGATTGAGTGGAGATTGTGCATTCTGGTCACAGAGTTAGATTTGTCACCATCCCAGGATGATTCAGACAGCGATGAGAGAAGTTTCTCTGTATTCCCACAACGCTGCATTAACTTACACTCCCTGAAGTCCAAATATTGAACTTTGGGTACAAATGGATGTCAGTGTCAGCTTCATGCGACATCTTGTTACAGTAAGAATGAAGATTAGTGGGACACAGACTGCTTTTCGCATCAATCACCAGTAACCTAGGGAGTCATTCAGGCTATGGATCGATCAAGTAGCTGAACAAATAGCTGAAGGGGCCAAGAAAACCTTTTAGTTTTAGTTGGTATCCTTAGGTTTATGCAATCTTCACTTGTGCAGCTGTAAATAATTCTTGATACAGCAAAGCACGATAACCAGCATTACATTTGTAATTAAACTGAGGCAATTTCTTGCAGTGTTACATGCGTCCAGCCAAGAAATGTAAGATAGGTAAGAACTGTATGCGCTGTTCTCCATCCAACAGAATGAAGACTGACAAACCATTAAAAGGATTTTGGAGAGAGATACTTTTCAACAGCTTTTGAGAAAGTGGACGCCATCAAGCATATACACGCACACTGAGAGTTACATATTAAAGGTGTGTGACAGTCTTTACATCTGAAATCACATGATATTTTGAAAGATTCTTGTTGAGATCTCCTGTATTATCATGAATTTTGTTCTAAATGACGTCAGGGACAGACTAATGTTCAAAGGTGGAATATTTGACATATACATGTAGCATGAAGGTGTATCATGTAAAATAACCGCAGTTAGATTTGTGACTCACCTATGTCACAGTAAAAGATTGATTTTAAGCTAGGGTGACTCTGACTGCACTTTTTATTTCTTATTCCCCAGAGTCATAGAATTCAATGTGATCACACCAAGACTACATGAGACCCAGTCTTTCCTGGAAAGTAAGTGTTGGTAAAAATATCAATCCCACACAGCGACAAAATCACCGACGGCCAATTAAAACTGCAAATTTTGGTGGAAACAAGGCACCTGACAATACTGAAATTTAAAATACATTTTCTACTGAAGTTCTACTTCAATGCTTGTAGTTGAACATGTAAATTTTTGATCATTATGAAAGACTAAACTTACATATACATAGTCTTTGATTGAATAAGCAGGAAAATTTGAAGAATTATATTGCAAGTAATTAAAACTGTACATTATTGTGGTTTGTGGAATTAGCAACCTACTGAAAATTCTCAGAGTAAATTGCAGTCTTTAGAAAAAAATTGATATGGGCGTGCCAAGCACCCAGTGTAAACACTTAGGGATTCTGTTTGAATGGTTGAACTTATTGAGTAAACATGTCACAAGTTGTGATTTCTCTGTTAGCGCAGTGATGTAATTAATTGGAATTCAGCCGTCTAGCTTCCAGTCGATCAACACTGAAAAGCACTGAATTCAAGACATACGGTTGATGTTGGAGCAATGTGGCATAATAAATCTTTGCTATCGTACTTGTTTGTACCGTGTAACACTATGGGTCCAACCTTTAAAATATTACCAGTTTCTTGAAATCACATCACTGAAGTAAATATTATATTATTTCCCACACACATCACATGCATACATACATTCTGTACAGAGATACATGTACTCTATCAACATCATTGGCGAGCAACTGATAAAAACACCTCGGTGCTATACATGTACAAATTCACACAAATAATACATCAATATGGCAACTACAAGTGTACATGTAAGAAATCCTTCTGATATAAATCTATGCGTTACATTGTATAAGTTAGTGACATCAGCCACAATGATAAAATGCACAAACTACAAAACCAACCTGACAGAAATAAGCTACTGACTCAGTGACTGTATCATTTTTATATCAAAAACAGTGAAACTTATACAATTTGTGTCCAACTTTAAGGAAGAACCTATCACTATCTAAAGGAGGTATACAGAACAACAAAAAAGTGATTCTCATATTTCAAACCAAAGCGCTATTGAAATCCTAATATTTTCTAATGTGGACAAAATCATTGAAGTGGACCAACCGGTACATATGTCATCTATCTGGACAAGTGAGGTTCCATTTAGAGCAATTGTAAATTGAGATGACAGAACACATGAGAGAAAAGACAACTACCAACTTTAATAGGATATCTGTCCTTGACAGCAGAGTACATTACATCATTGCAGTGATATTATTACTACAACAAGATATCTGAATACTGATCATAAAAATAAATTTACAGCTGTATTACAACCTCATTCCAAAAAAGTACAGCCCCTGGTCAACACAGATGTAAATTCTGTTCAAGTTATACTGTCGAATTAACCATCATCAGAAAGTCTTGTCTCTATTATGCTACGGATTTAACCTAGCAATGATAATGCATTAAGAGGAAGTATAGGATGTAAAAGTTACATTCTTGTGAACCAGAGCATGATTTCCACTCTGTGGACCTACGCACTTCGCGGGTAGCGCCAAGCTGTTGCCGTAAAGGGGTGTGTGGTTTACGATGATAAAAAGTTATAGTTTCTCCTCATCAATTTTCCCCAAATCACTAGCCTGCTAGGCTAGCAAATGCAAAAGGGTGCTAGTCCTGACAGAAAAACTGATAACCTGTAAGGTCAGGCTGGTGGATTTGCTCATCCCTGTCTGTATTATGAAGTTTTACGTTGGAAAAGTTGAAGAGCTTCCAACGTAACACCGTCAGTATAATAGCGTGAAATGCTTGGCCTGGTGTAACCTTCAGTGAATTTTCAATCCTGTCAATGTCAAGTTATGCAAAGAAAAACACAAAGGGTGTTTATCTGAACTTCTTTTGTTGGTGTCAGACAATAGGATAAAGCCAAGTTCATGCACACATTCATTTCTTGGCACTGACACTTCCTTTGTCAATTCTGAGCAAGGGCAATTTACATTACTTGTTGTTCATTGCTATGAATCACCATGCCAAACCTTTCTGAAGTCTTACATGTAGTGAAAATTTCTTTCAAAAATCTCATTTTTAGAATGATTTTATCAACCTTCAACATTCATTCTGGTATCCATGATACAATCACCATAGCGAACCTCCATACGATTACATGAGTCCACACTACACCATCTATCATGACATACCACACAACCAGTAATATCCATACTATATCAAGACATAACAACAGCAACAGGAATACATCGCTACGATTGTATTTACTTCTGGAAACCCAATCCATGTCATGCTGCGCTGTCTGGGCTGAAAGAAGCCTAGCCTAGCTGGTGTGCAGCTTTACCACAGTGACATTCTAAGAAATTCTATAGACTCTGATCACTTGACATACAAAAGTAATATTGAATGTGATATTATAAACCTGATTTCACTGTCGTTAAACAACCTTTTTCACTCCATAAATTCTACCATGATCACTCTAAGCCTAATGTCAAGCTTCAGGGAAGCCCCGTTGTTTTCACAAAGACAGATAGGATAAATATACAAGTATGTGGAAGCTCATAAAAGGAAGTTTTATACCATAACTTGTTTTAAGCTCTATGGAGAAATGTTGATGAGAAAATACAGTAGTATTATGGGTTACAAACGCATACAGCATAGAATAACACAACCTGTGACTGCAAATCACTAATAGTATTTAATCAGCCATTGAAGCAATGATTAACAGAAAATACAGCTCTTCTTACCACAGTGATGAACTTACACAAGTTATTATTCTACTTAAGCTAATCTGTATGTAAATATGCATTGTGATAACAGCAGCTATAATTACCAATCAAAATGAGAATAAATCATACAAAAGATAATATTTGCATGTACATTTTGTTTTCATTTCATCATAAATTTTGATAGTAACATAATCTGTCAGGCTGCTATTTTATTCTCTCTCTGTTCTATATCAGATGTGAAATATATACACTACAATGTTACATGTACATCTGGTACATGTCTGTAACGCCTATTGCATTTATCGACCTTTTAGATCATACCTTCTAAATTCACCAAAACTTGGTTGTCATGATGACCCAAAATGCCTAGGTCACTGATATGTAGTGTTAGTTTTTGGCATTACCAAGGTAATCTGCACAGATTTTTCTGCAAGCTGTATCAAATAGTCAGAGTCAGCCAGTGGGACTGTCACTTCTGTCATTGTACAAATGGTGATCTACTGTACTGTGTAATTGCCCTGTTGGACTATTGATTGCCCTGTGTAAATGGTAACTGGTGCCCTGTGTAATGGTGACTATTGCCCTATGTAAATGGTAACTGGTGCCCTGTGTAATGGTGACTATTGCCCTGTGTTATGGTGACTATTGCCCCATGTTATGGTGACTACTGCCCTGTGTAAGGGTTGGCTAACTTCAATTTCATGTTCCTTACAAACAAACAACTATGTCTCACACAATATCAATGCCAAATTTTTGTGTCAGAAACCTACATTTTAAAGATGTTTTTCTATTTCCCTATGAAAACTGCGAATTCAGTTTCTATAATGCTGATATTTCAGCAATTAAAAAAAAATCTTTGTTTCATGCTTTATTCCAGCAACAGACCTGCACATGGTTTAAAAGTCAACCAAATTTTGAGTTGTGAGAAACGATCACGGGTATGAACTATGATCAAAGTATATCACTCTAGGCAACTCTGTCCTGCTACATAATTTCCTGTTAAATCATGTAACACAGTTATCATATGAGATACCTGATGGCAAACTTGTCACATAAGTTATTTATCTATTTCTACAAAATTTATGTTGCCTCTTTCAAGTTTCTGGTCAGGGAAGGAAAATGATAAGTATATGTCTCTTCATCCCTCCCATAACTCACATTCACCTATGAGATATTCTAAGACTTGTAGCATCAATCACATAGCTGTCAAACTGCACCCAATGTCACTTTCCCTAGTTCAACACATACCTTTTGATATAACATCACTCAATCTTGTACAAGTTGCAGTATATTTACCAGGTCGCCATATCATTACACCATATTTGCTTTCCATGAATTGATGTAAAAAGTCTGATTTTTCAAAGAAAACTAAAGCATTTCGCTGTGTATCAAATCAAAGACTACTCTTCAAGTTGGATCTATGGAGAATTAGAATGGTTCAAAAAGATACAACAAAGAACTAACTCTGAAGCAAAAATGCTAATATTAATGCTTGCTTATTTTCGGAGAGACTGCTGTACAATATAGAATCTTTGCTAGTATTGAATGCTTATAAAAATATCATTTTTGCCACTAGACTGATATTTGTAAACATCACATAATTATTTGGTCAAATCATTGACATTCTATACAATTTACAACGTCATTCCTAAAATTATGAGGTCAGGTCCTGATTGTGATTTAATTGCATATTTGCGTAAACTCTGTGACGTCAATTAAACAGCAAACTGGTTATGACAGGGTGAATGACCTATTCCAGCTTTTGTAAGCTACATGTATCTTCGATACTTGTTCGGAGCAATTTTCACCCAGAACACCTTCCTGCAACACATTATGTAATGATTGCCTTCACAGCATTAAACGCAAATCTTTTCGCTTTCCTTGACGACTGAACAGAAACCTTAAAATTTCACTGAATCTGTTGCCAGAGTAATATGTCTTCCAGATAAACGGCTGTTTTAATTGGTTGCCATGTGCCATTAGCGACAAAGTGTCTGGGGCAAAGAATGGAATGTTTGGTTTTCTGACGCACACAAAAATGAAACTCTATTCACTTTTTGGACTGATATATATACTATTGATCAGTGACATGGCTTTTGATATGCAACACAATCACTCGGAGCAAGATCAACGATTGAAGAAAAACCTCATGATCATGTCTTTTTGCACTTTGAGTTCCATTCATATTTTATGATTCAAGATCTTCATGTCGCTATCATCCTCTAGCAACTGAACACATCTCACAAAAGGCTTGACATATGTGTAGATGCCAAGACTTATATCATCTGGAAACACTGCTCAGAAAAAGCTTGATACACATCTGCCAGAATGATGTAAATAATTTTCATTTTCTGAACAAGAAGACAAGGCTTCGTGTGAAAATTGCAATGTTGATATAAGCAACAAAAGTATCCTGAACAAATTGGTTTCTTTTGAGTGTTGTAGCAAGCATTGCTAGACAATGTAGTGATACGTTGTACTGCAAATCTCTGCATAAGTGTCTGTGTCTGTGATATGCATCTATGCAGAAACTGTATATCACAATATTGTATGTCACAAAATTGATGCAGACAGTACAGATAGGGAATAACTGATGAGGACTCATTCAATTGGTTTAAATTTTCTTTCATTAATATTATTGCAAACACTTCTGTTACATGTCATTGATAAATACTGAGTCTTTGTCTTCTGCAATACTACATTTGATTTTGTTTGTTTACAGAAGACTTTTCATTTGTGATAAATTTACAGAATATGCTAGGAGAATTATAAAACCCAGTGCAATGCATGTTGTACGAGATTAATATCAACTTTAATAATTCATAATGTGTGCATGAATGTTAGTAATTCTCAAAAGTACTTTGGATACTTATCATAATTCATCCTGTCAAAATTTTCCACTTGAGACGCCATTCTTATCTGATCACACATACTAACAACATGAGTAGATTCCACAATGTTCGATGCCTCAATCTCAGAAGTAGGGTCAGGGATTTCCTTAAAATTCACCACTGAATCATACAATATCTTATGGTGAGCACAGTTTACCTGAGAGCTAGTCAGTTACTGACAGATAAATTGACGGTTTGAGAAGCCACAGGAAGAGGAGATAGCAAATATTGAGCAAATCTTGCATGCCACAAAGACTCCATTTTTTGCTCACGTGTTTACACACGTGGGCATATGTCGCAGCGATGTCTGTCTGTCTGTCTGTCTGTCCGTCTGTGTGTCTGTCTGTCTGTCTGTCTGTTGGTCCATTATCTCAAAAACGGCTTATCAGATCAGAATCAAATCTGGTACATATATTCAGTTAGCAAATGGCAAGAACTGATTAGTTTTTGGTGGGTCTGGCTTGCATACTTTTTGCTCATTTGCATAATTAATGATTTTAGAAAAAATGGATATATATTAAAAACAACTACACAAAATTTGATGAGATTTGCTACAAATGTTGATCACACCAAGATATATCAGCAGTGGGAACCATTAAGGGTGACATGAAAGATAAATGCTAATTTGCATATTTAATGAACTTTCCTAACTAGGGATATATGTCTGATTTGACTTGATCAAAATTAACCAAACTTGGTATGTATATTAAAGATACTATGATTTAACATTATTGAAAGTCATTAAGCGTTTTAATTTCAGCCAATTCCTAATTTGCATATTTCATGAACTTTGTTAATTAGGAATATATATTTGAAATGACTGGACCAAAGTTGATGAAACTTGCTACATGTATTGAAGCCACTATGATACAATATTTTTGAAAGTCATTAAACATTTTTACTTCAGCCAATTCCGAATTTGCATATTTAATGAACTTTCCCAATTAGGGATATATATCTGAATTAACTTGATTGTAGTTGTTGAAACTTACTGTATACATCAAAGATACTGTGATATAACATTATTGAAAGTCAAAAGACATTTTTACTTCAGCCAAAACCTAATTTTAATATTAAATGAATTTTCATAATTAGGTATATTTATTTTCATGAACTTGATCAAAATTGATGAAACTTACTATGTATATTAAAGCCTCTATAATTCGATATTATTGAAAGTCATCAAGCATTTTCTCTTCAGCCAATTCTAATTTGCATATTTAATGAACTTTCCTAATTAGAGATATATGTCTGAATTGACTTGACCAAGTTGACAAAATTTGCTACACATATTGCAGATACCATGATACAACATTACTGACAATCACTAAGCATTTTTACTAAGGCCACTTCATAATTTACATATTTAATTAACTTTGCTATTAGGGATATATACCGGGATTTACTTGATCAAAGTTGGCAAAACATCCTATGTACATTGATGATTATACCAGGTACTAGATCAAAACAATATCGAAAGTCATTTCACATTTTCATGTCAGCTTATTTATAATTTGCATATCTAATGAGCTTTCACAGCTCGGCATATATGGCTTGAAGACTTGGCCAACGGTAATTACACTTGCTAGATAAAGTGGTGTACAATAAGAGCAGTAAAATTACTTTAATATTTTTATTCAGCCAATTACATATTTGTATACTTCATGACCTTTTAGAATTAATCGGCGGTGATTATTGTCATTATAAATTTCAATGAAGTTGCAAACATGTGGCAAAGGTTCAAATTTACACATAACTTCAATATATAATGAAACACGTGAGCATTACAGTTCATATCTGGTTATATGTATGGGGTAAATAGTTCAGAGTAATATTGGATTGTGACTGTTCAGCAATGGTTTCCAACGAAACTCATCATTTGATTACTATAAAAGTACAATGATATTGTAAGTATTGAGTCCAGAGTATCATCTCAGTGTAAATGTGTAACAATCCACATCCTTGGCTCAAATTTTTGACTTGAAGTATGTTAGTCTTGCTATAATAGTCTTCATGCACACAAAATTTGAATGAGTGGTTTTAAAAATGATTTATGAAATACACAAGGACTGATTATGAATGAATGATTTAAGTTGAAGCCAAATATGTAAGATTTTAAAAATGTGTAGCTGTGAGTTACAAATAAATGCACATTCAATTTAATAGGCTGACAGAAGCTCTTGACATTTTCCACTTTATTCTTTGATTCATGCACTAAATAGTTCCAAAATGCAATCTTCAATTTCATTTCAGGTTCTGTGCCGGCACGGCAGGCAACAGCTCTTTGATATCAAGTACAGAATAGCGCCTAATATAAATGCTAATGGACTCTTTTGTTACAATGGTTATACCTGTCATGTGCTGGTGTACTAAAATCACACAACCATGAGAACCCTGGGTATTCTGTGAGGAAAATCTGATACCTACCCTATCGGTAGTTCAATTTTGTTGGAATTGGAACATACATGAATATGGTTGCAGATAATGAAAGTTCCAGTAATAACAGACACCATCGATTTTTTCTTTCCTTGTTCATATTTTAATGTAATACTTGAGCCACTTGTTTGATAACCTTGCATGTGAATAATTGTATCAAGTTAATATTGGGGGTTAATTATACAGCACTTGACAGCATCTGTGTCAACATAATGAAAATTAATTTCATTAATACAGAATTACCTGGTTATCACTTGGTGCAGTTCATATTACTAATCTTTAATTCTTAATGCAAATATTTTTATCACACTTAAGATTTTTTTGCTGATACAGAAATTAAAAATGTGCACATATATGAATCCAATCTTTGTATGTAAATATGTTATGAGGGTGGAGTTATCGAAAGACTGTTGCCATGGTAACTATCTCCATATGTTTGTTGGCAAGCTTTCTGCCACTCTTATCATGACAAACAGTCAAGGAACTGGTGATTAATACTTTATAAAGAAAGAGAAAATAGTTCCATTTATTTCATGTGTGATCTTTGATGCATAGAATGGACAACAATTTGTGGAAGACCATCCATAATTTCATCTAAATCTCTGCAATACGTGGATACTCGGGGGTCTTCACTAATCTCTAATCTTACAATAAATTGCAGTGACCCTTACATCCAAAATGGTCACCTTCACATCAAATCCCTCCTATAATATCAATTGTATGGCACACAATAGGGAAAATTACATAATGGTATTGCTCCATTGAATGGTTTTAAAATACAGCAATAACTAGTACCTTTGATGGTGGAAACACAATCCCCAGGAGTACCAGGGTCTTCATGGCTGCCACCGTGAGAGTGAGCTAAAACAAAGGTTGGAGTCCAATCAAAACTCTCCATGCATTTAGGCTAGCTAGTATTAGCACACACTGTTACTACATATAAGCAATTTTTGTAATCATTAGAAAGATTAATTCTCATTCCATTAGGTTGAATTTTCTCAAACAAAATGGCAATATTTTCTGCCAATGGTATCTAAAATATATGACAAATTCATGTTAAAAACCAACTTTGTTTACAAAGTGTGTAATATTGATACTTCAGAGATATTAAACAACAGTTACACTATAAAGACTATCGATTGAGACTGCCTACATGGCTTATCAAGGCAAGTGGAACTAAGTGGTTGATGGATTAGACTACAAGTTCAATGAAAATCTGACATACTTTCAACGAAATTCAAGCTGGTAATTGTGAACTATAACCTCTTGGGAGAAAGTGGATTTCAAACCATCGAATGTGGCTGGCCACAACTTTGACATGGCAAGCAGATGACAGGATACTGCCTGATTGACAAAGTAGTCTACATTCAAGCAGTTTTCCTTTCCAGACCAATGGACAGCAATCTATCAAAGTAGTATTACTAATCCTTCATGTGTTACGATCTAACCAACACATTGTACTCTGGCGCCGCCCTGTTGATAGCTTAAATATATGAAGGGAAAGAAAACCCTGATTGACACGAATGACTCAACCAGCAAAACTCAGGATGTGAAAATAGCAGACGATATGTCAGTTTGCAATGTGTAGCCTCTTGGAAATAATTGTGTGTCAAACTATGGTGAATACTAAAGATTGGAGAATTTGGTTAATTTACGCGCCTTTCTGACTTCTTAATGAGAGGCATACAATAAATCAATATTAATAGCACGTAGCTTGCAATTTCAACAATCGTCTGTATTGTAGGGTTAAAATGGTTTCACTTAGACAAAGGCAATTACAGAGTATAAGCATTGTTAATTTTAATGCTTGTCATAATGAGCTTTACACTTTTCAAATTGTTGGTTTTATACTGGACTAACACATTATCTAAGATTACATAAAATCATTTATTACTTGTTGTATTATCAAATGTCATCGAAATTCAATATTGGAGTTTGATTTCATAAATCTGAATATCACAAGGCTGTGGTACACAGATGATTTATGAAAGTTAATCAGGTTTTCCAGTGCCTGCTGGATAATCTCAGATGTAATAAACAATTTAATGATCAGTCATACCATAGTAGAGTATAAATTAAAAGATTTAGCCATAAAACCTTTATTTCGAGAAAAACTTCAACAATAGAATGCAAACAGCATTCTATATGGTTGTGTTTGAATATTTGATTTCTTAAACTTTATTCACATGCCTGGCTAGGGGAAGTTTGAGTACAATAGGGATGAACGAAAGTTACACACAGGAATGTGTTTTGGCTGAACCCTGTTCCAGCTGACATGGTTTGACCTTGCTTGGAGCGGTACATGTCAGTGCTAATCAGCTTGAAATACCAATAATTGCCACAAGACAAATCAATCAATCACAGAAAGGAATGCAATCACTTGGCCATGTTGAGTACAATAAGACAAGATAAACTCAGATCAAATGTAGGAAAGACAATATTGTATTACATGCCTTGTTATTTAGTTTCACTGATGCACTGATGCTGAGTTAGCCGTTGAATGTCCAAGGTAATGTTAACGTAATGGGACCAATGTGTGATCATGATCATGCAAGTACATGTATTTAAACTTTTTGTGTTTTGGTAAAACACTTAAAATAAAAAAGAAATTTATGAAAAATTGTTCCAGGTCATATTACCTTTCACTATGATGAACATAGTGATTAAAATTAGGACGGCAATATTCATACTCATCTCAATATAGTACCGTTCATCTCTGTTGGTTAAAAAACTGGTTTTATTTTTCATTCCTTACTACAGACCTGGGTACAGGCATAGCACCCAAACTTTGATGATGTAGTTGTTGGTGCAGACAAGAAATCCTATCATTACAGTATTGTGACCTTTGAACTCTGACCCCCTGGTGACTTACAACATCAAATTTAGATTCATCCAAAGAGGATGCAATGGCTAAATATTTACAATCTGTATAACAGTAAACCATCTACATGTACTTTTGATGAACTAAGATTATGTCTATTATGAGTAGCATGACTAATATAAGAAATTTCTTGTAAGATTCAAAAGTAACAAAATTAATGTTAGGCACACTTTGTGCCTTTCCTCGAATGGATCCTTGGAATGGCCCTATTGTTTCAATTAGAGGGAGTGAACTTATAAAAGGGAAAATGTGGGAAACTAACAGAGCAACTTAGTTCCTTCAGAACACAATCCTTGTTCCAATAATAGAGCTCACTTTTTACCTCGAGTGAAGAATATGAACTCTACAGAATTCGTACACATGTTTTCCATCAATTTTGGTAATTTATGCTAATTATGATAGAATGTAAGTGTTCATATCATAAATGAAAATATTAATCCTCAAGGCAAACACATGAATGCATCAATTCAAAATTGCCACTATTATTGCCTGGATATTCTTGGAGATGACATTGGAGGAACAAGAATTGCCCATTCATAAAATTAGAAACCTTGAAAACTGCTGACTCAGCTTACATGTATTTCATTTTCTGAAATTTTATGCGATAAAAAATGGCACATTTTCTGTCCACTTTTTCCATGAAGTCAATTAATATGTTTTTGATCAAAAACTGAGAACAAGATACACTCTAGCCGGTGAGGTCAAAATTTTGTAATTTCATGTCCTTTATACTTCTTTGGATTAGAACCATCTCGACCAAGCGTGACATTTGTTGACGATATGGAGTGCTTTGATTCCTATTTCATTCCATTAGGAGAATGAGAGCTATTAATGCAGATCTCTTCTGACATGCAATGATATATATTCTCTATTTATCATTGCTACTAATGCACATCTTCAGACAGCCTCCAGTCTTTTTACAAATAACACCAACTGGAGTTTTTGCATTGTTCAGCATGTCTGCTGATCAGAAGCCGAAGCTGTAGCTGTGTTCAATGAGCTCTTCACATTGCAGAAACTGTTCTCTCATGATTTTGATCAAAGATTCATGGATGTGGTTGCTTTTCACAAAAAATGCACAAAAAACCTGCAACAAAGAGTGTCAAGATGTTTTCTTTACTGAAGGCCCCACAGTAGGTAGGGTATCTTTTCCGATTATTGTGTCCTTTTGAAATTTGCTTTACAATTTACTCAGACGTATTTCTGGTCCAGTGTTCTCCCCAGAGCTATTATAGAATGGTGGCCGCCACTCTATAATTTTTGGTAAACAATAGAAACTCATTACCATAACAATTACATTATTGTTATGCAAATTAGCCGTCACTCTATCAGAAAATCCTGGGGAGATCACTGTGGTCCATTTTCATTATTTTTTCTTGATCCAAGAAATAAAATGTATTGATCGCAACGACAATGAGTGAACATAAACAAACAATACAAGACACGTCACTTGTTAAATGAGGGGTTGAATAGTGCATATTCAATTATAAAGAATTAATTCATGTATTATTCATGTAATTGTTCTTAATATACTTTGCTTAACACTTTCTTCTTTCATTCTCTCAGAGAAAATTTGTTACAACTGTATTCAGTTGCTATTTGCAAATTTACACAAAAGTGTATATGCAGATAAGTGAATGAATTAAAAACCAATCCAAAAAGGAAATTTGCGATATAACCTTATGAAATGTCACGAAATATCACATACTGATAAGGGTGAAATTGCTTCAGTGTGGAGAGTCTTTTTAATTTTAGCATGACAATACAAAATTATGACAGACTATATTGCATTATCACTAATTCTAAATGCCAAACTCTGAAAAATAGATGTCAAATATACTCCTTTTGATTTCCAACAAGAAAGGAAATAATCAGTTTTTAACATTTCGCTTTCCAGTAAGCATGAATAAACGTGTCCACTATTGAACAGTATTAAGCTTGAAAGGTCTCTCCCTGCATTTTTATTTTCATACACAATAGAAGGGATTGTGGTAGGCCAGGCTGTGTTCTATGTCTGTCAACATCACATGCATTACGACATAAAATGACACAATGGAGGGTTTGTTCTCAAAATGGATGGAAGAAATCTCTCGGCACAATATGCACTAAACATCTGACATTAGATCTTTGGAAAAAGACTGAAACAATCACCTACTGTATTGGAAATTGAATGAAAACAGAAATGACAGTATGCCAATCATACTTGCTTAATGTCAATAAAAGTGTTTTGGAATGAAAACATAGATCAAATGTATGTCGGAAATGAAATGATCAAATGTTGCAAAATGTTATTATTAATATTTTTCTAATCTAAAGGATTTGAGATTTTATCATTTTCTTTCTGTTGCACAATTTACAAGTATATATCTATAAGTATTTCTACATATCAAAATGTTTCAGATGAAAGCATGGAATGAATGTATATTGGTAATGACATGATCATATCTTGCAAAAATTTTATTATTTTCCTAAAGGATTTTGATATTTATAATTGCCAATACAATGCACAATTTGCAAGTATTTCTACATACCAAACATCTCATGCTGAATGCATTAGGACTTAAGGTTGCAGCTGCCCTCTCAATATGTTGGCAAAAATGTCTGCAAAGATAGTGTTATATTCATTATCTCATTTTCAACTGTCAATTATTTTGCCATTTCAATTTTAGAAAAAAATTCCTGTGGCTTTCCATGATGTCTGGCCAGGATACTGTGAACAGCAAGATGGAAAAACAAGAAGTTGAAAACAATTTCCTGGAAAACACACTGTAGACTCAAAGGAGAACTTTAATCAAACGTAGAACTGCATGTGCAGCTGCTACCAAATGCCTAGCTCAACAGCCGTGGGGTTTCACAGTGCCATTACATTACACCTTTTTCAAATGAATAGGCCAAACCCGGAATTCGAATCGACCACGGTACAAACAAAGCCATGTGCGCAAACGCGCACAGACGTACGTGTATTTCCATACGCGTTCAGTACACATGTGGGTTTGTTTGTACCGGCATCACGTGATTATTTGGGCGTACTAGGTATGTAGAACGGTACGGCGTACGCATCGCGTCCTTTTATTCCGGAGTAGAACCATTGGGCAAAAAATGGGCACCACAATCAGAAAAACATGTATGAAAACAAAATTCACATTATTAAAATTATGTACCATGATATACATCACCACTGCCTTTCCAGAATAAGAGGTGGCCTAGACAATTGTGAAACACTACAGGGGCATTAGATTAGACTATATGGCACGCTGTATTGCGGTGAAAACATCACTATAAGACATATTAGCAAGATGTAAACAACAAAATAATTGTTTCATTTCAAGAGTTTTAAAAATCTGTCCTTGAAAAAACGCATTCTGCCATGAAAATCTTCTCTGACACCCATTTCAGTATTTGATATCAATGTATATATTAGCAGGCTGAGAGTAATAACAGGACAGCTATGGATACTACAAGTTGTCTTCCACGACAGCAGTCATCATTATCATAATCAGAAGAATAATTATCATTTGAATCTGATTAATGTCAGGTACAGTTGCTATTAAAGGAAGTCATAAATGGTACAGTCTAAATGTTTACATGCAGCACCTGGGTCATGATTTATCTTTTAAACAACAACTTCCATAAAATTATAACATTTCCTGCTGTTTTATCTTCATGTTAACTTCCTAGAAATGGCCACAACATTGTAATGCACTAAAAATTATGTAGTCTTGATTTCTCTTGCTTTTTGTTACCTTTGAACCACTTTAGAGGTAGCTGAATATGCTGGGGAGAGCCTAGACTGAGAATTACAAAACATGAAGTCAAGCGCAGTCTCTTTCAACAATTCTCATTATGGCTGCTTGATGATGGACATCAAATCGAAACGAGGCTCTTTTTTCAATAATGTTCTTTACTCAGAGAATTTTGATTTACTTTTGGTTGTAAGAAAATTTATTTGTGGCGGCAATCCTTTCTTTCAATCACTATGCAACTTTCGGGCCTTTTAATGTTTATACGTGTTGACATGGTGCAGTGTCGTATCAAACCTCCTGAGCCTATACCCTTCTAAATGATTCTGCGTGTCGCAATAAAACTTTTATTTTCCTTTATATTAAGATGGAATTACAGCCTCTAATGAGTCTTTTCAACTTTCAGATCAATAACAGGGATGCGAGATGGCATCAAAATCTGAGGCCCAGATTTCTACACTGGACAAGGTTACAACTTACACACCTTCATTTTCCAACAGCTCAGTTCCCACTGTCCTTACTGTATCACATGGTAACAAGTAAAACTAAAGTTTTATGTGTATGTATATATATATATATATATATATATAATTTCAAAATATAAGTATATTTCATTTCAAAATGTAAAGTTTATCGTTTATAAATATTACTACTCAACAAAATATCACATCATGAAATAAAACAATATATAGGAAACGTTTTATCAATTTTATGCACTCATATAGTATGATACAAGATATACGGTCAGTGATGTCATAGCTTTTAAATCATATCCCTCATTAAACACACCATAGTGCATGTAGAATCAGATAAACTTACATTTGCCTTCTCATTCTTCCCAATGATAAATCTGATCTACAAGATATGCAATGGTTGTAAAACTTTTATGGCCCAGACTGCGGAGGTCATTGACACCAACAAAGGATGGGACAGTGACTAACTTTCAGAAAGTAAAGCTAGTTTTATCTAAAAACATTTGGAACAGTTGTTAGAATACAACCTTCAGTTTTATTAAGTATTTAATTGATGTTAAATGGTGGTGATACTTAAAATCAGTACATCTTACTGTAAGATTTACCAGCACTGAATGAACCTGCAATGGATGCTGCATTAAACTTACACCCTCTTTCCTCTTGAGAACATCCAAGAAGGGTAAAATTTAAAATTTCTTGTTGTTTTTGTTGGTCACCACATCTTGTTCCTCATCCTTGAGGATATTGATGGCGTACATTCCTAAAACACTGTTTTTCTTTAAAATGTTATGTAATGTGTTCATATGACACTGGATAAACCACAGCACTAATTTCACAGTCAACAATCTGGTATCAATAAAAGTGAGTTTTTAAATACCTACAGCTGTAAGATTACTAGTGTCCACTGTTATGTAAGATGTCTGGAATTTCAAATTCACTGATTTAGGAAGGAAATTTGGTGGCCCAGGAATACAGACCAATGGATAATTCCCCCTTGGAATACAGCGTACACTTTTTTGTCCGTCAGTTACTGACTTTTCACCAATCCATAGTGATAAAAGTATGTTTCAGTGGAACTGAAACAATCAAGTCATGTTTGAAGTGTAATAGATTGAGTCTACATCATCATAATATATGTTATCATTTCCTTATTAATGTTGGCTAGTTTGACACTGCACAGAAACTCCGCCAAATGTATGCAGCTGACAGAGCCCCACTTTCCTTGGTACAATGTACCATTGAGCACAGGAAAATAGTCATGATGATAGACGCCCCTGGATGTGCAATAATCCTCTTTGCAGCATTAAATTCTATTTCTCCCATTAACACGCGGAAACCTGCGGAGTGTACCAATCAGGGATGTTCAGTTAGTGATGCAGTTTTGAATCTGGATAAACTATGAAAGCCACTATAGACTGGCCAATTTGTACAAGTCAACTGTTTAGCATAAAATATACATCATGGAGACGACCTCAAGACACAGAGATACGTTACAGTCATTCAACAGTGTAACCTTGACCATATGCGATAGTCACTGTCTGATGTTAGGTCGTCTGCACTGTAGCCCCCAAAACAGCATGATGAATTTCCCATGGAGGCCATTTCCAAGGATTTTGACCTCTAAAATAGACAATTCATTGTCAAAACTAAGCTGTATTAAACTGTTTTTCTAGATCTTCTTCAATTGATTTTTCACTGGAAAATGCATCTTGTTTACACTTTTCACGGTTTTTGTTTATGGAAAATATATTTGAACCACTGATATGATCTTCCCTACAGCTAAAATCATGCTAAAATATACAATCACACTATTAAACAGATGAGTTGCAAAGAAGTTCAAGGAATGAACACCCTCTTATTTAGTTCACGCTGTCTTCAAACTCATGTTCTAAGATAAGTTAATGACTATTTACATTCTATTAGTCCTTTGTTTATCTGTGAAAGTTTTATCCAATTAATATTTTAGATAAAACTGATGAATAGCCTTGGGCCTTTACTTCAAATATTAAATGTGAATACTTTTGAACAAAAAAATTCAGAAAGTTAATGAAAATAACTAAATTAACAGCATATTTACTTAATCTGCGTACTTTATTTGAAGTAAGGTTTCAGTGAAAACTATGGAACAAATAATCTTTCTGTTTGCTGGATGAAAATTGCTGCATGCAATAAACAAGATGTAACGCAAAAATTAACACAGAGCAAGAACATCAATCTAATGATGGTACCTGCTCTATCAATGTAACTACTTATTGTTCCCTGGGAGTCCATGATTGATTGTGAGGTCATTGACAAAGCAAGTTGCTACTCATAAAGCTGATGGTTCTGATGGGAATGAGGACATGACATAATGATAATGAGATGTCTTCAGGACGAGTGACTCAGCGTCAGATTAGATTTGTGACACAAGCTAGCGTGACCACTAGATGTAATATGTATGTGAGTATGTCAGTTGATTTGCATATTATGTCTTGGAACTTTCTCAGGAGAAGAATGATAAACTTGCATATTTCAGTTCATGGACTGTACTTTGTTCATTTCACTTGATCAATGGATTATATAAACATCTACACTTTGTAACGCTTTCACAGTCCTAGAAACAGCTTACCATGGTAATAGAATCGCCCTCAAAACTCTGAGTTTTATAAGATGCATAAGAATGACACAAAAATTGTATTGTCTTAAATTCAATATAGCTACACAGTCCACACAATATATTAGTTTCACACTCTACAGCAATTTCAGTCTTCAATGATTACAGCAGGAAAATGTGTGAAGTACCATCCACACTAGATAGGACCGTCTGGAATCAATAGAATATTTGCAATGTACTTCTACTAATACACAGGTCTGGTTACATGTAAATCTTACAGACATGTGCATATCACTGAATTTAAATAGATGAAATAATATGGGAAAATGAACTGCTGATTAAAAACTCAACATTTCATAAAACCTTTGAATTTCCAAAACAAGACATTATTTATACTTTTCACAAAATGAAATTCACAAATACAAATACGGTACACTGTACTGTAATGTTCTGTGATCATTCAAATCAGAATTTTGATGAACATCTGTAAATGACAGATAAGTAAGAAAACTTATTATTGTTGGATAATTTTTACGCATGTTAAATTTCCAGGGAGCTTTAGATTTTTGTGAAAAAGTGTTTTTATTAACACTGAAAAATGTGACAGGCATATATAAATGTATGCAAAGTATGCAATTGCAATAGAAATCCTGTATTCCAGGAAAGTTAAAAAGGGTGGTAATAAACGAAAACTTTTATCTTTAGAAAGTTGAAAAAAGAAACACTAATAACTGCAAAGCCTTATTTTGGGAAAGTTGGATGAGGAAGTGCAATTTAACAATAATCTACATTCATGTGAAAAAGCAATTCACAACCATACATGCAATTCTCAGGTACATTCCCAGATTGTGACTGACAGATTTATTGACCTCTTTCTTGGGGTGAGGTGACCTTATGACCTCCACATGACCCTAGAGGAAATCACCAGGGAACTGCTGATCTCTAGGTGATAATTGCCACAAGTAATGTTTCCTGCAATTCCGGCGACGGAAAATAACAAACCTTCAATGCAGAACATCAAAATGCCTCCACACTATGTTTAATGATAACCGTATAAGTAGAGGTTTGAGAATCAGAAACTACATGTAGATGAGAATTTCATAGGTACACAGGGCATTCTGATTCTAGCAGATGCCAAAATATTCACAGTATTTGCCTTTGCAGACTCAACCAAGCATGGCTGATTCCTTTGACGATCGAAAATATTTACAAAAATGGCAACTGTTGTCTAAGCTGCGTTGACATAGCGTAAGTCATTTCAATTCCTTGGTCAAAACATTGTTTAGTTTTATCTGTTTGATTGGAGGCACTGCCATTCGCTTCCTTTGTCTGCTTGTGATGTCATCAGACTTGCTCTCTACAAATGCTTGCCTTAGCCACCGATAAACTGCACTGCCTTTCTAATGCAATACCTGTTCAAATAAACTTTCTATGCCTCTTAGATATGGCCTTGATGTAGCTATACAACTGAGAGCCCCTTGATGGGGCAAACCGCAAAGCTAAGATTTGATGTTCAAAATCCTTCCGACTACTTTTTATAGTGACGAAGACATTTGTTAAATTGTCAATATTATTTTTCCATTTCTTTTTTTACAAGGGGTCAAAGATCATGGAAATGTCAAGAAACAGACAGTTTGTTGGGTTTGTAAAATGAAGTTAGCTATGTGTAGTATTGCTTCATCATACTGTAATATATTTTCCCCAGATGTTTTTGAAGAATTCTTTTTCTAAAATTTGCCTGATTTTGGAAATAATGTTGCAAACACCAAATTCAATCACACAGCATGACCTTTTCTGACATCACACTGAGCACTGGCTGTTTTAAAATTAGACATCTTGTGAATATTTGAACCTGTGACTAGTCTAGAATGGTCCAGAGAGCAGTCTGCATTGACATGATAGGTCAGCCATTCAACTGGAACTATTTCTGTATATTTTAGTGAATCATGGTGAATACACAGAGGGCAGGTAAGTTTGCTGAATGGATACATCATATTAAGTCTTATCAGAATATCTCCTAAAAATAACAAACCATGCAAAAAACATGGACGTAAATAAATACTCTAAACAAAGTACTCATGATCTGCTTCAAGGAACATGTTGGTATGTGTGGAAATAGTTTAACTGATATACTATACAATGTATTGAGAAATGTAAGAACTGTGTCAAAACACATATAGCAGCCACTGTTTTACAGCTATTATTCCAGAACAGCAGAATTAACATTAGCTTTGTTTTCAACAATTTGTGCACTTTAAAAAGTTGGGGCTACAAAGCACCATGATAAGCATTCTGAAATATTTACATTATAGTGTAACCTTTGACCCCTGATTCCCTGCAGTTGATCCCATCCACCAGAACTACCAAGCCATGGGAATGTTACACTACAATACAATGAGAATCCAGGACTAGCCAAGGTTCAACAAGTATACTGTTATACAAACACATTTAGATCTCATATTATTAAAAGCACACATCCAATCTGTTGAAAGGCCCTTTCCATACCTCACATTTATACAGAAATTATACCTAAATACACCTTATGAAATATAATTTATGAGATTAAACAATATTAGTTAACACATCAATGACTGAGAGTCCAGGTTCACCAAGCTCACTACTGTCAAATGATATTCTGGTTAAAATAATATAAAAACCTATGGCTTGTATGATGATTAGCAGAGATGTAGAAAATAGCTGGCAGCCGGCTGTTAGCTAAAATTTGCCGGCTGTGAAAATTTAGTTTCTGTAAAAAATAAAGACATTTTGCACAAACTTTGTGTGCTCACACACCACTTGTAACCACCTATACTTTTATTTTTGCCACGTGTAACCAAAATTTTCTACATCCCTGGATAACAAGATAAAAATAGATTATCTTATGATTAACATTCCTGACAAAAATTTGTATGTTTGAAACAACTACTCATGGTTTTTTCATGAGCGCGTCCTCTTTGGAATTAATGTTTCTATGACAACTTCAAACTTTAATTGATAGACTCTGAAAACTCACATCCATAACATTAATTTTGGTCATTTTTTTTTAAGATAATATACTTTTGAATCATGATTGATATTTAGTATCTGATCCTTAGTCTGAACCTGTGTCTTCAGAAACCAAAGTTTATTGTGATAGAGCCAGAAGACGTTCTGTGGTACTTGTTTAACAGTGAAAATATACCAGGTACTGTGATATCTTTGGAGAGGCCAGTTACACTGCTTTACTGATGTCAGAAAAACAAGCTTTGAAATAACCAAAACTTGAAATCACAATTTGCATGGTGGATGAACTCTTTCATGCACAATGTCGCAACTTTTATCCACTTAGCCAAGTAGAAAGTACATAAACGTGATAAACAAGGGCAAGACAATTCATGATAAAGTTACGATTGGGGTCAAGATCAGACAGTATCTGAGGTCAAAGTTCTTAAACTGAAAAAACAAACAATCTAACATACATAAACAAGACACAAATGTCTGGTCATTGAAATGATCCCATTTGAAGGTCATTATTTCATTGAATATAAGAATTCTTTGTATATCCAGCACACTTCATTTTATAGAGGGTTTGTGTGGTGTGTGTGTGGTGTGTGTGTGGTGTGTGTGTGTGTGTGTGTGTGCTTGTGTGTGTGTGTGTGAGGGGGGATATTACCATGATGTGAGGAGGAGAAAGGTGATATTATTGGGCGAAAAATTCCTACCTCCTTCTTGGATTCATTTCCTTCACCTTGGCAACTTGGTGGTTCCTTGCTTGGAGCTTGAACAGACAAGAAATACATATCAAAAGTGATACCAGCGTTATGTTGGAGTATCAATACAAAACATCGCCCCTACATTGACTTTATCAAATACATCAAATGTACCTTCAAGGAGCACCATATCTATCAAGGCTGTTAGTCAACATGTAGTAATATGTACATGACTAAATTTGCACTTTACAAATGCTGGTACTTATGGTCTGGACTTTGCTACTTGAAGACTGGGGACTGAAAAGTATCATTCGTTTCTAAATATCAGAATTTGGTCCGCTGTGTCATCAGTGTAGTCATTCGTATAATTCAGCAGAATTTCATCAATAAAACCATTTACAAAATGATGCAATTGCCTGCACAGAATACCCTACGACGTGTATTATAGCATGGAAGACAGCGGTTGTGTTGACACACCACTCTGAAAATTTGATGAAGACTAAAAAGTTGACTATGTTAACTCTTGAGTATACACTCCCTTTTCCTCAGCAATTATTCATTGAAGACACACTGTTAATTGAAACAATTAATTTTGCATAACAGCACACCCTTGATAATGTCTCACAACTGTTACAATTAACATCATGAAAAACATCAATGGTGACCACTGCTGGGTAGACTTAACAGTGAATGATCACTGACTTTAGTGACAAAATTCTGGTTCTATGATTGACTAAAATTTCACCAATAGAGCCTCGGCATATTATACAGAATCCAGAACCACTTCACAAAGAGCTGAAGTTCTTATCCAATACAATGTGTCGATAGAGTTGTATGTTTCCTATCGAATGTCGTAAAAACAGTAACTATGAACCGTGCAACTCTATCATAGCCCTTGGTGCTGTAATACGAAGTGTTTTGTCAATATCTTATCTTCTTTGTAACTACTCTGTCAATTCTAATTTTATTGATTTGGTGGCTCTCCAATGCAACAATAGCCAGACTGTGATGCTGACATTCTTCAGCATAAAATGAGAGAATAAGAAGAAAACGTCTAATGCTGGTGAATACTAAGTCTGCAAGGGTATTTGCCGAGTAAACATTGCACTTCTTAGTGGCACTGGCATGAGACATGCCCAGAAATTAGCGATCAATGGTTCTTTCAGTGTGTGTAGGATTATTCATAGAAGAGTGCACTCCGGAGTCTAGACTGGCACACCCTTCCTCTTGGCTATTGAACTCCCCGAAGTAGACTAGACCTTGACTGCTTAGTTCTGACTACTACATTCAAAACGCAATTGTTCTTGACCTTGTTAGGATATATACATGTTTATACCACCGTTTTATACTTGTAGGTTTAAATAAATATACCGGTACTTACATAGTCGTTTGAAGCTGAGGGACAGTCTTCTTTTCAGTTTCTTGATTTTGCTTGCCTTCGTTGGTTTTTCTTTGGTTTCTTTCGAATAATCTGTCATGCCTTTCATACAGAAAAATTGAATTACTCTGATGAACTTAATTAAGACGTAATTGAGAGATTTCTCTACGTCCCGATGTAATTTGAAACCCCATTCATGCGAGAAGTGTGGGTCGATAAATTTTATTTTACATGTAAATATCAGCATCAATGAGCGCAGCGGTGTGGGTGGGGGTCCAGAAAATTTCAAAAAGTTGATGACACTACAGTTTTCTTGTGCATGGGTGATTCCCCTTTTACAATTTTACTCGATCTTCCCCTATTTGACAATTTTTACTTGATTTATTGTTTTTGATATGCATGACTTGTAATATTTATTCTCCGAAATGGTCAACCGTGTACAAGGAGAGCACTGAATCGCGCAGATTTAAAATAATGATAGGTTTGACACGTTTTCGCAACCTTCAATAAGCTGGGAAAATATTTACCGATCATTGAAATGGGATAAAAACGGTGGATGGTGGCTCCGTTACATTTTTTCGAGGTTTGTTTTGTCGTGCGTGTTGTTGACTCACTGCACTCGAAGTAACGCTTTCACGGAAAACACACAGAGGCCGGTTTCACTCGAAAACACTGTGTTTGGTGTTGCACGTACAGCGCGAAAATGTCAGTGATTTTCACAGAGTTTGGATTGAACATTAGTTTCTTGCGATATCGATAATGACACTCAACACAGTACATAGCTAGGAACACTTAAGGTCTCTCAGAAATCATAGATGACGTTGACACGATCACGAGAATCAGAGAAGAATACTAACGTGACCACACTGTAACACACAGCAACACTTCCTGAGCCCGATCACCCGGTAACTGTACTGTGACTGAGAGTATCAGAAACATGCGTTACCTTCTTTCGACGTCTGATCGGTTATATTTCCGCATGCCGCAAGTAACTCGGTCGACATAGCTGTCCTATGTTCACGACACGGCGGATAATAATTAGTTTCCACGGGAAAGTCCAGCGAACATGAACACGAACAGTTGTAGGTCTACGACAAAGTTCCTGTTTGAATCGAGGGCGCCATCTTTCTTATTAGCATAATTTATGTAAATTGGAAAAAGTTTGCGCCATTACGTCACAGAAATTAATCTCTTCCAATGCCTGTCCGTTTGCCATAGAAATCAAATAAAACAAAATACTACTTTCGTAATTTTAGTCCAAGGCACAGGCAAATAAATTGTGCAGGTTTTACCACGAACCTTGTAACTTTATAAATTATTTTAAGGATTTGCTAGGAATAACACTGCGGCCCATGGGCACCGTGACTGTTGGGAAATCACATGGTATTTAAATGTTTATAACATTGGTCCAATTAAATAAATAAATAACTCCACCCATGTTGAAAGTATTTGTAATCATCCAATTTACTTTCTACCTCCCGAGTATAGTATCCTTCAATAGCGGCTGGAGAACAGTAATGTTTAATAGCGCGCCCTCTATAACTTGACACTTTACCTCCAATTCACTCCAGGTATGATTTTGCTGACTTGCGTTTGTAATAATAAAACAAATTAGAATATTGGATGAAGTGTAGATGGTGTTTTTATTTTGTTACTCTGTTATTTGCTTGTTCGTGAACTAGCGCTCATCACCGGACAATACGTCACGTGTTCTCAGTCTTGATTAATTATATTTGTAAGAAACCACAGAAGACAGGTAAACTTTACTGCCCTATAATACCATAGACCAGGGTCTATGATAATACTTACAAATTAATCCTCGATGGGCAAAGCAAATAACCTAACAATAAAAGACAAACATCATCTACACTTTCCTCGAATCTGCTAATTCGCACAAGTAAGCCTGTAACCTCCACAAATGTAATAATCTCCACAAATGTAATATCAACCACAATTGTAATAAAATCAACCACAAATGTAATAAAATAGTCAACCAAAATGTAACAACCCGCAACCACAAATGTAATAAACAAATTAACCATAAATGTAATAAACTCAACCATAAATGTAATAAACTTGAACTTGCATATGTGACCATTTGTTTATCAATGCCTGAGTAACTTTAATAAGACAAGTGTAATGTTATTGCATACTTTCCTGAAACTAGGTTTCTTTCCGAAACACAGAATAGAATACTTTGAGAACACTATCAGAAAAAGGCAAGGTACTGATCAAACCGTTAGATAATGGAAGTGGAACAGCAGTTCTAGACACTAATAATTACATAATAAGGAAGCGTCAAAATAACTCGTCAACCAGTGATACCACACAAAGTTTATGACAGATGACTCAGAACAAATAACAGAGAAATATAAAACCTTATAACAGAAACTTACGACACAAAACATGTTGACGAGAACATATATTTCAATCTAGTAAAAAACAATACGAACACTACCTTGAACACAGAAGAACAAAATTAGACATCCTGGCATCCCTAGTGAAGGAACAAACTTCAAGTGGGACAACATAGGAATACAGACAATCTATCGATTATTCCACACAATTTATCCACTGAAGACGAATTTGAGGCGATTGATTAAGAAAGTACGGCAATTTTCGAAAAAACCGGCGTTAAAGGATCGTAGTGTTATACAGTCTTCCCCACTCTGGAGTAGAGACTGCACCACTCTGGAGTAGAGACTGCACTGACATTCATATTACAGCTGTGTCTCGCCGTGGCCAATCAGTTCTATACACAAAACATAAAATTCACTTTCAAATATACGTACAAACACACTAAAACGCAAACAATCAAGATATGAATAATGTGTGGAGTTGCTTTCCTTATTACATAGATCAATATTTAAGGGCTAATTCCTCAATTGCAACGACAAAATAGATTTATTACATGTATGGTTGACAAGTATTACATTTATGGGTGTTTTTTTTATTACATTTATGGTTACCATTTATTACATTTGTGGTTGGTGTTTTTATTACATTTATGGTTGATTTTTGTTACATTTATGGGCGATATTACATTTATGGGTGCATTTTATTACAATTGTGGTTGATATTACATTTGTGGAGATTATTACATTTGTGGAGGTTACAAAGCCTACCAGTCTTTTAACTCGTGTCATATTCGCCTGACAATAGCTCTCTTGTCCTCCACGTAGTTTCAGAGTGGTCAACATTTGATGACGTTCAAGATCTGTGCGATTGATTTGAATCAAACAAATATTTTGCAACAAGTATCTGAGAAAAGTGCAGCTGAAAACGTTTTCGGAAAAACAAAAGTTTTAAAAATATCAACCCTGATGGCGCTATCATAACGTACAGCGCCTTAAAAAAGGGAGCTCGGCGAAGTTTCACAGTCCTCCATGAAGTGCGGAGGTCGAATTTGTCTTTGGCAAATCTTAGGTTAATTTTCTTCAATTGCTGATGATCTGTATTTTAATATGCAATATTTTCTTTGTTATTATCATGGGCTACTTTAAGGAAGTTCTAGCCTTGAAGCTGAAAGATTATCACTTTTACTCAAACTTTCCTCTAGCAAACTTGAAACCATTCCTTTTGAAATCAAGAGGTACCGGTAGGGGTAGGGGTAGGTAAGTAGGTTGGTAGGTAGGTATGTAAACAGGCTCTTCGCTGAAATTCAGTAATTCTTCACGGCAACCACAACAAATAATGAACTAAATACATGAAATATTTCATCCAGTCTGATTAGCACTTTGCCTTACATATTTGCTGGAACTGTAATTGGGCGAAAGCCTGTTGTTCCCAGCCAGTAAATAAATAAATAAATAAATAAATAAATAAATAAATAAATAAATAAATAAATAAATAATAAACAAATAAATAAATATATATATATGTATATATATATATACAGAGAGAGAGAGAGAGAGAGAGAGAGAGAGAGAGAGAGAGAGAGAGAGAGAGGAGAGAAGAGAGAGAGAGAGAAACCGTGCAGCACGATGACACGCCTAGTATGGGTGATCCGTTCACACTGAACGGTGGCACTTTGATTCATCGTTTGTCATCAATTAATGATTACGGTTTTTACAAATGTACACAGTATTTTGCCAAACAGAATATTCTAGCAGGTTGTGGGAAGTAGAACAAGAAACTGCAGTTGATCGCAGAACAAAACGTGCTGAAAAATTTGCCAAGAGGTACAGCTGTCCCTTTTATACTATTATGATAATTACGTTTAGTTTTCCTAACAGGTGAGGGAAGTCATCCTATTTCCAAACCTTTGTAATCGCTGTTCTTTCTGTTTTACAAGATGAAGTTTTCCTGTAAGAGAAAATATGTCAAAACAGCGCCCTCCTTCGATTCCCTGGAAAACACACACACAGACACGTACCGAAAAAAATCTGCCCATTCCAAACAAGGTCAGTTTTATTTTGAAGGGGGTTTTTAAAATCATAGTAAGTCAGAAGGGGGTGGGGGCATTAGAACGCGTTTCGAGTTTGTTCAAGTTCGAGGAGGCATTTGAACTTTTTTGGATGCTACCGACCTTCCCCTCCAGGTGTTTGCGAATGCAGCCCTACGGCTCCAAAATTAATTTTGTGTCCGTGTTTACTGTAATAGTGCACACACATCAATCTGTTGTTGATAGGCAATTAGCACCGATTTCTAAATCGACTGACTAAGCATTACGACACGCATCTAAAATCTCAGGACAGTTTGTGCTCAAACCCGATAGCTAGTAGTGTCGTTTCCAGGGCATCGTCTACATCTTTGGTCAACCATTCACATGCGAACTAGGAGTAAATAGTCTAAGAAATATAACACTAATATTCTTATTATGGAAACTTCTGGGGTCACAATGCTGGAAATTGAATGCATTTATCAGTAATAATCTGGGGAGTGACGTCACAAAGTTAACTGGCATTGACAAATCTATAATATTTCATAATTATGATATTAATATTATATTTCTTAGACTATTCACTCATAGTTCGCTGTAAACTACCAAAAATTCTAAGCACATTTTCTACGATTCGATTTGTTATTAAAAGATCGTGAATACCACAAAGATAGAATGAAGGACGCGGGGCCCTAAAACTAATTGCTTTATATGTTGGATCAAAAGTTTGTCGGAGAGGACCATGGTCAAAGGTGTGCAGTTTGAGAACATTTCACTGGTGAGAAGTCTATTATCCGGTGATAAAAGGGGCAATGCCGCCGGGTATCCTCACGTCTCAGACTACTTTGTTTTTTGGTCATCACGGTCTACAATAAAGAGGGCATCTCCTAAAAAAATTACCCGGGAAAAGGATAAGAATATCGATCGGATACTCTGAACTCAGAGAAAAAGCAAATTTTGGGATTCAGAACTGGTTCAGACCGAGGCTTTGAAATGTAGATCTGTGTCTCATTCTAGGATACGACGTTTTACTTCATTACCGTGACGCTATAGTTTGTATTGACATGGCTGTAGCTGTATTATGACACTAGCTTCCCTGTCTGCTAGCTTTTGTAGATTATGGGGCATCTTTTGTCAAAGATATTTTCAATATTTCTCAAAAAGGGTATCGTTTGTTGAGAAGTCACAGAGTCCCAGGATATCTTGAAATTTTGCGGAACGGATGTCGATATCCAACCATCTTGGGAGTGCCACATCCGGGTGTCTAGAAAGGCGCATTCATACCTGTCAGGTATCTAATAATGGGCTTAATGACCCGTTCATCCTAAAGCGTACGTGCATTTATTCACATAAGAAAGAATGAAATTCGCTAAAAGCTATAAAGAGTTCTGTCTTGATCATTCTGTGTAATGGAAATTTTATGGATTCAAAATGCTGGGTCCATACGCTCGAGTCATAATTTCTCTAAAGATTCTTCTGATTAAGCATATCAAATAGCTCGAGATTATTGACTGTCATTGTAAAAGCAGATCTGTAAGTGGGAAGGGAGTGTAATTTATATAGGAATAGGAGTGGTCGCAGAAACAGGGTCTGTCTTACCCGCTGAAGCTAATATATACGTTCTGACCCGGATCTATGCAGTAACTTTCCCAAATGACAATAAAATTATGAACTTAAAAATGAAAGACATCTTACCGCCTCCCTTTCTGGAAGAAGCTTGAAACAATTTCGCAAGGCTAGTATGTTTTATGGATTCGATAGTAAGGTACCGTTCAGTTTTTACGGCCGGGGGGGGCGGCAAAATCCAGGGGGGGTCATCAAAATTTTGGAATCCGCAAAGGGGGGGTCATCGCTTTTTCACTGGTAGGAAAGGGGGGTCACCACATTTTCAAAAACATAATACCAACAATAAAGTTCACTTTATGCCATTGCCATGATCGACCCTCTTTACCGGCGGGCCGCCTTCGGCGGCCCACTACAATAAATATACATTATGTATTACCCATGACCCTCTTAACGGGCAGACGCCTTTGGCGGCCCACTCCAAATTAGGTTTACCGGCAGGCCGCCTTCGGCGGCCCACTACAATAAATATACATTATGTATTACCCATGACCCTCTTAACGGGCAGACGCCTTTGGCGGCCCACTCCAGTAAAGTCTACTTTATGCGATAGCCATGATCGACCCTCTTTACCGGCGGGCCACCTTTGGTGGCCCACTAGAATAAAGTTGACTTTACGTAATGGCCCTGACCCTCTTAACCGGAGGGCTGCCTTTGGCGAACCACTCCAATAAAGTTCACTTTATACAATGTCCGTGGACATGAGTTGTCTATGGAAATGAAGTTAAAAATTGCCTTACAGTCGTCCTAATTAACAGACGTTTCAATGGATGTGGCTGAGAAGTTTGTGCACTGGCATCTCTGCTACACGAATAAAGTGTGCCGCGTACCGGAGTTCAAATCCAAACCATGCGGGTAAATTTGACATATGGGTTTTAGTTATTTTTAAGGGGGGGGGGTCATCAATTTTTTTCATTTGACAAAGGGGGGGGTCATCTTTTTTTCACGAAAATGCAGGGGGGTCTACATTTTTTGAACACCGGCGACAAGATTTTGCCGCCCCCCCCCAGCCGTAAAAACTGAACGCTCCCTAATGGCATTTTGTGTACGTGTTGACCCGCGAGGTATACGTGGACATTCAAAGTCTGCAACTATAGATCAAGACCTCGCCTCACGTTCAAACATAGCTTGCAGAAATGTCATGTACTCCACCACGCACAGTGGAGGCCTACCCAGTGTATCGTTTGTGATTTGATATATGATGACATTGCAATACAAGATGAAAACTTTCACTTGTTTACGTCAAAAATAGGTTATTCCATTGGGACATTTAAAGCAGACTTTATTGATTACTAAATCCCTTATACTAAAAACGATAAATAAATCCTAAAAATATAGCGATGATAATAATCGAGACTTACTATGAGAAGAACAAGACGCGAAGTGTACTTTGAAGCTGTCTTTGCAAAAAATTGTCAAAATTCGTAAAATTGCCTTAAAAGTATTAGAATCGTAATTTTGTTAAAATGTGAACAATACATGCAAACTCTCAAAGCCTATTCAGCAAAGATATGTTTTTATGACATTTTATGATAGAAGACGTAAGTTGAACCCGATTATCATTGATAACTTGAAGCTCAGCTCAGTTCTCTGTGAAGCTAAAATATAACTTAGCTTTCTCTCAATAAATATCTCAATCTGACACTTGAAAAAATTACCATTAGACGTGAGGAATTGATAGCGCCGTCCTTTCGTGATCAAGAGAATGTGTTTTAGGGCCGGACTAGCAATGTATTTCATTGACAGCTCTAAGTCCACGATATCAAATGATCCCCTTCAACCTGTTCTTGTCACCCATATTCATTATGAACAGGTCCACAATCACCATTGATAAGAACTGGTTTGGACAAAACCATTGTGGTTAAATAAAGGGTTAAGCAAAGCACTGCAGGAAAGCAAGATTCTCTGGTTATTTTGAACAAAGTTCGTCCCAGAGGAAAATGGTGTTATAGCTGATGTTATTGGCGTTAAAGTTGGCCATCGACCACACGCCTGTACTGTAGAAAGTAAGTCAGGTGATGTCAGCTTGACGGAACTTCCGCCATTAATTTCTTGTATATGTCTTAAAGGGACATAAGCTGTAACTTGTGGCAAGTTTTTCAGTATTCTGCTTCTGTATATCCACTACCGTGTCTGACCCTAATCCGTTTGTCATGCTGAAATTTCGAGTATTCTTTTTGTCAACACAGCTTGTATGTGTGTAGTGATCATTGTTTATTGTTTACAAATGAATTCTAGTCCGGACTTGAATACAATTTTCAACAATAACAATGGAGATTATACTCATATAGGTTGTGTTGATATGCTAAATACTTGGCATTAAATTACAGTTTAGGGATTCAATGCAGAAAGTATAGGGAAACCACAAAACAAAGGTTATGAAAAAATAGCAAATGATACATCTTATGGAGCTTTAAACCATTTCCCTCCCTAGAAAGCAAATTATACGGATACAAATGCCTAAATACTTCAGAATATTTGATATATCGGAGTTTTTCATACCGTGCTGTTACTTTTTCGTTCCTCTTTACGTAATCTATACCTCCATTGTTTGGCACAATTTGTATTTATGGGAAACAGTCAGTACTTACTGTGATTTATAGTGCATTTGGTGACTGACCATTAGAATGGCGCCCAGATGCTGGTTTTGTCTCTTTCTCATAACTTTTTTTGGACACTGCAAATTATTTTCTCGGTAATCATCCATATTTGTGCGTAAAATAGTCGATTAATAATCTTCACCTTTCCGAAATAAACTTATTAAAAAGAATAAGGCAGTTTTTCTCTCACATCACAGTTACACTGAAGTAGGTATGGGAATCCCTAGGGACACCTGACTGCAAAATCCTTGAGATAGCTGGCAGTATTGATTTGACAACTAGAAGTGACCATTTTGTTGGATGTCAGAAAGTACCGACCACCTACGTCTAACTCATCACGGTACTGTTGCAAAAATGCGAGAAAAATCGCAAATAAAATATCTACTTTCACATTAAAACGCGCGGTACGGTTATTGGTAACCCAATGAACACTACAAGTGAAATAGGGATATTCTATATGTCTTGTCGTTCTTGAAAAAGGCTTGGTATAATGCATGCATAATGTTGTTCCTTAAGAATCCACTGTCATGACACGATGACTAATATGTTGGTGTGTTTAGGCCTATACGATAATTTCCGTTTTTTAACTCAGCACAACTCTTGAAGTATTAAAAAGTTTCATTTGAGTTAAAATCATTACTTTGTCATCATGTCTGATATATTTTATATAGAGTGCAAGTGTTTACAGCGTTTGACAAGGGGAGTGACGCTTTAAGTTTATTTATTGTATACAATTGTGAAGTCTGAGTGCCTTTGACAGGGTGACAATATAGAAATACATCGTAATTCTAAAATTCCAAGTGAAATTCCATAATGTTTGTAGTTAGGCCATAGGCTTGCCAACAGTTAGTTTCCAGTTTTGGAAGTCAAAGACGTATTGCTCAGGACACGTTTTACATATATAATCAGGTTATTGCAGAAAGATTAAGTGGGCTTATAGACCTAAAGGTACTTAGAATTTAAGGAATCTGTCAAAAAGTATCAAAATACGCGGATTTTGTTTAAAGTAGGCGAAGTACAGTTCCTTAGTTAGCCACTAGGTGACAAAATCACAAAAAAGTGCGTTCAAATTTCACTCTCTTCGGCCCTCCGAAAACCCGATACCGAATGATTCTTCTTTCCTTATTTGCCACCTGATCGAACTCAATACCGTGTCCCAACCCTGCCCGGCACTGTAAATTAGATTTGCACGGATAATCTAAGCAGTATGAAAACGATCAATCATCCTATTCTCTGTAATCGCTAATCAATTCTCAGTTTACAGTTGAACTCGACGTATCCATAACGCAGATAATAGTTTTGGTCTACGACGCGACCAGGCCTTTATTCCGCATATCGATTTCCCAAAGTTGACAACAAAGGTTTCCTATCAACTTTTAATAAGAGTCTTTCACGCTCGCCCCATTACCTACTCACACATTTCAGTGTTTCTTCCCTAGTAAACATTGGTGCTATCAAGCGTGGGAAACACAAACGTGACCAAGTGGACTTGAAAAGCAATCGCAGATATACCGTGTTTGTAGAAATTCTGATATTTGAGGCCATGGTCAGATGTAGTTTGCCTGTTCAAGTAAATTTGAAAATTCAGGCGCTCTTCAGCGCACCAACGATCACTGGATGCAGCTTGTTTCTCTCACGTACTATGTGTAAGTAGACGCAAATTATCTTTATTTTGGGAGGGGATAGTGGTCAAAATATTCAGTCAAACTTACAGGAAACTAAATCAGTGCTTGTAAACGAGATGTAGCCTATACAGTTTTCTCCTGCAAAATGTGGGTGTTTTACTGATATTTGAAAAAAAATAATTGATTTTTGAATTGTTGTTTATCTTGCCAACTTCCAAAGGCTGCATGCGTACTGAAATGGTGGGTATTTAAAACACATCACAACTTTTACAAGTTTTTTTGAGTTGTCAATTACCTGCGATTTCACTTCTGGTATCGTAATCTCGTCAACAAGCTCGGCAGCTCATTTAGACCTCCTGGGCTGTACAGTTCGAGATCGGTTTCCAAAACACTTAAATTTTGCCAAGGTGGCGCTATATTACAATTACAGTGTAAAGAAATGAATTTTTGACTGTTTAGTCTCACCTTTCTAGTCGTCTGATGTAATACTGAAAAATACGAGCAACGATCACTAAAACAAAACTAAGCTTAAACAAAAACAAAACGAAACAAACATCATCATAGCCTTGTAGGCCTATGTAGTCAAGTTGTAATGACTGATGAGCCAGACTTCATTTCTTTACAGTGGCGGAACACAGACATATTCTCAACATAGCAACAAAAATGACATTTAAATGTCCAATGCCTCACTTATATTATTGATAATGTAGTCATTATACATAGACTACTGTGTGGATTTGAGCCTAAACTCTCACCAGCACAGCACCGCGGTTACACCCTGACGAAGGCTGTCATGTGTGCTATCCCCACAACGGCAGATCTAAATAACTGATAATCGTCACTTTTGTTTTCAAATAAGTGAACTTTATACGAAACAAGGCACTGCTATAATATGTTTATATTTGCTATTTTGGATACAGGTGTTGTTAAGTTTCCAAGACACGCTTTATTAAAAATTTATCTCGGTACATTGTTATTTTCCGTCACGTGACCCAGCTCGCCTTTCAAAGACGCATCGATACGTGACAACCAAAATGGCGGAAGTTCAAAGAGAGTAGACGGTATTCAGAGCTCTGCCGTCGATTTGTATGATTATTTCAGTCTTGTGTAATAGTAATACGTATTTCGAAATGGTAAGACCGCCTGGATAGCCGTCGATATGCCGAAGTCGACGTCCTCTTTAGAACTGCGACGTGAAAGCAGGTGAGTTGGGCTGTGTAAAAAAGCGTTGCCTACGGTGGTCCAGCGTTGACGCTGTTTGTGCTGCCTGCTGACGACATGTAGCTGTGTACTTTTTGATGTACGTGAATTGCCTGAAAATATTATCATAGGGAAACACGAAATTTGCAACTTTCGCTGTAATGCTATGGCTATAAACAGACATTTCGTGTATAGTAGTAATTGGAAGCCAAACTGTCGAAGGTAGTTTCCGTGTATCACTGTCTCGGGCCCTTCGCTGTAATCCGATGAGTGTAATCCTATTGCCATCTGAGTCCCCACACAGTATAATATTTCTGTTTGCGGCAAAATCTGGTTTTTGTGGACATAACATTCCGATAGACGGCACCGCAGGCATACCGTAATACCAGTGTTTACGATGGTCATAGCATGACCAGAAAACACGACTGAAAATATTTTCCGGGACTATGTGATTTGGATGGAGGTAGCGAAACGTTTTGTGGCGATTTTTTCGAGTGACTGAGTTCCCCACTGGACAAACCGCCCCTTTCCTGTTCTCGACAAAATCGTGATGACATCAGTATCTTCTTTGATCGGCCATTTTTATTAAAATTAATAGGGTGCCCGTAAAGGTTTCCAGACTAACGATTTAAAGACTGCCATTTTGCGAGGTTTTAATGTATTTAACATGACTGTACCGGTATGTGCCAGATAAAAAAGTTAATTGAGTTGCTCCTCGTAATTTTCCACTTCAACGTTAACTGATTTTTGTTTTTTATTGACGAAAGTAACAAAAAAGTGAGCTGTGAGTACGTGTGCACTGAAATTTTCATATAGTGATCATTGCCGAAAATCTTTTATTAGTTACTGTTCTTCCCTAGTAATGAATTCCATGGAAAATAGAACATTTTTGAGTACACCTCAATAACGAAAATTGTTACTACTGAACATCTGTTCAAATTTGATTTCCAAGTTGTTTCATGGAAAAAATTTCCTGCACTGTATAAAGTCTAAACACATTGAAATCTCTTGTAGCCATGATAGTAAACCTAATTCCTTTCATGACTTGGTTTCTAGCTTTAATATGATGCAAATTATAGGTGTGTTTGATTGATAACACAGCCACCAATGTTGTTTGTCAAAAAGGTGTGAAAACCAGCTGTAACAGGAAGGTGCAGAGTAGGAAAAAAAAATCAAATTTGTACTAGCCATAGCAATAGAATGTTACTGCAAGTACCACTTGGGAAAAGATTGTTTACATTTTAGATCAGGACATATTTGCTAGATGTCATGGCATGTATTAAACCTTCAGGGACCGTTCATCATCCAGTAAATCGCCTTTTGAGTCTCTCAAAGCTTTGTACAGTAACAATGGTTTCATACCACCAAGTCTCTTCAACACTAGCTGGCCAAGTTGGTCACTCCATTGTGTTCTCAGATACCTCTTTAAGTGTTTCAATGACATACATGTATACTGCCAATTTTATTGAGCCAGGGCAATCATCACATTTCATGTACCAGTTTGTATGACAAGTGTTTCAGTTGTAATGAAAGTTCTGGGAAGGAGAACCTGCTTTGGTTAGATCATGGACATAAAAAAAGGTGTCCATGGTAAGACCAGGTCCACAAATGTCAGGGCATGGAGGTAGGAAAAGATTCCTACCTCCATGGTCAGGGTTTGTTCAGGTAGCGCCCAATTTATAGAATTTAAATTTTTCAGAGACTCTTTAAAAGATTTATGGATATGGTGACTTATTTACCCGGGTTTACATAATAAATTAGCCATGAATTGACATCACAGGTACTTTACATGTTATTGTAATTATTATCAACTCCTTTACATTGTGGGCCGGGCCTTGTGTTGTACCACTCATGTGCCAGGGGACAGGTTTCAGGGTCCCTGAATGCCGTGTTTGATATGGCTAAATGCCAACTTTACAAACTCCACCTTACAATCACCTTGTGAAAAATTTAGTACTTATATTCAAATCAACCAGCTTTGTAGTTGAGTTTGCTCTAGGATATTCATTCCATCGCAGGCAGGAACGAAGTAACAAAGTCAGATTTCAGCTATACATTGTACAGAAGGCTTGATTCAAGTTGGAAAAGCGTTCTAGAGAACGCTGAATAAATTCTCATCACCAACTATCAATTACGTGTATATTCAGATGTCTTGGGACATTACATATCTACATTAAAATTAAGTTATCCCATCTAGGAAAGTGAAATTAATTTTTGCATAAATAGTCCTTCTTAAACTCTTTGAAATGTCTGTCTTTTCATACATGTGTGAATGGACGAAGGTCCATATTAAATGTTAGGAGGACAATATTTCAGAACAGACAATGTATATACATGTACCATGGACATACATACTGTGCATATCATGTATGTTTATGCATATACATGTATTTATTACATGCCTCATATATGGAATGTTGCACTTCCATAGGATTCAATGATAACTTGTTGATGTCATAGAGGCTGCATACTCATCATTTGACTGAAAGTGACCCAGAACTATCTTCAATTTCGGGATTGAATGATGAGGACATTACATGTTTTACAAAGGAAAACAGTTTTTACTATGCATGAAAAAATCGATGAATTGCATAACACAGTGATTTTAATATATTCACGCACTGTTTGATGATGAAAATTATTCTAGTCTTTTACAGATTTTCAGCTTTATTGGATATAATAAAGCATATGATTGTCATTTGTATATAAACCAAAACATCTGAGTGCAAATTATTTAACAGATGCATAAAATAAAACAAAACCTAAACAAGGCAAGGGACTTTGTACCCACAAGATAGGAGACCATTTTCCCTCTTGATGTCAGTCAAATGGTAACCTGCCCTTGGGCACATAGTCCCTTGTTTGGGCTATAATATGTATACTTAAAATAGCATCAAGCACTTTAATCCTTACAAAGTTTAAGACAAAGTTAAAGACATCTTGTGTACTTAGACATATATATCAAATAATTTGCTGGACATCATGAATATTCATGTTATGAATACATGTATGATATACACTGCTGGATACATTACTGAACTATCAATAAAGAGAATATTTCTTTCATCAGTCATACTTGAATCTTCATTTTTAATTTTCATATTCATGTATTTTATGAAATTTACACTTCAGCTAGTTCAAATGGCAATGGTTCATTATATATATTGCAATCACCTGTAGACATGTACACAAGACACTAATATTACTGAGTGTTTGTCTGATTGTCTCTTAATTCAATTGTCATTCATTTTATGACAGATTTCCTCCAATTCATCTTGATATTCAAGTCAATCCAAGGAGACCGGTGAAAAGGTACAACGTGGAGACATTGATGAAATTTGCTTGTAGAACAGTAAAATGAAAAAAAAAATCCCTGCTTAACATGTAGAGTGAAGTTACTGCTATGGAATGGATGTTACCCTTATAACATATTGAAAATACCTTGTATCTTTTGCAATGCTTAATTGTCTAGTATCTACATCTTGATTCAAATTCAGAACTATCTGCATAATTATATCGGATGGTTTCTGAATTAAAGTTTCAGGATGTATGTATACTCATGTAACAATGATTAGTTTTCCTTATTATTTAATGTGTCTGTAACCAATATCCACAGTAACCTTCACTCTGTGTGACCAGTTCTGCATAGGTGCATCTATAATGTAATACCTCCCACAGTGTCCAGCCTACAGTGTTCCTATAAATGTACCTCCTATGGAATGCTCCCTAGTATAGTGTTCCTATACATTACCTCCTGCAGCATGCACCCTATGTTAATTCCTATATACCTGTACCTCCCATAGAGTTCACCATAATATTCCTGTACATGTACATCCTATAGAGTGCACCCTATATGTTCCTATACATGTACCTGTCATAGAGTCCACCCTATACTGGCTATAGTGTTCCCATGTATTACCTCCATAGAGTCCACCCAGTCAGTATAGTATTCCCATATATACCTACCACAAAGTCCACTGTAGAAGTGTTTGGACTTCCTGTACATGTACCTCCTGTGGAGTGTTCTCCAGTATACATTCCTATACATTACCTCTTGCAGAGTGCACAATAATGTTCAGGCATTTAACTGCACAGCATGCCTCCTGTAGTGTTCCTATATATGTACATGTACCTCCTATAGAAATCTCCCTATGTTCCTATGAAGGTACCTCCCACACGCCTCCTGTAGTGTTCCTATACATATACTTCCTATAGAATTCTCCCTAGTATAATGTTCCTGTACATTTACATCTCATAGAGTGCACCCTATAGTGTTCCTATACAGGTACGTACTGCAGAGCGTACCCATAGTGTTCACATAATCCTGTTTATTTTTGTTGACATTTTAACCACCAAAAGGAAAGGAAAGTAGCCAGTCTTGCTAAAATAAAAGAATATGGACATATCAATATAGACTACTAGGATAATGGGCCAATAAAAGTTGTACAGAATTTCTTAAGGATTTATTGCTCACACTAAAATCCATAGTTTCCAATATACTAGCACTTCTGTGTTATATCAGCATTACTTTACAAAGTGAATGTTTAAAATCAGGCAGTAACAAGATTACAAGACGAAAGCCAAGGGTTTGAAAGGGGTTTAATCTGTTCATCCCAATAGCTTGTGAACAGGTCTGAAATCACCATTTATATCAATGGCAAAGGTTAGGGTCACACCCTGATGATTGAAGGGCAGATAGTAAAACTGACAGGTTGAAAACTCAAACAGGAATTGGTTGTTCAAAAAAACTCCTGTAAATGCAAAAAACATTTATGTTGATTTGTAGTCTATTCAATGTTATAACAGAAGTTTGAATATTTATGCTTAAATTTTTGAAATATCAAAATTATCAGTAACATGAAAATGTAACATCTTTTAAAGTTGTAACCAGAATACAAGTATTTAGTTAGGAGCTGCCAAATTCAATGTACACAAATATAGTTCTGTACAAGTTTCTTGTTTGTAGATGTATATGTAGATGCACAGAATTTGCATTTTGGAAAGAAAGTCAAATTTAAATGTTGAGTTTGTATGTGTGGTATACCAGTGATATATAGTAAAAGATAAGTGTATAGTTGTAACTTTTGATCATTTTGCCAGTTTTTTTTGTCTGGTAGTTGGATTTTTGAGAAATACCACTGTTTATAATATTCAACTGAAGGAAAAGTGAAGTCTTCATCAATGATTTGATCAGTCCTTACTGGTGTTGAAAAATAAGTTGATACAAAGATGAAATCAAAAGTTATAGCTAGTATTGCTATGTATGCATTGACGCTATGTCATTACAATGCTATGCAAAAAATAAATTTTGGTGGAAAGGGATTTTAGTAATTGCTTACTGTACTTAATCTCCCATTTGTGTTTGTAAATAATTTGTGGTTTCATTGATGTGTTTGTAAGTTATGTCAATGTGTATTAACCATGCTGTCAGTCTTAACCGTGTTTGCATGGACTGTTTTTGTTGTTGTTGTTGTTGTTGTTGTTGTTTGTTGTTGTTACTAACATTATCATTGCATGTTTTCCATGTTAACATTTGAATCAACAGTGTGAGATTTCCTGAATCAACCAAGACTAACATCAGGTATCTGATTTGTACCATGGCATATTCTACATATTCTACATAAATGAAAACCTTCATATATGCCCTGCTGCCCAGTCTCCTGTCTTTATGCATGTAAATATCTGACTACAGCGACCTTCCATCATGTAAAATTGCCTGGCATTAAAATATTCAGTGTCTATACCACTATGCAAGATCTTGCTGAAACTAAATTAATCAAAGGTTGTACTATTGAAGGCCTTTAAATGGTCTTGCTTCAGCCAGCATTTTATACTGTTTGCCAAAGCTCTCAATAGCAGTTTTTTCTCATGCTTCATCAACTGAACATTGTTTCCCCATGTAGATGTGTATCTGTTTTTGACCAATGGTTAACATACATCACACTGAAGACACAATCTTGCACACAGACAGGATGTTCAGAGACTGCACTGGGACAGATAGCTGAATGTACATCTGTTTTTTTTCATGGTCACTGGGTCAATATATAATCTTTATGATACCAAACTGTTTCTGTAACATTGAATACAATCTAACATTCTCAGCCTACAGTAGAATTGATACTGTACTGTCCAATGTACACTTCCATTCTCTTGTACTTGTAATGAAAGTACCAATTCTATATGATGCTATGGTTCTCTGTTGGGCATTTATTGAAGAACAAGGTGTCAGCACAACATAGGAAACTGATAAATTTTAGCACCTCAAAGTTTAATATAAAATACTGTAAAGTTACATTCAAGACTGCAATATAGGCTTACATTGACTTCACAGTGAAAGAATGAATTTACTTGTACAGTGTATATACATATGGTACCCACATGTGGATTAACAAGTGTTGGCTTAAATTGGTTTGGAAGCAAATATGTACCTGCCATTCATCTTTTCTTGCCACCCCTGAAATACAATGGTTTTGCCACAAACCAGGCTAGAGTACATGTATTCAATGGGCTGTTCCATTCATCATTTCAGGATGGATGGATGGATAATTAGTAGGTCTTTGTTAATCAAAACAATAGGGGTTGACCAAAGTATTGTCTAGCAACCCATACACATCGTTGTAAACCACATGCCTCTTTACAGCAACAGCTTGGCGCTACCCATTAATTTTTGCGTAGGTCAGCAGAGCAGAAATTATGCTCTGGCTCTCGAGAATGCCCCATGCAAAGAAATGAAATAATCATAGGATTACCATCACAAGGAACCTATAAAAAAGATTTTGTTTTAAAGTACTGGTAGCTTGCTACTAATGCTTGCAATCATCTACCCAATTCATCGAGAGCATCAGAACATGAACTCTTTATACAAAGAGCTGTAAGGCAGACTATATAGAGTTCTCCCATTGCGCTGTGTTGAATTGCTAAGATGCAACAGAAGGTGGCCTGTGCACTTTTCAAGACAGTTTACACGAACTGTACCAACATGTACAGTTGACAACTGTTCTGTAGTTTTATTTTCAGCTGTTTTTTTTAATTGAAAATGCCAGCAACATACTTGGCCAGCTGAATTGTAAGGCTTCAGTATTTAACAAATGTTTTATATATAGAGTAAGGAAATATATAATATTAAAGTACAACTACAAGTATATTGAGAATTGTATTACACTAATGAGAGTTTTGTGTTGGCTGTTTCAATATATTCTAGGAAAAGAAAAGCAAAATAAGACCACCCAATGATTGCAGTGTCAAAATTGGACCATAAAGTCATTAAATTTATCCATAGACCCTCGAGAGTTATGATTTACCAAAGCCAATGCATTTGTATACCCATTGTTTATGTATCGTACACAGATCAGATGTCTTCATATGCGCTCTATCAACCAACTTACTTTATATATGTATTTAAGCCTTCATAAAAACGTGAATTTTCACAGTATCAAAGACATTTAGTGCGCTTAAAAATGCACAGTTCATGAATCTTTTAAGTTCATCCACAAGAAATGTTTCTTTCAAAAGTATGGAAAGGAATGTTGTAGAAGTCATTTTACAGTCACTCAGTGTACAAAAATTGACAAGCTGATGTCAGATTTCATTATGCTTATGTCAGTTTTCGACAATATAGATACTATTCATAATTCGTTACCAGCTTGAAACATGGCAACAATGCTCTGTACTATGACAGTAAATCCTTTGATGTGTAGCCTAGCTGAAGACAAATGTGTGAAATTTTACCCTGTACAACCCTGGTTGCAATTGTAATGGTTTGGCTAAGATTGACCCAGACTAAACAGTCAGCAACAAACGGTACATTCATGCATTACATATCACTGCTATGGTGCATTGGTTCAGCTAACACAATCCTGTTTCATTCACCTGTGTGTCTTATTGTTTACTTTGAAGTGTTTAGATGCACAGCTCATGTTGCAGTCACCTCGCAACACCCATTCACACGGCACTTATGCAAAGCTGTATTTCCACTGCTGTGCTTACAAACACAAGCATGCATATTGAAAACCAGCCTATACAGTGAAATGTTCCCATATATTGGCAACTAAGTTTTTGCATGTACCGCGCTACATAGTGAAACCACATCTGGCACTGCCGTGAATTGTGTGTTTGAGGTTGAAAGTTTGTGACTGAACTTCCAGTTGGTATTTGGCAACGTGTTTTAGTGCATGTTGGTTTTACATGATTGAAAAACGTTTGCAAGAAATACATTTGCAGGTACATTTTGTGACTGTGTCTGTACATCTGGCATGTAATCTATATATCCATGTATACATATGTTAGCACAAATACACATGCATATCTATGTATAAATATATATATCGATGCCTTAACTAATTCATATATGTATTCAAGGTTTGAATGTATTTACACAGGAATTTATATCATAATATTATGCACACACACATGGCATTTTAGTATGCAGTCATACATACACACACATATGCAGCGTTCTCACCAGGCCGCGATTCCGCGACATTCTCGCGTATTTTTCTGTTTTGTCGCGGATTTCTTGGGCGTGCGCGCCAATAGTGGCGCGCCTTTGAAATTATAAACTTTCGTGGTGCCAGCCGTATGGCCGGCCGGCCGTATCATACAGCCAGTACTTTTCACCATTGACGTAATGATTGACGCGAGTAAACACTTCCTGGTTGAAACCGAGGCAATCTGGAAGCAATACCCGTCAGAGGGCGTACTTAAACCACAGTCACTTGTGATTCGATACATGGCCGATGTGTGGTATGCATTACGTATACCATACAGCGGCCGTCGTGTATTGAACCACACGAGACTGTGGTAGTCTGACGCACTGGACGTGTTCGCCTTGCATACATACCGGTACATGTCCACGGAATTCGCGGAAGCTGGAGGCGTCATTGGCACGATAAATATATTCATAGGCTACGACAACAATAACCCGAACTACGAAAACACAAGAATGTAAAGCTTGTATTCCCTAAGGAATTACATGAACATTTTTTCGAAACTACGAACTCGAAGCTGTAGCATATCATTATACTGTGAGTTCCGCATGGCAACCAGGGTCTGGACGGGCGCGACGTTATAGTGTTCGTGCCGTTGAGATTCAGTGAATTTTTGTTTTCGAAAATAACGCAACTTTGTCTGAGATAATTTTTAGGTCTTTGCTACGTTTGGAATCATGTATAAACTTCGCGGGAGATACGTGTTGTGTGATGTTATCAGGCATTTGCTCCGTTCCTCGCCCACTCGACCTAGTACCCACGACTGGAAATGATTGACAATTTGCCCACTGCCGACTGATGATTTTATTCCAAAAGTAGTTCTGAGGTTTTAATGTGGAATAGTTGGAGGAAAGTTCTGTTATTATGCAAAAAATTATCAATTCTTGGCTTGCGCATGTGATAAGTATATTATTCCAGCGAACTCATATGTGAGAACATGGACGTCTTTTTCCCATGTTTCGATCAATTGACAAAATTTGTAGCCTGGCTGGCGACTGAAATTTCATGTCAAAATGTGATGATTGTCCACAAACATCATAGGGATATGTTTCCTAATCTAAATAGAAGCCATAGCAGTGACTTGGCTTGTTCCTTCTGCTAACTGTGAAAGGGGATTTAGTGTGCAAAAAAAAAAACCTAACTAATGACAGAAATCAAACTTGAAGCTGAATGGCTGGACACTCTAGCAACTACTATTATGGTAGTAGTCAGGTGGCTTAACAAAATATCGTTACACGGATGACAAAAGTGCCAAATTTGGTACAGAGGTTCGCATATATGTGTAGATCAAAATTACTATTGCTCCAAAAATTTGGGCCAGCGGAAAGGCTCGATGACGTCATAAATTCAAAATGGCCGCCATTATATTGCTTAAAAATGATAAAATACGGCTAATTCAGGCAGTTTTCAATATTTTTTTGAATAAACTGACAGAAACATCCCAAATTACAAATACAACATAACATTGATGCAAATAAATTATTTTGATGACGTCATAAAGCCAAAATGGCCGACCAAATTCAAAATATCCCCCATAATATCGTGTGATAATGTTCAAATACTCTTAATTTAGTCTGTGTCCAGCATTTTAGTGCCTGAGCTGAAATTAACACCTCAATTACGGACACTATAATTGATGAAAATTAATTATTGTGATGACGTCATAAAACCAAAATGGCAACCGAAAGTTATAAAATGTCCTATTATGACGTTCACTTTGCTTAGTACAATTACCCAATTATGTGACAAAATGATAGTTCAAAGGTAAGGTACAATTTGTCTTGATGATCCATGAACTCAAATAAATGATAAATGTACCAAAACTCAGCCAATAACCTCAACACAAGTTACAAAACTATTATGAAATTATTGATTATTTAACAATGGCCTCTGTCTGAAAAACTGAATCAATGTAAAGGAAATGAGGGCAACTTTACGCATCAGTTAGCTTTAAAAGTGTTATGATTATAGTGAGTAGATCAATTATAGTAGTGTGATTTCATGATAACAAAAAACATGGCAAGAAACCGGTGAATAAATCATGCCTTGACCTTGGTCATGTGACCTTGGTCCCCGAAAAAAGGTTTTATGTTTGTGATTTGGGTCTTTTGCTTCCTTTGTTTGAGAAGCCTTTTTCGTTTGTTGAATTTTCTGTTATTTATATCTCGATGTGTGGTGACAGACACATAATTTTGTACTACAGTATTTCTCTTTTCGGAGGATGTGCTGGCCTAAAAAGACCGTTTCGTCAGAGTTATATGAACAAAGACTCATAGGCACAGCTAACATGATAACATGCCTAAAGTGATAACGTGTGGACTACGATGCCCATTTTTCAGACAACGCCCAGAGAATCCGAAACTTTCCACACAACATGAGTGTTGACAGAATGTGTTGCAACAAATTTTGTCTGGTTGTCGCCTAAGCTCAGTCGTGGGAGTACTTTCGATGTTATCCTTTGCGTATAGAAAACGCATAACGATGAAAAAATTGCATAGAGAGTCAATTTCAATGCGTAAATACGCACGATTTTTGCGTAAACGCGAACTCTGAAAGAGAATACTTTTTTGCCTTTTGAAGGTAGCTTGCTTTGCTTTTTTTGCAGCTTTCGTGAATTTTATGAAAAGCGTCTTTGCCTTTCGTATTTGGCATCGTTTTGCTGTTTGGAAACCAAAACATAAAAAACGCCAGGAAGCGAAGTACATAAACAGAAATTCGAAGATTAAACAAAAACAAGAACTCAGAAAGATTCACAGATTCATCAAAAATCTTGCAAATCAAACCTTACCAAATGTTGAAATCAAAGCATTAAGCAAAGGCTTGAAATTTATTTCCATTCCAAAGTGCCTATACAGAAAAATTGTCCTTCAGATATAAACAAATTTATTCGCATCATAGGATTGTGCAATATCATGAGAAGCAAAAGCGATCTATCAATCAATCAGATATCTGTTCTAGATAAGTCCAATGTCACACTAACAGCGGAAAACCCAAAATTGTAAAACTGTCTCGATGCAACTTAGATCGATAGAGGAAATTCTATTCGCAACCCACAACAGAAAGAACATAACTCTAATAGAAAGATTGCTCTGAACAATCTGACTGAAAACAAACAAATCGCAATAAACCCATCAATAAAGGAAGAGGCATAGCAATTGTGAATACGACAAATGACATTAAAGAAAGTTAGACAACACTTAGCAACATTAACTATACTTGGCGACAGTAACTATATCGTGGAAATTGTATATGAAATCATTTATCTGCGACAAGAAGATCATTGACGAGGTGATTTACAGTTTCCCCATTCCCATAAGTAAAATAATTTGTACACCAAGATGGTATCTCCTGCCAAAAATACACAAAACCAAAGCAGAAAGAACAATCATCCATCCAACGTCTCAATAGAAATGGCTGCTCGAGCCCAATAAACAAAATCTCGGAATTTCTAGACTTTGTCATAAAACCAATCACGCAAAACGACTTACATATGTCAGGGACACAAAAACTTCATTCACTAGTTAGAATCAATAAAATACAAGCAAACTCTATTCTGGTAACATTAGACGTCGTATCGATGTAGAAAAACATGCCAAAAATGAAGCCATAAATGCAGCGATCATAGCGTAGGACTCTGAAACAGTTCCAGCCAACTGATACGATACAAAAACCATCTAACAACGTACATGAAAGCCTTACTGTCGATTATTCTGAAACGCAACATATTTTAATTCAACTGAGAAAATTACAAACATATCTATGGATGCAGCATAGGCTCACTAAAAACAGCTGATATCACATACCATGAACGGAGAAAGTTATAAATCCCAATCCGGTCAAATAATCGTATGGAAACGTTTAACGATTTACTCAGGAACAGAACATAAACCTATAACATTCGAACATTTGTCGAGGAATGCAACACCATGTACCCTACGTTCAACTTGGGAATTCATAATTGAACATTCTATCGACAAAATCTCATACCCTGACCTTGTGGTCTTCAAATGTCAGAGACGCAATTGAGAGAGATTGCTCGACTGCAAAACCCACACCAAACCATCTGACGATATTATCTGCCACCAATCATTAAATGATTCATTAATAAAGGTGAATTACTCAGATATGTTCGCACATGCAACAACAATATGGACTTCATAAAAAAGGTCAATTTCTCGACGCAAAAACTTCAACAACGAGATTAGAAAAAAAAGACATAGCTTGTATCGAAAAGAAGTTAATGTAACAAAATGTCAGCTATCCTTCATCAACAAAAATAAGAGTAATGAAAAAAACTTGTCAGCACAACCTCATCAAAACCAGCCTAATCAAACAATGTGATAAGAAACTGGAAAATAATGAAGGGCGATTAAACGCTGGCCATGGTTTTCCAGAAAACCTGTAATAACGTATAAAAGGAAGAAAAACATACAGGATATCCTCCTTTAAGCAAAATTCAAACACAAGGAGAGTACAAATGAACGGTCTGAGCAACAATTCACGCAACAATCAGACTACAACATAATGATCTTAGCACCTCTCTTTGATGGCTACCATCAAACTAAGCATGTTGGAATACAAGACCATTCAAGTGACTGAAGAAGGGATCCCACTTTGGCCCGAAACGCCGCTAGGAGGAATCACCATCATAAAACCTTTTCTCTGGGACTAAGGTCACATTACCAGGGTCAAAGCACTATCGATTCACTGGTTTCTCACCATGTTTCCCTATCACGAAACCACATTGATTTAATCACTATACCGTATCATAAACAAGGTTGAACCAGTGTGTGAAGTTGCCTTCATTTCCTTTTATATCGATTCGATTTTTCAAACACAGATCATTGTTTAATAATAAATAATCTCATAAGAGTTTTTACTTGTGTTGAACTTATCGGCTAAGTTTTGGTACATTTATCTTTTATTTTGAGTTTATGGAATATTAATACAAATTGTACATTACCTTGAAACTATCATTTTGTCACGTAAATGGGCTATTGTACCAAGCATAGTTAACTTCATAATCGGCCATTTTATAACTTTCGGTTGCCATTTTGGTTTTATGACGTCATCACAATAATTAATTTGCATCAATTGTATGTTTTGTCTGTAATTTGGGGTGTTAATTTCAGTTCAGGCGATCATAAATGCTGAAACAGGCTTAATTAACAGTGCTTTAACATTTTAGACAATGTTACGGCGGACATTGTGAATTTGGTCGGCCATTTTGGATTATGACGTCATAAATATTGATTTGCGTAATAATTTAGAATGTTTGTGTAGTTTATTCAAAAAAATATTGAAGATTGGCCGAATAAACCGTATTTTACCATTTTTAAGCAATATAACGGCGGCCATTTGAATTTATGACGTCATCGAGCCTTTCCGCTGGCCCAAATTTTGGAGCAATAGCTAATTTTGATCTACACATGTATGTGAACCTCTGTACCAAATTGGCACTTTTGTCATCCGTGTAACGATCTTGCTGTTTTTTGTTGCTAAGCCACCTGACTATAGAGGGCCCCGAAATGGACTTTCACACTGGAAATAACGAAAGTCCCGTAGACTTTTCATTAACAGGCACTGATATTCACTATCAGTTGATATATTTACCGAATGTTTACAAAAAAGTTGTTAAGCTGAATGAGTTGAGTCCTTTATTTTTTCCATGCATAGAATAAGGTTCGTATTTGCAGTTTGACTTTTTTAACATATTATATATTGTCTCACAAAAATCATCCGTTGTCCCACTTTTTTTTTGGTCAGCGGGACAAAATGTCCCACAATTTTTTCTGGTGAGAACACTGCATATGGCATTTTACCTAATACATACATACATACATACATACATACATACATACATACATACATACATATGATATGAATTCATTTGGTAGCATGTACATCTATCTGAGCAGATTGTTCACCTAGATAAGAAACTCAGTGACAATTTTTTGCTGACCTTGAATTTCAGGGGCCGGGAAGCAGCAACTAGTAAAAGCCTGCCTGCATTGTACTCACATGAAGAGAAAGAGGACATGGAAGTTATTAGTAATAAGATTGGTGCAGGGCTAACTCCATACAGACTGCCAAAACTAGCATCTACCAACACTGCTATGGTATCTTCATCAACTATAGGCCTTGATGAACTTTACAAGATTGATGCCGATGATAGCAGGTAAGATACAGCGACACAGTCATATTTTTAATGCCAAGAAGTCAGAAAACTTCAAAAGATTTGCAGTGACCAATTTCTACCACTGTTTGTATCAAGTGAAGAACATCTTCAAAACCTGTCACATAAGTAAAAGGTAAAACTTAACACTGGTAAGCTGATAGTGGTAAACTTAACACTGATAACCTTAAAATGGATCAAAACCACATAATGAAAAATTATTTCCTTTTTCAAACAATCAGTTTTTCTTTAAGATACTACGGTAGAACGCACCTCGGGGACAGACATTCGGACTCTCAAACTTTTACAATTCTCTTCTGATATACCACATGTGGGGGTTCATTTTAAAGCTCTTGGTGAAAGAAAACTTTTCACCGGCTTAGTTTTTCGAAATTCGAAAATTTTTATTTTTCTCCATAGAGTTAACACAGGGATGGCGGCCATTTTGAATTTCCAATATCGGTAAATCTTGGGTAATTTGTTTCTCTAGTACCAAAATTTGCACGGTGACCCCCTATTTTTATTCTTGATTTTGAAAGAGAATGATTGAAAGATTCCTTGAGGAAAGTTAGAGCAAAAGTTTAAGTCTTTCACTTTCGAGGTGCATATTACCTTAACCCTTTCACCACCATGGTTTGTCCCAAATCCATTGTTTTCTATGGTAAAGTTGGACCTGTATACAGGGAACTGGGGGTGAAAGAGTTAATAGGAGGCCCTTCCATTGCTTTTTGAAACAACTGAACCCCAAATATTACATGTATATTGACTTGTGACATTGTATAGTAAGGGTCCCCTATTCTTCAGTATGGCCTCAGAGATTGTTCATTGAGAACCCCATTTCAGCAAAGGCTAGCATATCATCCATCATGTACAACACACTCCAAGCAGTGGTTGTGTGTAAGCCTATACCCTAGTAGTAGTGCCTACATGGCTCAGAGTGCTGGCACATAGGTTTATATAAAGAATGTGTATGGTGATAATTTTCTGAAAGTAAGCAAAGGGTGAAGTTAAAATTGATGTATTCTCATTCAGATAAAACTGTCAGGCTATAATTTGCTGTGTTGAAATTTTTCTGAAAACGTAAAGCCTTTGATAGTAGCTGTAGGTAATATTTTTAAAATGTTTGTTCGATGAAGCAAGTCGAGTCAAATCTGTGTACAGTGGTCACAAAAAGGACTAAGAAAAAGTGACCAGTATATACATTTAGAGGTGACCTTTCCATAGAGTCTGCATGTGGAATTGCTTCAAAAAACAAATAAACAAACAAACAGTGTAGGTGCTGTGCTGAGTGATGAATTTAGGAAGAGATAACAGTAATGATTAAATTCAATTTCATAAATATCTTGAAAATCATGAGGCATGCATTTAATTTCTTAAACAATTTGCAAATATAAAATCAGTTTCAGACTCATTTCTGGCTTTCCAGTTAGAGCAGTTTTTGACAGAGTCATTCAAAACCACATTTGCTAACCATTACAATACAGATTTTGCCATTTTGTACCAAATTGGAACAATTTCATGTGGCCAATGACCACATTAGAGAGAGGTAATAGTTCTGTAGAAGGCCTTTACATGTAAAATGCTACTAGACTGCCACAAAGTAACCACTATAAAGAGATGACAGCTCTAAGACAGGTTTGTCTTAATCGTTTCATACTCTTCTTGATAAAATAAATGCCAACATATTGCATACACAACGCGTGTTGTGTATGTTGTAAAATCAATTTCTAGTCCAGACTGAAATTTTGCTGTCAACAGTTACACCAGACATTACACTTACAGACGTGTAGGTTATGTTCACCAATTTGGAGCATTTCTACATGGTTATGGGAATACATCAAGAAACTAGTTTACAAACAGAATTAAAACTAGGCCTTGAAAGTAAGTTACAGCTAAGCAAGCTCTACTGCTGCAATGTTAGAAATTACAATTTCTCAACAAAGAATATTGCATTTTCAACTGTTGTTAGTGGTCATCTATACTGCACATTGGGTCAAAGTTCAGATGTCTCAGTTGTGGGTTTGAAACAAGCAAACACTTTTGTTTGGTGCAGCACATGTAAAAATCAATAAAATCAATACTGTGAGACCTGTTAGAATAGAGATGACCTCTTGGGGGTATGTTAATAGCAACGCTAATACATTTAGTTAGTTTAATCAACACAGGCAATACTGCAGGCTAAAGTGTATTGTTGAAAAAACCCAAGTTCAAATTTACTGATTTTGTTGAATACAATAATGGACGAAATGTTGAACTCCAGAGGGCGCTATATCAAAAAAGGGGCAATGGTCATTTTACCTGTTTGCAACAAAAATATTTACCAGTGGGCAAAGCCATTCTTAAGCCAACAGTTTTACTGTTCTTCAATCAACATGTTTATATTCATCAGAAAAAAATGTGTTTCCAATCACATAATACAAATATCTTCTCACAAATCAGGAATATTTTATGTATTTTCTTTATTACAAGTGTAGTTTTGTAACCTTGTTGTCAATGTCATGAATTTTCAGTAATTTGTCATGAACTTGTCATGTCTGTTTATCAAATATGTTATCTTTATAATGGTAAAGTATGTGTTGGTTTACAAGATAATTACAGTTAGAAATGGATTGAAAAAAATTATCTGTAAATACAGTGAGGCTAACACTCAGGAAGTGTTAAGATTGCGACCTAACAGTTCAATACAATATCAATGTGTTTGATTTTCTTATCATTAATGGCTCCCTGAGTTTCACATCCCAGGTCTCTTGTAAAAACGAGTGACGTCACAGATTTATTTTATTGGGCCTTTGAGCTGACAAGATCAAACTGCTGACAAATCAACAGCAAAACCTTTCCTGGTTTCACAAGTTTTATCAAAATTTCAGTAAGTCATAATGCATGTAGAGTGTTTCTACTGTTACTTGCCAAACTGCTATGTGACAATTAAATTTACCAAGACACACCTTCAATGAACAATTTTCTGCATGCAAATCTAATGAACATTGAAAATGTACAGCTTGTCCATTGTGTGCACTGCATTCTTAGCATCTTCATTTGAAGTTGAACCTTAGAGAAAAATGATTATCTTGACTGATAGGTCAAAAATTTGAAATGGGAATAGGTTGGTGAGAGTTAGAATGGAATGTCATTGTTTGCAAGACTATACTAGACCAGTGTTATAAGTATGAATACTAGTTTTCAAGCTTTCCATATGGCCATTACAGTCAATCACAGGTTTTGCTAATGAGAATCTGGTTTAGCTGGTATAAAACATTGATTTTTTTCTCATCACTTTGGTTGAATATTATAAGAGGAAGAACTGTGTATGCATTGTAATGATCCATGCAAAGTTTACATAACCAGGCTGTGTTGTATGTATTTTGGTTGATGTGTTTTCAAGCTTTGCATGGTGCCTGAGTCTTACTGTGGTAATTACAATACCAATCTACCCATCTTGCAAAATATATAGTATTACAGCTATGACTTTAACCCTATAACCCCCTTATCTCTGTGAATGGATACCGCCCAGTGCTTGAAAATGATAGCGGTCTAACCCAAAGGGCAGGGGTGAGTGGGTCAAATAACCAGACATGAACCAGAAAACTGCCCCTAGTATCACCAGACTGTTTGTTGATCCGTAAATGTCAGAGAATGTATCTGTACCCAGCATGCAAATACAAGAGTTTTAATGTAACTTTCCATCAATCAAACTTTTTTCAGTCGTGAAGTATGACTTGCATAATGAATCACTGACATACAATTTGTCTTCTTTGCCTGAATTTCATCTTCTAGGCCTTCTCTAGTAAGTTTTCACTTTTAGAATTATACCCGCATAACGTTGAAGTAATATTTTTCAATTTTTAGTGGCCAAAAAAAATTCCTGCAAAATATTGAATTAGTTTTTTCAACTCAGCAACTTGTACACTAGCCAATGGATCTATCACGATTAAATAATGAAGACTTATATAATTCACATTCCTCTATTTGTCAGTGATCTTACATCAAGGACATCTGACTTTTTAAATGAAAAGCACTTTCTACATGTATGGTCAGTTGTTTTCTAATGGCTCACACCATGCCAAGACAACTTATTATTGTGCCAATTATTCCAGGAAACCATCGGTCTAAATTGTTCACTCTTTCATGTGTGAGTTCTGTAAATAGTAATACTACAGATATTAAATCACAGTATGTGTATTAAAAATCAGATGAGTTTACACCTTTCAGGTGAGACAGATCATACATGTCAAGCTTTATAGCACTAAATTGTGATCAAATTGTATTCAAAGAATGATTTATTCTGTAGACTTGGACATAAATCTGTCATAAATAAGTTGATGGTGTGAATAATATGTGCTTACACTGTTGTCATGTACAGAAGTCTGTCTCGTATCTCCAAACAAATCTACTCTATTGATTGTTGAACAACCGTAGGGATCGTAAACTTATCAACTTTTAAAGCAGAGAGTAGTTGTCAAGTGATCATAGCAATACAGTCCTGTCCATGTACAACTGATACTGTACATGTATTTATCTTTATCTAAGTTATTCTGCTGGTATTACAGTTTTCTTTGTTTTTCAGTTATTATGAATGGTTAACAGTTGCTGGTTAACGGTTACCATTGCCACTGTTGGCTTTGATTTACAGTCAAATATGCAACTTTGTACTTTGTGTTAGTTCTACAAACACTGATAAACAGAATTGTTGTCATGTGAAATAGGATTAAGTTGTCTCACTATAGATACCATTAACCTGTCTGGCCTAGTAACTTACTAAGTCCCAACAAACAACAAAATCAAAAACAGATTAAGTGCCGAGATTTGTCATCTGATAAGAAATTTCTAGTTTGCTTACAGTTCTAATCCTACATGGTTTGTATCCATCTACCATTTAACTTTTAAGATTCCTGAACTCAATGTAGGAATTTCATGAAATTTCATCCATTTCTGTAGGCTATTACATGTATTAAATATGCAACATTGTTTTAGTTATCTCTGTGTCAATTTAGCACCTTGGTTTGTATCATTGTCTTTTCCTTTGGATGTGTCCATTTTCCTCTGTTCTATTGTAACTTCACAAGAATCCCTTCTGAACATGAAAGGGCATTTATAGGTATGTTACTTCAATTTTGAACGTAATCCGCTTTTTTTTTCAGCTTTTCCCATCAACTCACAGTTTTGAATCTTTGTGAGAACACCCCTTTCCATGTCTCACCGATATCATGACAAAACATCGTAATTAGCAAAAAAGACAATAACAATTATGTCGTTCAGTCTTTCTTTCATGCATGATTTGGAAATAATCCTGTTTTGTGCATCAGAGGAGCTGTTTTCATAGTTCTTGACAGGTTTAGATATCTTCAATGGTGGTAGGACATGCAGACTGGCTCAACAGCATCTGTTATCTGATGTTTTATCTGCACAAGTACAAATCTTAACATTGTTCAATGCAGCAGTCAGTCTTTGGGTAAAAAAGGACAGATTCCAGACTTTGAAATCCAGTTTTGTAACAATTAAAGACTTATTTATTGATCTTTTCCATCAGACTGTGTAATAGTCTTATCATAATTGGCTTTGTGTGTGGCATAAACCATCTTCATTTGTAAGTCAACCATACATAATGTCTCAAAAATGACTAAGTCTTGGTTTTTAAAGATCTTTATAGAAAGATTTTTGTTTTACAAAGACCTCTAGAAAAACATGAAATACGCTTGACTTGGATTTTTTCAAGAATAAGATTTAATTGTCTTGTGTTTGTAAGAAGATTTCTGTTCTACAAAGGCCCCCTAGAGACACAAAGAAGTTCATTGAGGACATGTACAGGAATAAGATTTATCTTTACATGACAAAATGCGCACTTATAACATCAAACCCTCAAGGCTTGGTTCCAATAGCTGAAAATTGGATGTACACTAAGAAGGGGAAAAGTCTGTCAACTATTGCTCCCTAGAAATATATAACATCCAAAGCTATTAGAGTCAAATAACACAAAACATCATTGCATTGGGTATATCAGTGTTGTTGTGAAGGGTGATACAATGTAAGCAAGAAAATATCATTGTAAACTTGGTCTGTCCTGTCATTTTACCAGATTCATTGCAGTCATATTAAGAACAACAGAGTTGCCAAACCGTTCACCAATACTTTGCCAAAACAAGTTCTGTACAATACAATTACAGATATGTACATCATATCATATTACTGGTTTTACCTGTTTTGGTGAGAGGAGCCTAATCATTTTGTCGTAAGGTTGAAGCTCTCATGTTTGCACAATATGATGGTGCCTGTACATTTGTATACTTTTACATTCTCAAATTCTACACAATTTTTTTCTTCATAGGTCAAATCATCTCATCCAGTATGTACGACACAGAAAGAATGTGTTACAACCGCCGTACACGATAGCACAACTTCACCGGGCAAGCAATTTAATGGTACCCAACTTTAGAAGTGCCCATCTAGCGCCTCTAGGTCCATGTCCATCGGTGGCTACCTCCAGTGATATGGACTATAAATACAGATACAGGGGGTAAGTATCAGTGTGTCTATCCATGGATGTGTGTGTGTGTCTGTGTCTGTGTCTGTGTATGGGCACAGGGAAATGAAATCTCAGAAAACATGACAGGGAGACATCTTGATGTGACACAGCATGGGGAGGGGAGGTAGCTGGGTCATTTTCGAATATGTTGAAAATTGAAAATTTGCATCTGAAAAGTATAATGGAAGGTATGTGTTGAAGTTCTATGCTGTGCAAGCAGTATGCTGCAAAGTGTGTAGTGATGTTGTTTGCATGAATGACCAGCACTCACCATGTGATAGTCAGACTCACAGCTCTTTGATGTGAATTTCAATACAACGAAGATAGAGAAATACTGTCAGTACATGTACAGACTTCGGTGTCTTGATATGGAAAAAATCAATTAGGCATAAAGTGAAAACATCCAAAATGATAAAATTATTGGAGATAAATGAGGTAGTGTGGCAACAAGTGGCAAGAACCGCCAGTATCAAATAAATACAGCATTAAAGTTAGAGCCAGACTGTCTAACACTCCTGTCAATATTTACAATGTTTAGTTGAAAAAACCAAATCTCAGACTGTGCACACAGGAGGAGTAGTTAGTTATTGAATCAGTCAACACACTTCTGAGTGTTTACAGTGCATTGGATGATAATTTCAGCAAATACTGATATTGATTTAGCTATGCTTGAAACCACTCTACGTTTACCATGGTCTTGAGATCAGCAGAGCTCAAACAGACATCAGTGTAATCAGGGTATATTGAGTGTGTGGTTTGGAGTCCATGTGTCTGTCTCAGGACTATGGCTGTAAAACACTAGCCTTTGTCAGTATTGTACACCATGTAATTTGATAATTTGACGTCTGTACCTTTTTGTGTAGTTAGCTCTTTCTTTGAGTAGGCTTTTTGTTTTGTTTTCCATGATGGGAACAGCAAATGTTAGCTTGCCATTGTTGAAATGAAATGATAGGACAAACTTAGCTAGTGAACATACATACTGAAGTAGAAACAGATTCAAAAAAGTATATGTATATGCAAATTTAATTCATTTTAGCCTCTCTCCATCAAATTAAAAACAAAATTATTTTTACCATTCAGACATTTAATTTTATGTAAGAAAATGTTGAAAGTGCTGCAATATTGGATCTCATGTTCAAGCAGTTAAATAAGAACATCGGCTGCAAATATTGATATCATTTCATTTTGATATTATTCTTGATTCAAAATTTGGCAACACACAACCGGGGAAATTCACCTCTTGTTTCATGTTTAAAAAAGTGAAACTTTACCAAAATATTGTCTTTTTCTTCCTCAGCGTTTTTCCTCAATTTTTGTCACCCTAAAGTAAAAACAGAAATTTTGCATATCCATGTAAATCATATTACCATTTCAATATCATGTATTTCTTAAGCGTCACATTTTACATTTGTAACATCTCTGTCTATCACCATTTCACAGGGAATTACCTAAACTTCGAGGAGCGGAATCAGTCAACAGTTTTGAGAGGAAGCTAGATGAAGAATTGCAACGTGAACACAAAAGAATATCCTGGAAACTCTCACCTCATAATAATCCAAGCTTTGATATCAAGGTTTGTCATCTTTTCAAGTCATCTCTTTGAATTCCAGGTTACAGAAAGTACTGGATTGATGATGTCACAAAGTGCATCATCTAACAAACAAGATTTCTAGTTTATTCTAATGGAATTTCAGTGTTTTGTAGAATGTTATTGACATCAAGTCATCCAAGAATGCATTCATGTATGATAAGAAACATTAACCCTTTGAGTGCCAAAGTCAATTTTTGTCACCTTTGTAAAACATATCATAGTCAATTTTTTCGGATTTCTGCTAAAATTTTGATAAAAGCTTGTAGCCAATGAAATGTGACGTCCATTTGGTCCAAAATCATCAAAAAATTACAGAATAATTCATAAAAATTGGTAAAATGTTTCTGCTCTAAAATTTCGGAGGGAAAAATTACAGCACTCAAAGGGTTAATTCTGTTTTAGTAAGAATAGTATTATGCATTATTTGCACAGTGTCATAATCACTTAGAGGGAAGTCTGCTGTCAACACACCTGAACTAGTAATTGACCATAGTTTTCAAAATATGAAATGCCCTTTCTATGTACTCTCTGATAACTTAGCATCAATGGTTGATTCTGTTTCTTGAGAGATGTCTACATTCTTGAATCAAAGTCATGGAGCTAGGTCTGCTGTTGGAGAGGATTAAGTCACATGGTAGAAATGATTTAAGAAATATTGTTGAAAATCTATGAGATAATTACTGCATGAAAGATAATAGGAGTGGCATCAAATTAATACTGATATGAGGGTGATGATGATAATGATGTAAATATGAATTGCAAAATGATGAAGATTATGAATTCACAATTTTGACAAACTTATGGTGAGTTGGTCTAATAGATGAGATTATAAGGATGATATTGATGACATTGAACTCCACCTGAATGTGACTGACTCCACTGCTTCATTTGTATTCAACACAGGCGGGCAACTCTTTCAATGGACCTTACTCAAGAGAATTTACAATTCACTGTACGGCACCTGCCAATTGGTTGAAGATGAAACTCAAAAGGCAGGACACAACCCTCAGATAGTCTTACAGCTGACCTCCTTTGACGGCAAGGTCAGACAGTGTTGTGAGTTCATCCAATAGAGGCAGTGATGTGGATCTATTGAAGGCCATTGAATTATGAAGAGCGCCCTCTACCAGCAATTCTTCCTCTGTGTCAGAAGTTTTGACAGTTCTGTCACAATTTTGGACTGCAGTGAGAAGTGGAGATCATTTCTGCTCTGAGTCATCAATAGTCTGCTTGGTGCAACAGTGAATCAGCCATGGATGAATTATTTTTCAGTTTGCTGAGACTTGTTAAGAAGAGAAGATTAGAGCAACAAAACACAAACGAGAAGTTGGTTTGAGGGCAATGAGTACTTCAATCAAGATGAGCCTATGATTTACAGTGTAAGACTACGATGGTGTTAAACTGACATGCCTTGCAATGGTGTTTCATATTTGACTTTCTCTTTAAATGAACATTACACTTCACATATCATTATGTCATTGTTAAAGACAATATATCATGTAAATATGGATATTACTGTATCTTTTGGATATTTTTCATTTATTTTAAAATGGCAAATTTACATTATACACTGTACCCACCGTTTTGTATACATATACTTGTTGCTGATAAGTTGAATTTCAGTCAGTGGTTTGGAAAATATAGCTGTGTGTTATGCTTACTGTACAGGTTCTCTAATAGATAACTGTGGAACTGGTCAAGGAGAAAGTTTGACCTTAAACACTGCAAGTTTTGAAAGTTTTAAGCAATGCCCTATAGATTTATATATTTAGGCTGAGGTAACCAAGCTGCAGCAACTTGTGCCTGTCACCAGTGCTTCTGTTGCTTTCTGTAATCCTATTACATTCAATGAAAACATGACTTGTAAGTCGGATATTTGATTATCTTAACGTTAAAACTTGAAATATTTCCCAAGCAATTCTTTCTGTTGTGCAATTTTTTTGGTTGTTATAGCGCTACAGCATTCCTTGATTTAGAGTGAATGTCAAAGTATTAACCGACCACCTTTTATCAATGTGTCATTTTTCCTGATTGAATATCCATTAAACATATCAGATTTGTCCATCATTATGGTTAAGCCATCAAGTGTACAATCCACTTTGACTTTCCATTCTAAGGGTTGTCAGAAGAAAACAATGCCCCTCTCTTAAAGTTTTTAAAGTAATTTGTCAACATTAACATTCATAAAATGTTCATATTGATTTTACCCTAAAATATAAATACTCTTTGATAAGAGTGATCTGATTAATAATTGGCTGTATACAAAATCTGTGAAATGTCTTTTGTATCTCAGTCTTCTTTTGTCATGATTTCAGATAAATTGCTTCAATAGACAAAAAGTCAAAGGTGATATAAACACTACAGGACAGTATGCACAGTATTGACTGGCCATGTTTGTTTACCAACATGTTTGTTTCTGGAGGGCCTACCTAAGAATCATCCTCAAACAGTCAGCTTAACAAGGCTGGGGGGGGGGGGAAACCGACTGTTTTGGGCAACTCTCAGGCCCAAGGGAAAACAAAAGTATGCTGTTACCGAAATATGGCCAGTCAAGATGTGTTTTATTACACACCTCATCAAATTCTCTCACTGCTACTGCTCGTCTAGGTCGCAGACGACATTGTCATCTTCTTTACGTGTTCTAAAATGTGCATGCACTTTCAAACTTACCAAGTCAAAACTTGTTCCAAACTGCTGACCAGTAAAAAGTTTTGTGAATATTAACCAGTAACTGGTTCCGTGCATGTATCAGTGCCAAAATGATGTGTACCATGTGACAGTAAAATAACAAGGAGTGTTTCAAAATAGAATAATGCATGTATCAATATTGTAAGATATAATGTAACTGTCCATCATGTGCTTTTAACCTTGTTTCTACCTTTTGAGCTCACAAACAGAGGAACTCATGACAGTTGATTCAAGGTAGTCCTTCCCACTAGGCAGTTGGTTGGAGAAAAAGTTTATCAAGGCTTTTTCCTATATACCAAATCTTGCAGTTTATGAGATCTATATCAGTAATGAAGTTTATAACTTGATCAGGCAGAAGACAGGGCTCAGTAGCAATACACTAATGCATAAACACACTGGTTGTGTGAGCTATAATGTCTTTTACTTGTCACTTTCACATCAATGCAATGGGTTATGGAAAACAAATATTTGAACTTTAAATGCATAATGCTTGAAACAAATATAGTATTTATTGTGTTTACACTGGACATGTGAAAACATTGGACCAGTGAAGTGGCATATCTGCATTGACAGCAGACTTTCTTATTCATGAAAAATTTATGATTGTCATTTTTCGATGAAAATCATTATAATTAACTCATTTTTAGTATGCTTGCTTTTTACATTGTACAGTTTAAACTGAAAACTTTGTAGGGTCACTTGGGTATGAACTTACTTTGTGATCTATAATTCTAATATTTACTGTTGGAGTAGAGAGGTAATTGTAGATACTTTCCATTTTAAAGAGTGAAAAACTGCATGAATTGACTCAATATGTCTGTAATTTCTATATTCACAGATAGCATATTTGAAAATGTTCAGGATTTAATGTTTCACAGTAGACATTGACATCTTCAGTAGAGTGTACATAAATACCTCAATGTTCTTTCTTAAGTACATTTACTTCCGTCCAGTTGTTTTCACTGTCTAATTCAGTTGTTCAACAAAAGATAGACGGGTATTTTAGTTTCTGTACATGCGATGACTGTGAAGTCCACTCAGTGGACAAACGACACATTCAAACTTTAGACAAAATCTGTCATGCAGTCATCAGTTACTCCATCTGTGTCATTTCCAAAACACTGTTACTTTTTGTGCGCAGTATATGGGTCAAAGTGAACAGTTTTAGCTTTAGACCTTTTTGCAAGTGACAAAATTTGAAGGGCAAGTGGGGAAAAAATCATGTGAAATTTTCAGATGCTCATAACAAGGTGGTCACAGCTTTAGAAAGTTTAGCTGTGAGTGTGATTAGAGTCTTGCAATTTAAAGAAAGTCTGTCACACTTAAATCCACGTCACCAGTGATCTTGATCAAAGTGTGAATGTGTACATCAAGTGTATTTCTCTGACACTAATTCATGTCATGATGTAGATCCAGTATGTAGGTTATATGTATGTAGGTGATAGATGTGTCTATGTGCAATATCCTTAAGATTAGAATGTATAGAGAGACCACACTGACACAGGCTGACCCATTGTCTAAAATTTCAAAGGAAATAAATTGCAGAAGCACTTACATCACTTGAGGAAAATTCATGACATCCACAAACAATCACTTCATGTCAAAGGTCACTACTGAGTCTGTTTGAAGGCCCCAAGTTCAATTTTCATATAACATGTATAGAGAGCTGTAATGGTGCATTCTCATAAAGTGATCATGTTAAAAAATTAATGGTTCTTCTTTGAGAAGAGTTTAATAAAGGGCCAGTAGCTGTAACTTTTGATTTTTTCCTATTTTTGCTTTTAATGTCAACTACAGTTTCTTGTTCTACTCCCAAAGCATGTTGAGATACACAGTATTCAGCTTGTCAACTCAGCCAATACATGTGTAAACCGTTTTGTTATTGATGGCAAATGAATTGTGGTTCGGACGAGGATTCAAACTTAAACAATTACCGCACATTTTACACGTATAGACACTGTGTTGACAAGCTGAATAGCTGGTGTTTCAACATGCTTTGGGAAAATGAACAACCAACTTGCCATTGACATAAAAAAATTGTGAAAAAAGTATAAAAAATCACAGCTGCTCACCCTTTGAGGTATGTGTGAAGTATAAGATTACGATATTGTACATCAATGTCTAATGCCATCCATTTTTATAAGAAAAATACGCATGTATGAACTTTCCTAAACTGCTTCATATAAAGTATAATATAATTCCTGCAATGTGTTTGCTGTATCAAATATTCAAAATAAAATGTTTTATTCCAAAGATACCAATATGTACAGTTTGGTTGCAAGGTTTACAATTCAATGTTTTACAATATTCATGAACCCAAACACTGGTTGCTCAGTTCAAATACGGGGAAAAGTTTGTTTCTCATCCCAGTATGCTTCAATCTTGATCTGCCATGTTTGCCATTTTTCCATGTTTGCTTGGAAATTTCAAAAAATACAGTTCAATAAGGACAGCGGAGAATATCATCTGTCAGATCACATTTATGGTCTATACAGTTCTGATCAGTTGAATTCATGTAAGAATTACAGCTGCATTAATACATTCCTCTGTCATTTTTTTGTTGATAGTTTGCTATGGTCAGCTAAAATTCAAAAACCTAGACTGGCACATGTTTATGAGAGCCAAGGGATGAGAGACAAAGCTGTAATTATTTTAGTTTCATGCTACATGTTTTCAGCAAAATTAATTTTTCCCAGGAATAAAGTTCCCTTGTTACTGATGTGATAAAGGTGATCACCTGTACCATGCAAGATTCTGACATAGAAATGCTTTATTTTGTACATCACAGTGTCAGTATGGACATATCACTCAATTCAAAGGCTAACAAAAATGACATCCACAAGTATTGTAGCATATATTGGATACCATGTACTTTATTCAGTTTGCATACATGTCCTTTATGAATGTGATACATATACTTTCTAAAATAATCATAATTCTACTGATTCTAAATGATTGTTCTCTACTTAAAATGATTTTGGAGAGCTAATGTATTCTCTAATGTATACCCAATTTAACCCATTTGCCATTCACTTTTGTCAGACAGCTGCTGTAGTTAAATAAGATAGAATAAGATATAAAATAGTTGGTAAGATTTCTTGTGAAATAACCATGCCTCTGATAGAGTGTTTCTCGAAGTATTTATTTTTGAACAAAATCAGCCGAGCTGTTCCGTGCAAGGACTGGTGTCCTTTCGAAACTGTCCGGGAGATGCGTGACAGCGCCCTCTATACAGTATAATGCTAATTACTTCGTATGATAATCGTCGACCAAGTACTGTTCTGAGCATATACAGGCCCTTGTTGTACCTATTGTGACACAAGTTTGTTCATGTAAATGAGCTAAATTAGTGCAAATTCACATAGCAGAAATTTAAAGAAAAAACACTATGCGATTTGTCCTTTAAAACTGTACTGTCAATCACTGTATTCCTATTCTGTATGACATGACGTCATTCCAACATTACAAATTCCTACATGATCGTCAGGAAACACTTGAAAGCAAGTACCTGAGTAAGAATGAAGATTTGTGGACACAAACAATGTTTTGTGTTTATCACTGGCAACGTAGGGAGTCGTTAGAAACAGAGTTCGGCAGAGTAAATAGCTAGAGAGCCCTGGAGGACCCTTAAGTTTACGTCCAATGGTTTCAACCGCTCATCTTGGCTCATGCAAACAGCCCTGTTCTGTGGAATATACAACAGATAAAAAATCTAACAAAATACAGTTTAGCTCGTCGGAGTCTAAGGTAAATAAATAGTTTTTGGTCTTATTTAGTTTCGTCATAAATTTTGAGTTGAAACTAGTAAATCAGCTAAACTCCGTGAAGTTGTGCAATATACCTGCAATAAACGCAGGAAAACTGACACGAAGATGTTTATTTCAAATGCTGATGAAGTCACATGATTATTCAGTCAGTGTACTTTTCGTGTACGATATGTAACATTTCGTAGTAGACTATCATTGAATGTTTAAAATGTGCTTTCAAAAATTGAACTTTCTTCTGCTACATGATTTTTATGTAATATTTTGGTCAACGTCACCACGAGAGCATGGGGCACAAACACAAAAGACAGTTTTTTGTTTTTTCGCTTTCTTAGCTTTTCAAAGATTCCTTCTGCACTTCTTTCAACTCACAGTTTCCAAATCAGGTTTTAACCATTCAGCGTAGAATTATCTTCTTCTTTAGTGTGGAAAATGGCGCGAAAACACAGCGAGAAGTTGTCTCTTCTGCAGCGGCGTCGATGACTTCCTTCAGCGTTGCTTTCAGATCCTTCTCTGAAGGATGCTCTTCTAAAAATGACACCAACTTTTCCATGTACACGGTTCTCTGCAGAGAGCCTAAATAATAAAAGATGTTGAAACAGAAAAGAAAATCCTCCCAGTTTTTCGATTTCGGGAGAAGCTGCACCTCTGGGGTCATATCTATGACGTCTTCTGCGCTCTGCTCGTCTAAGCACAGATGCGAAAGGAAGATCTTCGGTTTACCGACGAGGGATGGGCAGCGTCTGGCGGTCACTGGCTTTGCAAGGTCAAGGAAGGGCACGGGAAGTGAGTCGTAACCGTAGATCATGTCTGGTGAGCCATGTGAGATGAAACACGCCAGCATGCTGTCGAATTGGGATGATCTTCCATACCGAGCACTTCCATGATCTGACTTATTTCCTCTGAAGTCCTGTCTCTGTATAGTCGAACAACAAATCCCAGCTTTGTGAAGACTACACTGAGTTTTTCTGAAGAGAGGAATGAGAGAATAATTACTTTACTGACAAAGGAAGATAAAACAGAAGGACATGAAATAATGGAATGGGCACGGCACGGTACGAGATAGATGTATGAGACTTGTTAACTAGGTTGCAAGCCCATTTTTCAAACATTATGAAATAGCATTGCAATATTATGGAAGAGAACTTCACTAGTCGATTGTGTCCCTAGGTTTTGTCCATCGCTGGGTAGAAAAACAAAACAAAACAAAACAAACAAAAACCCCGAAAATACAAAATTAATGTGCTGCTCATACTTCTGTGGACACAGTCGGTCAACTGTACTAAGATTACTGTTATACGGTGATGTGTAATGATATTTCATACACACATAGACCTTAAATTCTTGACATCAAACTCAAAAGTTGACATCCAAAAACCAAAGAGAAGATGGACGACATGTAGATACGTTTTCCGGAAATTTAATATGATTTGTCAGTAAATTTCACGACTATTGCTATTTTATCGCTATTTGCCAAAAAGGCAAAGCCCAAATATAATAAATCGCAATAAGTACTTCTGTATCGCTAGATAAAAAGTGGCCCCCCAAAAATGCTAACTTTAATTGGAAGAAACGATATTAGCAAACTAGAGATTGAAATCAATAGATTCTCGACCATTTAATTTCTTCTAAATGATGGTGACGATCATAACGACAACGGTTTACTCAACATAATTCATTAAGGATCGAACTTTATTATCAAGTGGCTTTGTGTTATCAAAAGAAAGGTTTATTATCGGTAAAGCTACTGTCTTTTAAAACTGTAACATCTTTAAAGTCTGTGCCGGCCTATTGTCAAATGCTTTTAATAACCAATTAGTGGAGAAAAGTATTATTTTTTTTTGGAATTCACTCAGAACTGTGTGTGGTGAAAGAAGAGAGTAGTTATTGAAGTTGTCAGATGTGACGTCACAACAAACACCTGTTGATTCACTTCTTACCCGAATCAGATTCGTTTCCGGTTACCGTGTTGTATATTCCCAAGTTATCAATGACTATAGCTATACCACGTGGTTTGCGATCCATTCTGTACTCTTTGTCATCAACTTCCGATACCTGTGATGCCAATGACAGAGTGCTTGACGTCACTTCCGATTTCTTGAGTTTTTGCTTCTCAGCTACTTTCTTGCGTACTGCTAGGAAGCCACTGCCTGACTGGTACTCGCGAATGACGTCAATGCCGCGTATGCAAATTTCAAGAGGTGGGTCTTCCAAGGGGTTATGTTCAACGCTAAACGTGCTGTCTTCAACTTTACCCAAGTTTTCTAGATTTCCAAAGTTTGCGGGAAGCCGTTTCAATTTGTTATTTCTCAAGTCGAGGGTTGTCAGATTGACCAGGTCACAGATGCTGTCCGGGAGCGATTTCAGTTTGTTGTCGCTCAGAAGCAATTCATTCAACTGCTTGAACTTTTGCCCAAAGTTTTCTGGAATAACTTGAAAACAGTTATTGCTCGCTTTCAACTCAAGTAAATCCGAAAGTTCACAGACACACTCAGGGAATTCCATGAGAATATTGCCCTCCATACCAAGAACTCTGAGCTTACTCAATTTGGCGAGGTCTTCGGGCAGTTTTCTTAAGTTGTTGTTACTTATATTCAAGACTTCTAAGGTCTTTATCTCACACAGTTCCTCAGGAATTGCAGTTAGAGCATTATCGCTTATGTCAAGTATCTTCATTTTGGTAAAACAGTCACCGAAGTTCGATGGCAGACCCGTTATTTTGTTGAAACTCAAGTCCAGCGTTTCTAATTTGTAGACAGGCTATCAAAATCCTGAACAGACGTCAAACGATTATTACTGACATCAAGAATTTTCAAGTTCGTCAGTTTGAAAACGACGGGCGGGATTTCTCTGAACTCGTTACATCGAAGTAAAAGTGTGTGCATGCGCGCAAAATCGGACAGTTGCCAAGGCAGCGAGGTAAGCCGGTTGACGCTCAGATCCAGCTTTGAGATTTCTTCGACCTGAACATAACCATGGGAAGGGAGCTGAGGTCACCGGCACGGAGGTCAAACTCTGTATCCATTCTTGAAAGCAAGTACAAACACCTGTTGGAAGATATTGTTATGCAAATAGTCAGAGTAAGGTGTCTATTTCACACTGATACAGACAGCTTTAATGAAATGGAACATCTTGATCAAGTGAATCTCACATCATACAATCTTCCAATTGATGTGTACATCGTAACTCGAGTTAGACTTCGTATAAGAATGATTGAAATTGAACCTGTAGCTGTAAAGACTTCGGCATTGGTTGCAGTAGCTGACATAACAATGTAATGTCCACGTCAACACAATACCAAATACCTTTTTTGATACAGGATATTTGCATTTGAATTCGGTACGTCATTCCATGGACAGCAAAGCCAAAGATAAGAGATCAGTTTTATCTTGATACAACACGCCAAACGTATTCCTGCTTCATCGTTAAAATCGGAATTATCACAGCGATTGACATAAAAGTTTATGATGAAGAAAGTATGTTGTAGAAGTATACAGTAACGAAGTAGTGAAAGTAAACACACGCCCTGTTCTGGGCAATCACGTTTTAGTTGAGAGCTCTGAAAACTCCGGCAAGGATTCGCCATTTCTTGGAAAAAGGCAGAAATACATCAAGAATATAAAACTACAAATACCTTATCGCAAACGTTCTGGTCGATTCGTCGACAACTGAAGTACCGTGGTCACCTTCTGATATGGATATTTGCCAAGATTTACTCCTTGAAATTAATGTTGCCCTTAACGCAATTAGGTGGTCTGTCACGATGTTACGTAAAGAGAGTCTTTTGACATGATAACCTTTGACCCTACGCATCATAATAAACTCGGCAAGCGTGGAACAATAACGTGATTCACACTTTCGTTTTCCATTTCTATTCTATTGCTGGTGTGTGTATCCGTTACTGTCGTCCTTAGTCCGTCTCCGCTCTTCAAACCCATACTTCGCTGGCACATTGACGACCAGCCTTCGGTATGAAAAGCGCCATCATTTGGTGGAGATGTGTGCCTGCGTTTGCAACAGATTGGCAGGATTTTCAAAGTAAAAAAAGGAAATTTCAAAGCAACCTGTAAAAGTTTGACAAGTCAGTTTAATTCCCACGGATCACTCATCGTCGTGTTGCTCTCTTTTGGCGAAAATTTACAACTAGAAACATTTAAACATCGAACAGTGGAAGAGAGGGAAATCTCAGTGGCCAATTTCCTGACAACCACCTTTGTATGTACGGGTCATAGACCCTCGAGCAAAAAACTTTCTCGGTATGGTCAATGCTGCGAAAGTTGATAATCAGAAACAAAACAACAACAAGAAATACAAATGCGTTGACCTAGATGAGGGAATGGTCAAAGTATAGACGCTAGTAACAAAATGGACAACGATGGCTGAGACACACCAAAGATTGTTTGATTCTGAAAAACACTAAGTAGGACAGGTTGCAAAAGGTTGACCCCGGGCAAAATCAGAGAAACAAAAAAGTCTCGTTTCATGACATGATTTGGGAAAGACCATTTCTTCTCAAGCATAAATTCCAAAACAGAAGAAGGAGGTAAACGATTTTAGCACAAACATTTGAGGTAGGGACTTATTTTTCATAAACCAGGTTTTTTGAAAACTATAGGTTTCGTCATGTGATTGTATTTTTTGTGATATTTTCATTATTATCGTATTCTGGACAACAAGCACATTTATTCATTCCTCCCTCGAGTAGTTGAAGTATAGTGTAGGCATCCTACTAGACATTACAAACAACACCTTCTGAACAATCGGCGATATAACATTGTTGAGAACGAATTATTGTCCGGAAAACAACAATGACATCGATATATTGCACACAGGCTGTCTGGTCCAGTGGACTAGTTGAACTCTGAACAGGTTTCATAACCTTAGGAGTAGAACAAGAAACATTACTATACTTCACGAAAAACAATGGAAAATTCATCAGCAGTTATTGTGACTCCAGGAGCTTTACAAGTAAGATTTGTGTCGACATTACAACTTATTTCAGAAAGTTGTTCGTCTCTCTTAGCAAACGATAAGACATGGGACTAGCATTATACATTAGGATCACTGCATTTCATGTGATCACAATAAGATTGTATTAACATCGATAAAATACTTTGTAAAGCGTCGATAACATCGCTTGTTACATGTATGTAATCTCGTTTTGAACAGGAAATCAAATATGTGCATAACTGTACTATCGCAATGGTTCAGATAAAATACAACTACTTCAAGATATCTTGTTAGAGATCAACATTTCTGACGCCAGCACCTATAATTTCCCCACTTTTCCCAAATTCTCCAATTTGAAGACTTGAGGGCGCACTAATTTTGCCCGCTCGTCTTCTGCCATTCACAGCTGCCGGGCACCTCTGATGTGGGTCACAAGCAGAAGCAGAGGCGTGCGCGAAATATGAAACCGGATAAAGCAACTAGTAGTTTATTGGTTGTGTAATTTCTCCCTAAATCCTCACACGAAGTGGTCGAAAGAAAACATTCGATTACTATCAATGATATAACCTAACGTACAGGGGGTAGGTTAATGTTTATATCAACGTGGAGGGTTCAGTTATTTGAGAAAATGATGCTGAACTCTTTTAATCCAACATGGAAGCCTTTCCCTCCCATCACCAATCCTTTACTAGTTTTTAATATTTACACAGATGTACAGCACTTCACATGCCACGCACTATCATGAAAACTTACTGTAATGACATGCAGCCACTCAAGTCTCCAAACATTTGTCTTAAAATATACCGTTGTTCAAAGGAAAACAAAAAGACAAGAGGATATGACGAAAACGTTATACATATTGGCCAAAATAGATTGGAATTGGGATATGGATGGTAGTGGTTGCAGTGACGGAAAGGCGAGAAGAGATCACGTGAATGTAGATGACATAAAGTGAAAATCGTGTAGTTAACATGGTTGTGTTAGTGTTCGAAGGAAAGCAAGTTTTGTCTTGATGTTGGTTGCCATAGTGATAGCAGTGACAGAGCAGGTGGAAAAGATGACAAGTAATCTTGTCGAATTGTAAGCGTATATCGTAGAAGAAACGGGGAAAGATTTTGTTTTATCGTAGTTTTTAAATTGTATGTTCCAACACACGGTCCCTCCACTGAGGGACCGTGTCCAGCATTAACGTTGGGACGTTTCATGGTGCAAAAATTATTCAAAATATAGCATAGTTGCAGATAAACTAGGGCTAGTGTTTTTCGTTTGAAAGGACCTGCATTCAGCTGGCAAGCTACAGTTATGTAGCAGTAGATAAAGCCTATCAAGTTGTCATTCTTTCATTGGCGTTGTTTTTTTAAACAGATTTCATCTCAAATAAACCAACATAAAGTGTTTAATTCAAAGGATAGGAAGTGTTATTCGATATATTCAAAAACATGGCATACATTTTTTCGCTTACTGCAGAAGTCAATATCTTCAAAAGATAGGTAAGTTCAATACAGGACACTAAGGGCATACAATAGGCAGTTTGTTTATGAGGTTTTTTTGGGGGATGTTGTGTGAATACTATTATATTGTGTAACGGTTGTGTTGCCTTCGGTGACAAATGTTACAAGACCAAACTTCAAGAGCAATCTGTCCGTTTTGAACGCAAATACCACGTGTTCATGGTGGAGAAAGTCATTGATAGTGAGTGTTGGGTTCTGTGTCAATACAAAGGGATTCAGTGAATACTTATATTGCACGCACGGGGCATGCACAGGAGTGTGTTGCTCGTCAAACAAACACTGATTCGTCTCTTAATTCCCCCTACATGTAGGGAACTTTTCTGTTTGAGTAAAGAATGCGTATGCTTCATATATAATGCATGTCTTGCATGTGCTTGATATTTCGTTTTGTCTATTCATTCATTGTCATAAAATACGTAGCCTACATTCTATAGGTATATAATAATCGTTGTGGAGCCTGATTGGTTTTTCCTGGCAATAGCGTTAGTAAGACTTATCAACGTCCTATCCCTGACATTGTACAAGAGCTTGAGTTGCTCCATGAACTTGTCCCTGTCGCCAACATTTTTGCTGTTTAAATGTAAGCTTATAGTTAATGCTTACTATTTGAGGCAAAGCGTGGTCTGACTAAATCAAGCATATGAAATAGGCCAGATATTTAGCCAAAAGTGACCGTTTCATCCTGGCCTTTGTGCAAGAAAATGTGACTCACCCCTGCGGTGAAATTCAAAGCTCCATCTATCCCTTGCATGAAAGAAAGCGAATCCCGAACTACCAGCCCACCACCCCAGTAATTATTCACAGCTCTTACAGCTCGCGCTTAGCGAATCAACACCGATCTGCAAAATACGATTACACGTGGATGACCAATTTGCATTATGGGAGGGGGTTCAAGGAAGAGGAATGCATACTTGTATCTATCACTTCGAAGAACTCATGGGGAAATTCTGAAAGAAGGAGAGATGGGGCTTTGCATTGCAGTCAGTGTATGTATTCAAGTAAACGAATGACTTTTCAGGTTGTCAGTTTCGGAAGATGTTGCTGGGAGACGCATACTTTTTGTGATAAAATAAAAATTATTGTATCCCACATACGCATAAGCAAATGTTTGGAAAAGTCACTGTATGTAGAAGGCGGTATACATGGCAATAGACCCCACATGTTAACTCAAGAACTGGAAAACTTTCTGGCGTCACGTTCTCGGTACATGAACACGATGATAAGCCGCAAGGTTACAACAAAGCCGTGGACGACAAACAAGTCGCTCGACAAGATAGCATGAGATTAAAAACAAAAAATAACAGAAAAACAATCGTGAATTGCAAGTTATTCACTTGGACATAATCTAGACGTTGTCTTTGCGTCACCTACACGATCTAGCCATAACATCCTCTTTGACTGCCTATGGCATTATCAACAAACACGTGCGGAATTCGGCGTTGTTTTGTTGACGGTTTCACGACTTTTTGAAGCCCGACTCCGCGGCTCGGAAATTTTGACTCCCTATCTGTTCACAGACGCACCGGACACTTGGACAACGGTAAACACTGCGAAGTGGACGTGTAATGAGAGATTATTGATGTAAACAGTTTTGATGTGTGCTTTGAAACGTCGAAGAGAAATTCTTGTCATGTACTACTTTCCTTGTTCTGATGACAACAAACGGAGCTATCAGAAAATATGTGTAAACACACGAAGAAAGCTTTCTGAAGGGCACCCTATCGAAGAAATTTAAATTTGGAAAACTAAGTAACCAAATTCTAGTCATTCCAGTGGGGCTATGCTTAAGATATGTTAATGTTTCACTCAGACGATCCAATTAAACTGTGACAGGTTTGTATGGTCGGCAAAAGTAAAACCATAGAAACCAAGGTGCATTCTGGATTTCTCATCAATATTGTTTGATTTAAGTATTTTCAATTAAGCTCTTATACCATCGTGCTATTTTAGTGACAGTAGAGGAATATTTTCATGGTAACTTTGCATGGTTGATATCTTCGCCAATACGCCTCCGGGTATGCTATTTACCGGGTTGCTGGAAGCCTGAAGTGAAAATCTGATCAACATTTATACACTCTGTGAGCACGATTCTACTCGTACATCATACATGTATGCAGGCACATACATACATACATACATACATACATACATACATACATACATACATACATATGTGTATATCATATATATATATATATATATATATATATATATATATATACATACATATATACATATATATATATATATATATATATATATATATATATATATATATATATAAACGCGTATGTTACAGATCGTGCACCTTTTCTGTACTAACAGTGTACAGTGTCTATGGTAACGACTGACATACATGCGCCTGCATCGATATTTCATTCGATGTTCTGTCCGAGCTGACTTGAGAAGTTAATGTCAAGCGTGTACCCTTAATAACATTCCTTTTGCCTTTCTTATACTCCATTCCTGTATCCCACTGTGACACATAAATCAGCTCATAGACTGTCTGAGTGACCCAGTGACCGACACCGTTCTGTCACCAGCTGCTGTTGGACCCTGGCCGGGAAGAAGAATAAACAGCGCCTCCATAGACGACAAATCTCCAGTGGCAGTGGTATTACAGACACATCCCTACCTTAATTCACATTCGACTACTTCAAGTACTTATTGTTTTTGTAATTAAAAAATGCATTTCAAGGGGCTTGGTGGAGTTTTCGTTTCCGTTTTGTTCAAGTCTAAGCACATAAAATGCTATCTTAAACTCTACTGTAGGCGTAAATATTGGACTGGTTGGCGACGATGGGTCTCCAATGTAATCCCCATGATCGGAGCAAACCCTCAGAATTGTCAATTTTCACCACTCTATCGGTAAATATTTGTGCAATAATAATACTTCAACGCTCTTGTGGTGTACTTGGACCGCAAGTACTCCGATGGAAATCCAGCAGATGTACAAGAGTAGGTAGGCAATCACTTGGGTGGGCAACATTGGTTTTCAGTTGCCGGGTTCAGTGGCTACCATCCTCTGAGAAATTTCAGAGTAGTCTATGAGAAATAAATTGCGTTTCAAGGATTTATTCAGTCAGTCCTGACATACATGCAATTGATTTCGTGAAATTGAATGGCGTTGAAGTAAAAACAATTCACGGTTTCCGTTAAATCAATGTATTGTTTTGTAAGTGCTACAGTTGGTGTGTGTTCATTTATGGGTTCTGTAGTACTGTTTTGCCTGTTCTGAGACGTTTTGTAAGGTTTAATTTCAAATGTATGGTTACTCAAAGACTGAGATTTATTTCATTCTTTCTTTAAACAGTCACAAACTTTCTTGACAGAATTTGATCAAACAAACAACAATATTATATTATTAAAATTTGACATGCGTGCAAATATGCACACTATATACACACGTGCGTTCCTATATACCTACCTACAGTACAATTATACCAGTACATACATACATACATACATACATACATACATACATACATACATACATACATACATACATACATACATACATACATACATACATACATACATACATACATACATACATACATACATACATACATACAGACAGACAGACAGACAGACAGACAGACAGACAGACAGACAGACAGACAGATAGACAGACAGACAGACAGACAGACATCTATACATACAGACAGACAGATAGAGAGGCAGAATGAAATACATTGCTAGAAGGAATGCGTTGAAAATAACTTCTCATAATACTGTCGAAAAAAACTTGATAACTGAAGTTATGATTACGATATAAATCGTACTTTTGCCATTTAGGTCACTGACAGCTTGTGATCACTTGTAAGCACATTTTAACTTCAATATATAAAAGTCGGTAAATGGCAACTTGGCTTAGCAGTACATGAGATCGGTGACGTCATTTAAACGGGTAGAAGAGGGAGGAAAACATTACTGTGAACTGTAAACTTATGGCTTGAAATTGACAGTTCAATTTGGTAGATGAACTTGACCCGTCAAACCAACGTTTATGTCGGACAAACTTTACCCCTGGGCAACAGAAAAGAAGTTCTAGGATCAGATTGACAAAGCTTATAATAAAGGTTTGTCTTCACAAATTTCATATCGATTCAGGATACACAAAAAGTCCTGCAGTCTCTGTCTTTGAAGAAATATTATTTCTATAAATTTTGTACATTTCAGACTCGGATGCATTGGGCCTATGTTTATTCGGCATAGTCAAACCTCTTAAAGGGAGATCTACAAAACTGACCTTTGACATCGCTTACACAACTGAACAGATAGAAATATTTAAATTGATGACATAATTTATGGTATGGACTATGCAGAAGCGTGTAATTTAATGAACTTAGAATCGCTTCAAAATACTGAAAACTTTAGCTCTTATGTTCGTTTGACACTCATTACATTATCTGCCGACATATTTGAGTACCTGGATGAATTTAAAAAGTACATTAGTTTCACTGAACATGAAAAACGCCAGAGAAACCACTTCGCCCAATAAACATTGACATTGTACATGATCAGTCCTTCTGAAACCTTGACATCGTTTTTAAACGGCGAGGACAGTGATCGTCTCCACCAATCATCGCTATTCCTCTTGTCATTCTTTAGTGACGTCACTCTAATGTCTGTAGTCTAAAGACTAGACGTCTTGCTATTTATAACGTTCTTATCCGCATAGGTGTTTGCAGTCATAATATTTCTAACTTGTTTTTAAATTTTTAAAATAACACTTCAGTTCTGCTTGGATGTTTTTAATCGGATCGGGGAGAACTCTTTCAAGATCCAGGGCAAGCCAACACGTCGTAACATCTTAATTTATAGCCATGTTTATTTGACATACAACCTCGCCTATACGAAGAACTCGTTGAAAACTTAAAGCTCTCTCATGAACCATAGATTATGACAGGACTGAAGCTCCACTCTGTATCATGTATTTATAGAAAATTCATTATGTAAGAAAATCTTCATTGATTAGCATTGAAAAGCATGTTTTAATATGAAAAGTTCTCAGAATTCCTGTGATCTAGGTGACTTTTTCATGGCAATGATATTTGAGCATCCACGTAACATCTCAGGAATGGATAGGCAAAAACGTTGTAGAGCGGAAGATAGCTGTATATTACATCACGATGCATGCATTAAAGAACAGCACAGAGTATGCTATTTGGCTAACACTTGACGCAAAGATATTGGCCGATTCAATCGAATTGATAAATTATATGAATATGTTCTTTTAATTGTATCACTTAATAACACAGTCCACTTGGCGTCCAAATTTAACAAATGCCAGGTTTGGAAACTTTTGGCATATTCAGTCCCGAGATACAGCGCATGCTCAAACAAAACAACCTCTTTGTCCGATGAATACATTGGTTATAAATGAGCAAATATGTTAAAATCAAATTTCTTGGAAGCTAAGATATTAAGAATTATTATATTACAATTTGCCAAAAGAAGTTTTCATTACAGATTACTTAAGGTAACATTAACTTTGGGGTTATTGTAACAGTGCAAGGAGCCACTTTCTTGTACAACAGTTGTAACCACAAAGTAGTAAATATAAGATGAAACATGATATTGGAAACCGTTCCTTTCATTCGGAGTCTGTAAAGGAAAGGGTTCACGGTCATGAGAAAATTCATGATTCATATCAAGGGTTTTGGTGGTTATGGAAATGTTATTCCATTGTTGAAGATCCAATCCCATCGCATCCCCGAAGCAATAAAACTGCTGCCGATTATAATAGACACCATAGCAAAAAATTCAAATGGCGCGATAAAAGCACGAAATCAACAAAAAGCGATCACTCGATTTAAGTTTTAAAACTCCCTGCATTATTGCCGCGTATACGACGTGAATCGGTCCATCAAATAGTTTCTAATTTTCTGAATTCGCAAACTTGCTGGTATTAGAAATAGGCAGGGTCGTTATTTCGCGATTATTGATGTCAGTTGAAAATTGTGAATGCAAATAGCGACCAATTCAAAACATGAGGGGAATTTCTGACACAATCTCTAACTCAATATCTCAATTTTATGGATGAGACGAACGTAAAAGTACCCCTTGTCTTCGCTCGATAAAGACATTTTGAATAAAGCAAATCAAATTCTGCCAGCAAGTTAGAAACCCGACACGGCAATCTAAGGAATGTAATTTCAATCGCCTCAATTTTATCATTTTCATTTGCTGCTACAGTTTTTTTGTTCTCTTTCAGTGAAAAGAGAAAATTTGAGCCCAACGAGGATGGTAATTGACATCTAAGAAAAATAAAGGTAATTTTGCGAGCAATTATGCTGAATGAAGCGAAGGAAATGTACGGATTGATACGCTGACCCAACCTGTCAATCAAACGGGACATCCATTGTCACGAATTCAAAAGTCGATGGTTGTCGGGGAGAAATGATGATTTGAGAGAATTGTGAATAAAAAGTCTGCGCGTCTGTCAATGTACGATGAGTGGTCCGGCAATGCAATTATGCAAATGGCGCCTCGTCTTGAGAAAAGCCATTTTCAATAGCAGTTCGAGAACCATGTAGCGGCATTACTTGGTACATTACGCATTCTACCAAATGGAAAATGTTTAGAAAATATGCCAGGAGATAGGACAGTTACATTTGAATATGAAATCGCCGCTTGGACGAACAAGAAAGAAATAACACAAGGAGATAAACTCAAACCGACATCCTAGGCGATTTTTTATCTCATCCACGATCAACCGTGAGAGAAATTGAAATACGTTCCCAGAATCCTTTGCGGTCTGGCACGCTGCAAGCCTTGCTATATTTGATGGTAGAATACATATACTTGGCATGTCCAAACTCAAAAAGTTCATCAAAGCAATAAATAATGTATGGGGATGGTAGCGCCAGATTATCAAAACGACATTTAGTCTTGGCGAAGCAGAAGAGTGGCTGAAGATAACAATCAAATTACGTAAAGCTCAAGTGTCTGACACACTGGAATAATAGATGGGTACAGAGCAGAGATAGTTGGACGGCAGAACACACAGACAGACAAAGACACATTTCACGCAGGTGAACTCGCGGAAAGCAAACACAGACCTTAGGGGTTTGAAAATGTTCTAAAAGAAACCTTATCGACTTTCCTGTGAGTAACTAGATTGGTTCGATAAGTGGGTCAGTCGTGTAGGAAAATTGTGACAGACCTAACCTTCCCCAGCAACTATGCAAATGAGCCGAGCCATCAGTGCATCCTTCAAGTGTCGATTTTTTCACCCAGGTAATTACGGAAAAGATGTCGATGAGATATTCTTCTTAGCAGCGGTTGAGGCTCAACATCGGCGCGTTTACAAACGATCGACAGAAAATATTCTTAACCAAGAATATATCTGAAAGCGAGTCAATTCATTAATCTGCTTATTAATTATCATACCTCACGTCAAATCAACTGTCCTGCTGTGTTCTGGAAATTAATCCTGTCAATTGAAAAAAAATAGAACCGACGTGGTCAAATGGAGGCCATTTTCAGCTTCCTCTTTACAGTGATTCTATTCAGATAATATTTGAAATTCAAGACACTGTTTACGACATGAAGAAAACAACTCATCTGCAACATTGTTTTTGTAATAAAAAATTCAAGAAAGGAAATTCAAATAAGGGAAAAATCATGAGAATTTTATATTAAAGTTGAAAAACCTGGCTTGTATATTTTTGTTTCGTCACGGCGTAAAATATATTCAGTACTAATAAGATGACAAGCGTGACTGCAGTGTAGTAATAGCGTCCGTGTTACATTAAAAATAAATGGCAGGGAAGAAATTGGTCGCCATCGCTTCACCTACTCTTTGAATGCAAAAAAAATGATGGTGAAACTTCATCAAGAATCGGTTGATGAATAAAAACACTCGGATTATTATGCGTTTGTATTTAGTTGTGAAGAGAGAATAAATGGCCATCATTTGTCGTTTGGAACAATGTAATGTTGAAGGTTGGTTGTGCCAGTCGTATTCACGTTTTCGTTATTCTCAACCAATACAACAATTTAGGGTCCATTAAACACTCCGGCAAATACACTAAAATTTAATTTCGTGTAGCTGGGATTTAATTTTGCGCACAACAATACAGCGCATTCAGGCGTTCTCCCTGCCAGCTGATGCGGACCCGGCTTCGGTTGCCTAGGCAACCGGCGGGAGACAAAGGATGCAAGGTATTGAGCTTGAAGACGTGACGTCACACGAGAGTGTGCTGATCCAATGAACCTGTCAATTCGAAGTAAGAAAACTGGCCTTCAGGGGTAGACAAGGCTAAAGATAGAATCAAGAGAAGAGAGCAATTTTGGCAATGACAAACAGCTTGCTGCAAATTCAGCCTGCGGAGCTTCTTCCATTTAAATAGAACTATTATCCATTTGGTTGTGCCTTGTTGGTTTCATGTCGATACTACTGCAGATGTCATTTGATAGCACGTTCTTCTCACAACTTCGCCCCAAAACACGGAGACAACAGATCTAACAGCGAGATAGGAAGCGTCTTCGTTTGAGCGTGTCACACTTGCAGATGTTATTTTCCGCGCCGAGAGAAACCGTTAGAAGCCTGTGAATAACGGAGTGATGTTGGAAACTGACCGCAAAATATGGAACAATATTTTTAATGTCCAAACTTCGAGTAAACGACTGAATTATTTAAAATCAAAGAGCGCCCGCTAACCTTGGAAAGCAAACAGATTTCAAAATGAAATCTTGCTTATACTTTATTTGTCAGAAAAAAGTTACGATTGTTTCAGTTTTGAGTTATTTCCTAACCACCGATAGCCATTTCCTTGGCTATTAGCTTGGGCTATTGGACGTTGTCGTGATCATTTCTATGTTCCAAAATGACTACAGAAAAACAAAAACGCTAAAAAGAAACTTATCGAATGACTTATAGCCCCATTAGCTTGAACTTTTCGGGGTTGTTTTTCAGTTTTGCTTTGTTCTATTGTAAAATAAATTGTTTTGTTCTGCTCCGAAAATTACACGTAATGCGTTCTATATCACCCCAGCCTGCATGTGAGTAATTATTGTGGACAACTGAATTTTAGTCCAAATTAGAATTATTTCTAATGGCAACATACGGTCAAACCTGTGTATAGTGGTCACATAAGGAACCAAGAAAAAGTGACCATTATATGGAGGTGACCTTTCTGTAGAGGATGGCATTACTTCCAGAGTGAGTGCTGTGCTGTGAGTAGTCTCAGTTACCCAGATTGCTCTGCAGAGCTTTCTCCGGCCCACGGAGAGAGCTCCGCAGAGCAGTCTCGGTAACCAAGTCTATGCTGTGGGATGAATTTAGGTAAAGATAGCAGCATTAATAAAGTTCAAGATCATAAATCTCTTGAAAATCGTGCATTTAATTTCTGAAAAAGTCATTTTGCAGCCATGAAATCCATTTCTTGCTTTCCATTCTAAGCATATTTTGGCAAAGGTTATTCAAAGTCAGATATGGTGACCATTATACACATGTTTTGCTCCAAGTTAAAGCGATTCCATGATGCCACTGACTACATAAGATAGGTGGCTGTTCTATAGAGGGCCTTTAACATGTAAACTACCACGTGACCGCTGCAAGGTGACCACTAAGAGGTGACCGCTCTGAAAGGGAGACCAATAAGACAGGTTTGACTGTAATAACATCGCACACTGTGCATCACCTTGTGTTGGCACGGCAATGAAGTTTGTATTACAACACAGCTAAGGGAGATGAATTTGTCAGAATATGTATGGTATTTGTTTTGTAGAACAAAAAGAAAAATTATCAAAATTTGCAGATATCATCACGATCCCTACAGTAAAACAAGAGAATTATGGTACTGATGCGGATTATTAAAAACAGTTTGTTCACAATGTAACTTACCAGCAAAATGATTTCAAGAAGGTAGTGCCAGAAAATTGCTATTTTTCTTCTACCAACTGACAATAATATAACACAGTGACTGAAAAGTGTAAGAAGATCGCTACTTTTTCTTCGACTTGCCATAGACAGTAGAACAAGGCGTTTTTACTGTCTATTGACTCTCTGAATAATATCACTGATACGTGTTGGAAAATATAAAAGAAGCGTCGACACAAACACGCCTAAGAAGGTATCGGGACGGTCAACCCTGAACGTTTGGCATTTCATACCGACAAGTTGATTCTAGAGTTAGGAGTACGGTGAGAGTACATGTCCCGTATGTAAAGGTCCAAATGATAATGTCCTAAAACCAACATGAATGACCCGGATGAACCGTGACACTGATTAACGAACAATTCAAATTTGGATGAATGAAATTTAACTGGGATGAGACGAAACATTTTAATTCTGATATCGGTCAAATCAACTCAGGTCATGTTTTGCAGTCTTCGATTATCAAGTTTCAGACGATGTGGATCTGAAACACGTATCAACGATCAGCGCAAGACAAAACTTGTCCTTTTGAGTCAAAACTAACTCAGATCAGTCAAAACCGGATACAGATCATATCTTTCAAAAGTTGTCACGATAGTCATTAATTGCGTAAAGCAGTAGCATTCCCCTTAAACTGTCTCAGATGTGGCTAACTAGGGTAGAGCTTGACCGAACAAAGTGAATCTAGTCTAAACCAGAGTAGATTTGTCGAGAGTAGTCCCAATTAGCAAACCTACAATCTAAAAAGGCACCGCACAAATTTAAAATTCAATTTATGGTTCTCTTATTTATGTGTTCCCTTCTTGACGTATTAGCGATGAATTTCAATTCCCGAATTTATTTGACGTAGCGAGAAATAAAAAGGAGTGCACAACACCATCCACCTCTTGTGAACTTCCTAACCTGTGATTTGAAGACGACACTGAGCACTGTGGGATAGCCTGAATAACCAGTAGATGTGGGACAGAAATTGACAGAGACAGTCGCTTGCCAAGGAATACGTAATGTGATTGCCGCACTTTTTTACCGTAACGTGGTCATATTTACAACATTAGTTGGAAATGTCATCTCTAAGATATAAAACACAATTACGCTAATGTTGTAGAGACAACCGTGTCAATCATGTCGTCATCAATATTTATCGAATGTTGGGAGGGCTTTGACATTGCCTTGATTTTATTTGAGAAGCGAATGTGATTTTCAGATTGAAACTTACAAAATCAGGAAATAAGTGGAATGATGCAGTTCGTGGGGTCATCTCTAACAAATCTTGGCGGGTCACTATTTCCTGACAAAAACTGTCAGGCACTCTCACATCAATCCTATCTACAATTTTGAAGGCAAGAAAATATTTCAGCTCCTCTCTGTTGCCCCCTGGTCGATTTTAGTTGTTATATTCAGTGTAAAGTTTGTTCTTCCATTAGGCAAAGTGCATCATCAGAAATGTGGCATCTCTCTCCTGCGTTGTCCAGGGCAACGCGTCAGCGGATGCGCCAAAAGAGAAGCGTCGTTTCCTAGGAGACAAAGCATCCGGATTGCATGGATGGTACTTCCATGAGCGAACTGCCATCGCCTTACTCGGAGACGTCTTCGTTTGTGAAAATTCGTTTCTGCCGACTAGAAAAATTAGGAGCTGAAGACAAGAAAAAGAACTCGAACTTAAAACAGGAAAGACAGAATCAGACTAATGAGTGGATGTGAGTTCAAGTGTATAATTCCTGTTTGCCCTACATTGCCAAGTCATCGAATTCCTGAAATACTTGAAGCACTCTCTTGTGAAATATTAGCGCATTCTTTTCAGAGACGGAACGTCGGCGAAATAAAACTAAAATAATTGATCTTCGAGAGAATATAAAATAGGAACTGCGTTGACTCACCAAACATCCAATTCTGTCTCCTCTGTCAGATTTTTCCTCGACACAAATTTAAAGGTTTCACTTCGCGCAAGCGCAAATGAAAGCGATAAGTCAAGTGTCTGAAGATGAAGTGTCACTTACATTTTCCTTGTAAAGACTTCCACATCACGTGACGTAATGCTCCTCCTGTGTCTTTATTGGGCCATTTCTCTGATTGCACGGAGTGGCATCCCGGACCAACTGCCGCGGCGGAAGGTTACGACCTTCCATTTACAGCCGCCTCCCGCTGAAGAGCCAAACGAGAGACCAGGAGGACGAGAAATTAATTTCAAAGCAAATGCGAGATTACTTATAGTGATAAATTCCCCAGTACATAAAGTCGAGAGTGGAATTCCAAGCTGCCAGTGGCTGGGCGTTCTGCGCACTTCGGTGTTATATTTCTAGGGAGCAATTGCCTTAATCTCTGGTGATACTCAAAACGTGTTTTGATTACTGCTTGTGGAAAATTGATTAATGCGTTTGGCGTGTTCGCTTGTTGAACAGACGATGGAAAATGTATCTCCGAATCGTTAGCGTAAGCGATACAATTTTAGCTTTATATGTTTATAAAGTCAAATGCCTCGAAAACATCAAATGCCACAACCTGCATTCGAGAAACTTTTAACAGAGCTAAATTTCTTCGTGATAAAATCAAAAGAAAAAATAAAATTTGAGAGGGAAATCGACCCATTGGAAATAATTGGTAACAGAATGGAATTAGTGCAGGCTTACAGCTTATCTTGAATTATGATCTGTATGTCGAGTAACGTTGGTCCGTAGCAGAACAAAACCGTGTTACAACATTTTATCAAGCCTATAGTTCATATTCTACGTTGGTCACCACGGAATATGCACAGTTCATTGACTATCAACCGTACAATCCAAAGATCGAACGACAAGATCTTTAGTGCACCTACAATTCTTGCAAATATATTACACTCCTCCACAGAGTTCGCTTCAGTATAGTGCATGTACAGTACAGTACAGTACAGTACAGTACAGTACAGTACAGTACAGTACAGTACAGTACAGTACAGTACAGTACAGTACAGTACAGTACAGTACAGTACAGTACAGTACAGTAAAGTACAGTACAGTACAGTACAGTAGAGTACAGTAGAGTACAGTACAGTACAGTACAGTACAGTACAGTACAGTACAGTACACGTACAGTACAGGACAGTACAGTACAGTACAGTCAATAGGACAGTACCGTACAGTACAAGACAGTACAGTACAGTACAAACATACAGTACAGTACACAACAACACAACACAACACACACACATACACTACACTACACTACACTACACTACACTACACTACACGTACAGTACAGTACAGTACAGTACAGTACAGTACAGTACAGTACAGTACAGTACAGTACAGTACAGTACAGTACAGTACAGTACAGTACGGTACGGTGCAGTACGGTACGGAACGGTACGGAACGGAACGGTATGGTACGGTACACTACACACTGCACAACATTACAGTACTCTTCACAACCTGTCTCTACATTGCACTGCACTGCACGTTGTAATAGTCGCCAAAATCAACGTCATATGTGTGTAATTCCCTCAAAAATCAAAGTCGCTCATTATAGCTCTGCTAAATGTTAAGAACGTGACTTCAAATCAGTTAGATGAGATGGCATTTCCGCCAGGTTTTTAAGTTGAGAACATCCTTCATTTAAAATGCTCTTGATGAATTTGAGTAGCTCGATACCTCTCCACAAACAAGTTATTGCGATACTTTTTAATGTTATCCCCTACAGCAAAGATCTGCTGTAGTTTCTTCTATTATCTTGAGAATTGATGGAGAGGAGAAAGCGTCACGTCTCCGTGCCAACGACAGATTATTTCCAGCTGATTTCGTACACTCGTATACAGTTGTCGAGTCAAGTCGAGTACTTCCTTAAGTGTACGAAAAACATTATCTTTGCATATCTTCCATCCACTACGAGTACTTTGAGCGTCATTCTCATCAAACGCCATTTGTCATCAATTTAACTTAGTGGCTTTGTTCCCATCTCCGTGTTGACCACCTTGTCGATTCGTCCAGAGTATTCACCAGGAATTACAACCAAGCCTGTGACATCTTTCAAATCCGGATTTCACACAACGAGAAACACAAGGGCAAACTGTGTGCATAGTTCGACTTCCTCGTCCATTGTCGCTGTAATCGTGTCGATCTTCAAAATGTAACGCCTTGTCTGTTCACTTGCTGTTTTTAAAGAGAAAACACCCATTGTATTTATCATGAATTACATGAACAGAAAGGTAAAGTTAATCAGGAAAGCGACAAATATATAGTATCTGATTTAAAACAATTACAGAAAGAATGAAAAAACGTGATTGTAAACTCAGTGTGTTTTTCTCAAAACATACGTTATAAAACATGTTAGAAATTGAGACAGAGACGAATTCATAAAATAAATAAACCAGCAAATAAATGAATAAATAAATGTGGAAACGTATGAAAAATATACAAATCGCGAACTTTAGGCAGACTTAGGTTTTATCAGAATTTTTTTTTATTTTTCAAATCTGTGAGAAAGTGTATCGAACTAGCGCACATAAGTCAGGCTAAATGCTTCATGTTTATCTTATGCTGAAATAACAAACAAACTTATGAACAAGTATCGCTCTTTGTAATCACTCATTGATAAATGCACCGGAGTTGGCAAAACAAAGGGTGTGGTTGGATTTTGGAAATATTCATGACGTTGCCAGCTATAAATTACAGAAAGGGTAGCACAAAAGAAGCTGTCACAAACTTACTCTGATATCAACTTTTGTTTTGGCGTTGATTAAAGCTGGCTGTGAAATTAAAAGCACAGATATTAAACAGGGTATGAACAGTAATGCTCAAACGATACGGACAACTACCACAACACCTAAGTTACGCTACAAACATTGTATTTTTATTTTTAAATTCTTGGTTTTTTTTGTGATAAGCACATCTATCACCCTTTCTGAAAGTAAAACAATAGAAAAACAAATAAAACACAAATAAGACATCGTTCTATCCCATTCACAAAGCTGAAAACTGATAGACGTAATGTCAGTTCTGCGGTAAAAAATTCTTCTGTACGCGAAAATAACAAAGGAAATGGTGAATGCTCGGCCTGTGACGCATTTTGATGCTTTGCTTACAGCAACCTCCGCAAAATTCTTATAGATTATTACTTTTAGCATTTTATTAGTTTGTGTATCGGAGTATCTTTCTTGGCGCCACAGTGACACACTCTGCAGATACGTGTTCCTCAAGATTTTTGGCTGTTGTCATGGCAACGCGAGAGGAATATCGATGGAGTTATAATGGTGCAGTCGTCCTCTGTAGAGGTATGACGAGCATGTGAGGGTATGTTTAGGGATCGTCTGTATTTCATGACTGTGCGTCACGAATTTAAAGGAAATCACCAGACTAAATGATAAAATGTTCCAGGTACTTTTGTTTAGGAATGTGTCTGAACACATCGGGAGAATTCGTGGAAAGCAAGCACAGTTAACTGTTTGCTCGCCAATGTAGAGGAAACTGGGAAAACAGAACAGCTAAGAATCGATAGAATAGTCGATCCCTTATTCAGTGTTATGAATACCTTCAAATTTGTGCCCGAAGACTCTCTATTATAGCGGGAGGCCGATCAACATATTAAAAATGACACAGAAAATAACCTGCTGAATATCAACTCCAGGGTTGGTATGACTGTCTTATGTAAAGACTAAATACAGCTCGGGGTTAGACCTGCATGGTCTAGTAACGTTGATTGTGATAGCCCACTGTTCTGCTTTCGTTTAATTCCTATGGATTCGAGTTTTCCAATCGACGCCGATATCTTTTATTTGAGTTTCCCTTTCACGATCTGCAAGTTCAGGAATGTAATACTGTCACGAATAAAACGGCGGTGATAATTAAGAAGGCTTGAATTCAATGAATTAGTTACTGTAACATGAATTCTGCCCAAAATGACGTGTGTTAGCATATTGATGAGATCGTGTAGAAAACCAAGGCAGAAGTCTTCCCCGCCAATTTTAACCTCTGACGTCATAAAATATTACGGGGGAAACTTTGTCGAACATATTCTGCCAATTCACTGGTGACATTGTATTTTTGTCAACTTGAAATGTTTAAACATTTTGTCAGGTAGACTCAGGTATTAGCTGGAAATGCGTTGGTCTACCAGTGATATTCGACATTTGCCGGGGAACTCATCATTCACACGGTTACTCCTCAATCAGATGGTTCTAATCAGGCAGCCAGCTCCAATTCCGCGACAGCTGGCTTGCCTGTCTCAGATCACGTGCCAGTGTACACATGTACCGCCTCTAACAGTGTTGTTTTGCCCATATTGTGGCAGCGATGTCAGCATATGGCCTCAGAAAAAGCGAAAACACCAGTAACCTCAAATGAAATTCCAAACAAACATCATTTCACTCACATGTCAAACAAAAAGGACATGTTCTGTCACACAGCAGAGCGTATTGACGATGTACCTTTCATTTCCAGAAGGAAATACCTTTCTACGAAATATTCGACCTGTTTCTACCGCTCATTGAGTCATCCCCATGGATATTGACCTGTTTTCCTGAATATTGACCTGATGGGAAATAATGGTCTCACGCTTTCCGGTGACCCTTTTTGAAGGAAGTGAGCGAACATTTCAACAATATCATGTGTCATTTGTACAGACACAAACTTTTGTCCATAAAAGTCTTCCCACCGATTAATTTGATCAAGACAGAAAAATAATGTTTGCCAACATTAAAGGTTTCTTCTCTCGGGCGTATAAACTAAATTATTCACCTATCGACCGGATGACATTACAATATTACGGTCTTACCTTTAGAAGCGACGCAGGGTTTTGACTTTGTCTTGTCGAATAAACGAAGCAAACATTTTGAATGGATATAATTTAATCAGTTACACGTCGGTTGGAAACACATGGAAAGGAAGGGCTACAAGTTGCTGAGAAGTCTGCGGAAACGATATTATTTGGGATCAATTCTAAAATATACGGTAGATATGCCGTGTTTTCTCGCATTCACAACTCCCACGGGGGCCAGTGGTCCTGTGTATTTGACTCCTGCATTTTCAATTTGATCTAGTCTAACCATTGGATGAACAGCGAATAAAAACCTACTACATTTTGGGATGTACAGCAGACACACAATACGAGGTAATTTCCTGACAATAGCGTCACCTGCAATTTTGTTTATGATGTGTTGGATTATATGACGGAAGTCATCACCGATTACTGATCACGTTTCACAGTCTACGTTTTGTATATCTCATTGTCTGTTTCCCAATTGCGAGGCATTGTGGGAAGGATTAGATTATTGCCCCAGGCGATGAAGCACTCTAATAACTTTACCAGGAAGTAAAATCTTTAGAAATCTCAGTTTTGTATGGTCGTAATTGCTATCCGGTTACGTAACAAGTCCACAAAAAGGGCCGTAATGACAATTTTATGAGAGAAAAACCATGGCAACCATTTTTTCTGTTTTTGTAACCCAGTCTCGACGTATTCTAGCCGAGTGATCAGTGTATGTATATTTGATAGAGTAGAGTGCTTAATGAAGAAATTACGGGATCTGCATCACTATGGCATTGTTCTAAGTTTTAATGAATTAATAACTGACCTGTGGAATTTCATGCAGGTCAAAATTTTATATTCTCAAGTGAACAACTGTCGTGTAGCCTGAAACTAACATATTTCTCGTGCAGCCCCATACATAGGATGAAATAAATTGCTCTGAGTCGTGAAGGAAGAAGTGTCATTTTTATCGTCCAAACACAATGAAAAACAGCCAACAGAGGTTCAGACGAGGAAATTTTAATTTTGCCGTCATCGGATCGGTAATTGTCTGCCTAATTCCAGCAAATGAGTGGATAATGAGCCCATAATCCCATTTGTATTTAAGCACGGTGTCAGCAATGCGTTTACACTGGCTCTAATTTCCTGGCGTACAATTGGAGAAGTCTGTCGGGAAAATTTGCTCAGGGGCAGCGGGTCAATGTTTGCCGTGGAAACGAGAGACACTCCATAGAAAGCAAACCACGAACAAATTATTGACGAATTGAGATCGTAGATAAAGGCGAAATTGGACTCGAACGAAGCGTTTTGGGTCAACGAGGGTCGCTAGTCCGACTTAAAGCTATCATAGCATTGCAAGTCTATCGATTCCTTCATAAGGTTACGTGCTATTGACTGGCCCATATGTTGCTATACTGGCTAAATTTCCAATGCTTTTGTAATTTCTAATATTAAAATCAGAACTTTTATTCAATTCGACAATCAGCTGTGGCGATGCAGTCACATCCATATACAACACAGTCCATTTCGTCTAACTTACATCAATATATCGACGGGAAACTTCACAAAGAGCCTCCGTTTGTTGCGACATCTGTTGTAAAAACAGGAGACGACGAAAATATCAGATTTGTGGGAAGCCTTTAGTCAACGTTCGATCTTGTAGTTATTTTCTCGTCAAGCGATCAGGCACCAATCTTGTAAGTTGGTGGGGAAACTATCGTATCTTAGTTAAAAATACTCATAATATGATATGAAACTTCACTACAGATATAATTGCCTTGGTAATTATTACAATAGAGCATCATCGTCATCACGACGTCACTATTACTACTGTTGATGATGAAGATACTGATGATGACGATGAGGAGGAACAGGAGGATCGCCACTGCCATCATCATAACTATGATCATTATCATCATCATCGTTGTAGTCAAAGAGGTTAAAATTCATTGTATTCATTACGATTACAGCTGACTTGCAAAAAGTCCACGATTACGAAATTTGTATACTGAAGGCGATCGATCACAAAATTCTTGTCAAAATTTTGTCTTTTGGCAAGTAGAATAGTAATAAGTACGAGTGAAATCATCGGACAAAAATCTTTGGATGAGAACTAAAGGGGTTTCCCTTGGTTTTTAACCATGCTAATCATCCCTAACCTTAATTCTAGCGACTCTTTAGGTTATTTGTAACTAGTACACACGGTAGCTTAGTCCAACTATCTTCAATCTTGCAATAATCAGGCGAAAGATTTTGCCGCAACAGTTAAATTTCGTTGACCATGCAGGAGTCGTAGGGTCCTAAATCGAAAAATTTTAGAGCTTACTGAAACCTTTCGCAAAAACTCTGATCATCTAGACCACAATCCTCAACAGTTCAGAGGGCCTTGGCCTTTCATCGTCTTGAACACCCGGTGGTGACACTCTCAGAGAGCATGGGCATCCATGCTCGTTCCACAAAATTTCAAGATACCCCTAATCTGGTATTTTTCAACAAAACGACCCCCCATATTTTGAGAAATATAGGAGAAAATACGACCAAAAAATCCCCCCTTACTTACAAAATCCAGGGAGGGAGACGTAATATTAGGGTCAGGTCAATGCTGAATTATGATATTGTTAACTTTGGAATAGGAATGCCAAACTCTTAAAATTCATTAGATTTCGAATCACAGTTTTAGGCAGATCAAAGCATAGGAAACTCACATTGGAACACTTGGTGAAGTTTGAGTGTCTGATAGGTATTTCCTGGGATATTTCAAACCTTTTTTAAGGCCAGGTTTTTGGAAAAGTACCTTTTTTCTCGATTTCACGGACCCGTGATAGGGAATAAAAACTCTCCCTTCCCCGTGATTTTAGGAACACGTAACATATATACCCATTTCCCCCGACAGTGACACCACCGGGCTTGAACATCAGACCACTTTACGATCAGACACTGTGTTAATGGAACGATCCGCCATACTGACGAGGTGGCTGTGTCTTGACTTTGCCGTATGACGTCTAGCATTGTGACGTGTACCATGGTCTCTTCTATGTCTCTGCTGGCGAGAATGACAATCTTTTTGAAAAATACAAAGTTTCAAAATATCTTTGGACATTACGTTGCATTAATGAATGCCATGTGATAAGAGTAACTTGACGTACATTTCGCTTTATGTTGCTGCATTGCAAACGATTTTGTCACTACTGATATGCAAAGCGTCTGCCGCCACCGGCAGTTTGGTACTTACCGTGTTTAGGCAAATGCCGTAAAAAGAACAGAAATATTCAAAAGATACACGAAAAATAAAATGACAGCAACTTTGGGGGGAAAATTAGCACACGAAGAATAATTAACTCAATATTTTACCACGTACAAGAATCAATAACTATCTGTCAGTGCTTTGAATCAAAATTTCTGTTCCTGGAAATTACACCACTGATCCGAATTGCTCGGTGAACTACATACAAAAGTTTATGGGACAGCAGACGACATGCTCAGAGGAGACGGCCCGAGGCGCATGAGCGGCCAATGACAAGGGTCAAGGGTCACTTGTATTTGTACAGTGTGGGCGCCCCAGTAGGGGCAAGCTGTGTTATTGACACCTTACTTTCATCCAAGGTCACTTTAGGATTGGGGAAACTGCAATTAGAAGGAAGGACAGCAGCATTATCCAGAAAACAGAACGATGAGATTTTATTTTTATTCATAAAGAATGACTGGATTAAAATAAACATTTTTTGCCACTGTACTAATTCACCGCCTGCAACTATGACGAAAGTGCACAAAAGCAAAACTCAGAGATGACTTGGCGTCATCACGAAGAGAAAGTGTCCATTATTTGAGTAGTTACCTACTTTGACAGCGATTTCCAAATTTAAAGAAGCTCAATGCGGTTGCATGAAATTTTGATAGCTGATAGCAGAGAAAAAGGGCATTAATTACGTGACGAGTGTTTTAAGTTGCTGCATCTCACATTCTGTACACGACATTCCTTTGAAATACAGATAAGGAGAAACAAATCGACTGTTGATTCCCCACAGCAAATTACACTATCAATGCGACTCTCTCATCAAGTAGTTGTCGTCTTTGATTAAGGCCCATCTTTGCATCTATGGCTTTGTCAGTGTAAGTAACCTGTGTTAATTTCTGCTCGTTTAGACAATCCTCAGAGCTGCGTGCGCAGATGCATGTCAATTTCACTTGCATCATTGGAAGGTGTACATTCATATTTACTGAAAGATGTCACATCCCAGCGTATTCAACGTGTCCTTCTGCGATTATATGCTTTGTAAGGTATATAAAAAGGTGTATATTTCAAGTTGGGATCACATTTCAAATCGATTGTTCCGTAGGTTATGGATTTTCCGATGCGTAATGTATATGCAGTGGAGTCAGACGAACAAAGTTTTGCCACATAGTTAAGCCTGTCTGTAAAATCGACATTATTGGATAAAGTGGACCACTTTGTAGTAATGTTTGATCCTTCAAAGCATTCACCGTCGTTGACAATGTAAATATCACATTTCATACAAAATATTCCCAAACAAAACTATTAAAACAGACCACTCTGAAAAGTTCACATTTCATTAGAATATTTATCCTTCATTGTATCATACCTGAATATCACTGGGAAACAAGGCACTAATGCAGAACACCAAGCATTGACTTCAACATGAACCAAATCCTGGTGTGTGTTAATAGACAGTGAATAAGTCCAGTGCCTATGGTGTCATCAATGAAGAGAGTAAGCTATATGTTACCTTTCCAAACTTTTGGTCTTACAGCGCTATAATGGACGAGACAATTATCAAAGTAATGGCAAACCCGGTACGTTTTTATTCATTGACAGTAAGAGAAGTTTGTAACGATTCAGAGATTCCCGAAACTTTGCTATCGATCACTTCACACAGTAAACACTTGTCACTTATACAGGCCATGTGACCATCACGTGTAAACAAATATATGGTTGATTTTTATTTTTGTGCACATTTGATTACATCATCATATGCATGGAAGATGAGAGTCGGCAATTTTTTGTCAGTTTCACCCTTTGCTTTCTTTCAAGTGTTTGTTCCTTTACAGTTTAGTCATGTTAGAAGACTTAATATTACCCATCATCAAACATACACTACATTCAAATTATCCGCACATCATGACATCACTCTCACAAAATCGTAAAAGCTTTTGAATAACGGTACTGAGTTACCATCATGAGTTATTAAAATATTATTTTGTACACAAAGTGTTTTTCTTCTACGCTATGTGATCTATTTAACGTGGTACCCTTGCTGGACAGTGACAGTCGATATTAAGAAGTTACATTCTATATGCATGTATTATAATGGTGATATGAAAATACCGGGATATACATCAATTTATAAGTGTAATTGAAAAGACTCCTGTAAGTGACAAAGTGTTGACAACCTTGTCTAATTTGTACTAGTAGAGTAGTCACAATGACAGCTTTCAACAGGAAACGCATCTTTACTGTAAGGACGTTTCTTTGTTTTCAAAGCCACATTGAGGGGAAGGTCATTCCGCTGTAAAGCGACACACAATCACGTTTTCCTCAATTCACTCTATTGTACATTTCTGGGATCCATTACGTCGCTGACCTTCAGGTGTCGGTCACTGCATTTTGAAAAGCATCAGCAGACGTCAACGATGCACACTGCCACACCATAAGGACCAAAGCTGAAATTGAAATATCAAGTCGTTGCCAAACGTTCCGACCTGTAAAACAGAGGGCAATTAGCGATCTATTTGGATACAGACCGATAAAGAACGATAATATATATATATATATATATATATATATTATATATATATATATATATATATATATATAATATATATATAATATATATATATATATATATATATATATATATATAGTGTCAACGATGTAGCGGAGGGCTTCCAGAAAACATGTCTTCCCGTAGCTGCCAAACATACAGAAATAAGTTTACATGAGTGGATGTAGCTGTTTATAAACTCTCATTACTTTTTTTATGGAAAGACTTGTAGAAAATTGATTCTTTACTACCACTCTCATTCGCCCTCAGATGGCTCTGAACTACGCATGTCTGTGAGTAGAAACGCATGCGTATTTCATACTAATTGACGGGAATTGTTGTACTTCCACGTGTATCGATTAATTTCATGAACCGTCTCATCCCTCTAATACCAAGCACTCAATGCTTTGTGACAATGTATCTCTCTATTCATGTCAAAGTCAACAGACACCTGTCATCGTTTTTGTTCCTCTTCTATCCGACTTAATCAAATGGGTCGTCCGTGCGACGTCTTCACCGCATTAACCAGATCAGATCATTTTGTTCCAATACTCGATGACTTTCTTCTTTTGTCTTTTACATATGGTATGCAGACGGGTGAGCTGATGTTTTTTCTTTTGATTCGCGATTGCTCTATGTCGACATTTGGTCGATAATACCTATTTGAAAATACTAGCTGTCATGTCATTTGTGCTATTCATCTGATGGGACTTGGTTTTTGGAAGGCAGTCAATACATGGTGACTCGATGTCTATCATGCAGGCCACGTCGTTTCAACTCTTTGTTTATGTATTGTTCTCACAGAATTTGGGATGGTTATTTCTAGGATTGGCCTTGAGTGTTTACTCGATCAATATGCCTGTGTAAAAGCATAGAGGAAGTTTCTTCAATGTCCGAAACAAAACGCAAATTGACGTTCACTTCTGTTCAGATATTAGCAAACTGCCATAATCGCGATGAAGAAGAATCGAGCATCGAGTGATGAAAAGGGAAAGAGGGGAGTTGGAAAGGAGAAACCTGACAAAGTTACAGAGAGAGAGAGAGATAGAGAGAGAGAGAGAGTCAGACAGACAAACAGACAGACAGACACGAAGAGAGAGAGGGTTGCAGCTGCAGAGATTGAGGCGGATATCAATACAGACAACGACTGATGCAGTGGTTGAGAAAGCAAAAGCAGATGACAGTGGGCAATGAGAATGCTAAAATAGAGAAAGAATAAAAATTTACACAATAGGCTATGATTTACAAAAAACGCAGTCGAAGCTTAGCGATGTACTTCTCCAGGTATGAACCGTACCATACTCCAAAAAAGACAAAGGAGGTCAGCAAGACGGACAACATTCGCTCTCGTTCAAATTCAGACGGAATGACCGGCTGCTAAAGTAGTGTCAAGCCTTGTGTGGCGTTCACACCTGTCACACGTTTACAGTATTTGTTTATGTGCGCATGGCAAATAACGTCTGAAGGTTGCTAACTATGTGTTGACAGTCTACAAAGCTTTATAACAGGTTATCTTGAAAAAAGTGAAAACATTTAGTTTAACCTTCATGAACCTTCATTTGGATACTGGTGTCAATTTCATGTTTACTAGTCAGATTCCAATCTTTATATTTCACTTTTGAAGTTTAGTAGTCATATTATCTCATTTACACCAAGCATTAAAATCCACAAAAATCAGTTTAAAATATCGATATTTACGACCAAGATTTTCTAAGAAGTTTGTGCAACAAAAACAACAACGAATTTGAAGATTTGTGGAAATTTGGAAAGAATTTGTCAATAAACGATTGGGAAAATAATTTTTTGGAATTTTTGCTATTATTTGTACACTTCAAGTTTAAGTGAAAAAGAATACAAAGATAGTCAAATTCAAACGAACACTGATACAGAGAGAACATCTTTTGATTGTGTTTATTGTTATTATCCATCATGACACGGTGATTGGTTGTTCATTCCATTTGAAATCTTGAGATGAGTTACAGTACGTCGTACAGACAGAAGTTTGGCATAAAAACGGCACTTTATTATCTTGCCACAGTCAAACTCAACAAAAGGGATTTTTAAAGATATCATACTTCAAGGATAAACGAGAGGTAGCTTTTGGAACGGAGTAGCTCATAGCCTGCTATGACATGACCCGTAGACATACCTTGGTCGAAGATTTGAAGTTCTTCCCTGTCAATTATTCAAAGAGTCAGCCAGCCTGGATGTCACCGTCGACCCAAATCCAATTACATTGTGCGTGTTGTTTGCAGTCGTTTCACATGGTGGAAATCTACCCCCATGTCTGCCTCTCTCCAACACTGCTTATCCATTACTGACAATTTAGCAGTCACCATTTCGATGTACATTTCCCCATGCTTACTTTTATAGATATTATCACGTAATCTCGCTGTGTGATCAGATTCACAATCGCTCCAAATACGTCTGTGCGCAAATACGGCCACGGATTGTTGAGTTTGTGTTGGTTTTTCTTTTAATGCACATTTCACTCTCGATTTTAGAATTTTGTTTTTATTAAAATTTACAGACACATGCATGGAACCATGTTTTACGCCTATTACTTACAGTGCGGTTTCTCAACGTGAACAAGGCCGAAGCCCTGCGCACACGCAGTACCTGTCAATTGTGAACTTGGCACTGTATCGCCTACTCATGCATAGCACCGATTAAATTCCAGATATCTGTATCATAATTGGCGTTCAACTGCAAACAGGTTAATACATTTCAATAGTGTCTTTGAATTTCCCCACATGACCCAAGCTGTACACTCTGTCCATATTCTCTCTCCATAATTGATCATTACTACTCCACTCAGCATTGTATGGCGCATGCACGTCGCATCCATCCTTCCTAAATCAGAACTTTATTTCTAAGCAGACAGTCTAAAAATGTATTCAGTGTGTTCTCCCATCTTTTCAGGGAGATATTAATGTGTTGTATATAAATAGCAAAAATAATTTATTCATCAGTGCATATGGTATTTAGTAGTAAAGTCATGTCAATTTCCAAAGAGGAGACTAAATAATGAGCGAAGTAATGGCAAAGACCGGATAGTTCTCAGAAAGCGGGATTAATGTCAATTTCCTCCGGTTGAAATCTATACTGGGTCATTGCCATTGGTTAATTTCAGAGACTTTGAGTTTGTCTCTTTCCGCAAAGTTTAAATTCACAGGAGATTGAAATAATCTCAAGCATTACAGTAGTTTGTATTAATAATTTATTTCTGGTGTGAATTAAACGAACACTAGGAACCACGGCATCGGAGACTCCGGGTTTCTCTAAAAACGCCGCATTCACGATCTGCTTGCATTCTTTCACGTGTTTCAATCTCTGTACAGTGTTGTGACCAAAGTTTAGTATCGTGTCGTCTGATCTTTGAAAAGGAATCTTTCTCTGTACGGTTAAATGGTGATAATTCAATACCATAACAAGTTTTGTGTATGTTTTAGTGTGAATTTCTTCCCTTGTAACGAACGGATCGGTGTCAAGGCGACGTCAAAACGAGTCTGCCTCATCGAGATCATCAATCCCAAACAACCCTGTTTTTGCATCGCCTCGGGGTTAAATCTCCGAAGCAAAATGAACCATTTACAAACTGACGTCTGGAAATGTGAAGGTTTCACGTTTGTCGATTTCCACAGCAGTGGCATGATAGGGTTGTTGCGTTTTGCAGCCAGAGAAGAAAAACGTAACGAACGGCGCACTTGAGAGACAAGTCACAAGCCGAAATGCATTATCGTGCCCAATATGCAATAGCCATGCTTTCTATTGATCTGCAGGCTTTTGATGAAAAAAACGCTAATGGAGCGCACGACTGAATTCCCTTTTTTCCCTTCAAAACACAGCTCTGAAAAGTATCTCATCAGTGACATCATCAATACGTGTAGTTCGCTTGAAAGCTATCTGTGTGTCATTATCCAATGCAGATGGCACTGCGATCAGTTGTGTCTCATTTCAATTGAATTCAGCGAGCTACCTCCGCGCCAGATGTATATTTCACATCTTTGCAGTGTACCTCGGATCTATTTCGTTGAGGCATACACACATGTACTGTGATGGGAGTTGGTGTTTTTCTGCCGTGGCGTCTTGCTGAAAAAAAACTTCAGCAGGTAAAAGAACACGGGGTATGATTCCGTTGGGAGAATCGAGTTCCTATCATTGACTGTTGTCCGACTTCTCGGGTGAAATGTTGGCGTAGGTCGCTTGCAAGTTTGATAAAATTACACGCACGGCAGAAATGCGGCATAATGAAGATTTTTCTGCCAACAACCGCTTCCATCTCACTTATGAGTTATATGCTTCGTTTTCTCTGCCGAGGTGCGTTCCAAACTTGCGTAATACTGTGCATAGGCAATACCACAAGTCTTGGATGTCAAGATGTCAGTTTCGGATATAAGTTTCAGGGTCAAAGGTCAGACGCGCGAATATTTCATCTATAATGTATGCAGGGGGCAATAACATGCGAGCCATCCTTTCAGCACCAACTATATTGAGCTGATTAGACGTAACAATGCGAATTATTCAATATAAAAATATGAGATCAAACGATTGATATTAACCCAGTTTGAAAAGGCACATGGCTATAATGATAAAAATTCTCCAAATACGGCTTCCTCCGATTCCATTCTATGTGAATGTGGCGTTGTACAAGTATTATCTTCTGCCATGATGAGTGTTTTATGTGTATTCAAGGCTGAAGATAAAAATAGTATGTTCAAAAAATCGAATGATAATTCCTCGCTGAGTAATGTTCCACTTTAGATATTATGGCGACTAAGACAAAGAGGCATTGAGTAAACACTGAATGCTCATGCATATAACACGGCAAATATAGCTTTTGTTGGACGAAATTTCAAACAGTTATTCATACATGCATAATGGATCGATAAAATATGGTTTACATGTTTGTTTAACTGGTTTTGTACGTAGAAATACTACAGATAGTTTTGTTTACACTGTCTCTTTATTGCAAATTTGGATTTGTCGAATTCACGGGATAATCTGGAAATTGTCATCGAGGAAAAGATCTTAATACAATTCTAGAATCGCATTCAAATTGGCACAATTTTGATTTTTTTTTCGCATCTTCTTATTTCATATAATTAGGATTATTTAAGGTACAGAAAAAATTGTAATGTGTTGGCTTTAAACCGGTCTATCAAACCACTTTTTCTTACTTTCTATAAATATTCATTGCCTAAATATCGAAAGAATTACGTTTCTCAATTCAAGCAGCCAGTATTGAACCGATACTAACCGAAGAAATCTATTAATCAAGGTTGCATTGTCACAGATGAGCGAGAAAAGTGTATTAAACGGTGTTTAATTTTATTTTTCCTCTTATCCGCATCTGTGTAGTTTCTCACTACGTGATGAAGCGTCTCATCGCTTTGCTTCCATGGTGACGTGGAAATATGCTAGGCGCCATGTTTCTCCGGTATTGATGAGCTTTCGTGAAAAAGTGCGATAATGATTATCTGTTCATAACGGAGAGAGAGGGAGAGAGAGAGGCAGACTTCATTTGAAAAGAAACTAACTTGGCTGGCTATTGTGTGCGGCGCGCAAATAGTTTTTGCTGGTTGTTAATAATTATTCTGTGTTGTTGCTGGCTTTGTCGGACAAGCACGTATAGGAATCCAGGTTGAATGTAACACATTTTGACAATCCGCATAATTTGGTGGGATTCAAAAAATATTGCAGGCTTATGCGTCGCACTGTGTACATTTGTGGGTTGATAATAGCATATACGAAGGCTCCGATGCTCATGGCCATCAATAGCAGTAAGCTGGAATCCTAGTTCATGGTTACATTATTACGGGGCAATGGCGGGCTATATAGTCTGTGTCAACCATCGACAATGTGACTGGTACACACAATTCTAGGAAAATCTAAATAAAGTCAATTAGTATTCAATAATTCATTTTGATCATCAGTGTAATATTTCCATATTTACACTATACTGATGTTCACAATATCACACCAACATTTGTTTTGAGTTTACATGCCGGTCTATTTGTCAAGTTTCACTGCGCACAGAGCATATTTGCATGTGTGTACATGTCCGTAGAGCAGCTAAAAATGCATTTCTCTCGCCGTTTTATAAATATTGTATGGACCGCGTAAATGTGCAAAACGTCTCTCGGTGTCAAGTTGCGCCTAGCACGCTAGTCCTGCACTGAAATGAATGAACAGGCTACGATATCGCTCCGGGGCTTAGAAGTTCCTGCATCCAATGGTTCATTCAAGCATACGCGCTAATTCCCACAAATGGGAGCTGAAATCCATAACAGCCATTTTAATCGTCTGCCAGTCTCTCTGTTTCCAACCCAACAAAATGATGCGAAAAAAATAAGTTCAACTTGCCGTTAGGGAAGGGGTCACGATTAGGCTCATGCTCGTTTCTCAATATCGAGAATTAAAAAAAGCAGAAATTTTCATTTCAAATTATGTTGTCGCCTTGGCAGAAATTTGGCTTTAAATGTTGGTTCGTTCGGGAGTTCTCCTATGGGGCCTAGTCAATCTACGGGAAAGGCAATGTGATGATTATCCAACATAGATCTCAAGCGGACTTGACAGAGGTAAAGCAGTTATTTCTGCATTTTCTATCAATGTACTGAAATAGGGAACAGACGAGTAAAATGCATAAAAGACGCTCCATTTCGCCTCAAGTTCCTAGACAGTTTAATTCCTTTTTTATAAACGGGGATCTGCTTTATTGGGTCATCATTTTCCCCGAAATTAAAATTTCTGCTAATACCGAGCGAATTAATGTGTCACAAACGATCGACCACTGCGTTTGAAAAGCATGTCTTGACCCCTAATGCACTACACAAAACCACTTCGATAATAGCAGTCTCGCTGCAGATTTGGACACAGTTTTTAAAACCCCGAGACAAATCTTCCGGGCGTTATTTAGGCTGTATGTTAATCTTCCTTGATGTGGCAGCTGCGTGAAGATTAACTAATTCCGCGAAACCAAACACGGCATAACTCGGAGAGCGGAGGGCGAGCTATTCGAAGACAACACTGTATTTTGAAACGTACCTTTACTTTTCTTTTCTCAAATTTGCGCCTTTCTGAAGTTATACAACTCATGTGATCATTCAGTCACATTATTTTCCGTAATTTTCGATAATTATGGCAATAATTTTGACACAAATCGAAGTTAATTTGCGACCTGAATGGACGCTTGATAAATTCTCAATAGAGCAAGCCACAACTATAGTGTGACTTTTTGCAACCCTGTTTGATACAACGGGTGTCGTGTTTCTATTACGGGGCTAAACTTTACGCTCCGTTCGCCATGCCAAGGTAAATACAAGAATTAAAATAAACCAACCAAAACTTGCACAATACGAAAACAAATACCAAACTTCATGTAGACAAATTCCTTGCAGTAATACGGGGAGATTTCACCGGCTAAAGCTTAAGTACAGTCGGCATTTGTCGGGAGAGTGTTAAAGACTCGTCTATTACACTAGAGACGCGATGTTAGTTCCCATAAATAACCTATCCTCATTGCCATGGTAACCTTTCCGTCTCAATTTATTCGTGCTCCTTTGATTTCGGATGCATAGGGTACGGGCTTTGAAATATTTATGCACTACATATGCTAAAATCAGAATAATGCCATTATTTCCGCGTGTGCGCCTTTTTTAGCCAGTGCACAGATCTGTTCCGATCTGCTTTTACTATCGGGTCAAATCTAAAAATTTTCTGTGTACCACACGAAGGCCAAGTGTTGCCCCTAGCCACGCTTTGCGCGCACCTTGTGTTCGAGTTGATAAACAGTCGTTGGGGCCTCCAGGGGAAGCTTGGAGGGGCAGGGAAAAACCTGACATCACTGCTAGCATCTAGCTCCTCTCTCATCCACAACACGGTCTGCGTGATCGTGAATGCAAGCTGCGACACTGCAACAATTATATGCTATTATCAGATTCCGAGTTGGTCGATGTGATGGACCTAAATGCAATTATGAAAAGATAAAAATCACATCCCTCTTCATTTTGCTGGCATGCGTCATTTTGTTTGAATTAAAAGCTGGACCATCTTGGGGATTAATAGTCTATTTTGTCACCGCTAACTCTTGATGTAAAAAAATCCACTCACCACTATACCAAACGCTGTCGTCGCATTCCACAATGATGAACATATTTTGGGCTTTAAGTATTCTGGCATACGTTGTCACCCGTGAAGAATAATTGCAATGCAACACAAGAACTTGAATTCAAACTTAATAATATCGAAAATGTGTCCATCAGAAATGGTTGGGCATGAGGGGTGTCGATCTTTTTGTCCACTCTTACATTTCAATGCAGCTGAATTATTATTTTTGTAAACATAAATCGAGGTGTTAACTCGATATAACGAGCTTATCGTGGCGCTTTGGAACAATCCATGCAATGGATATCATATACAGGTATCACACACTGGCATGTTTTAAACTGCAGGAAAGGCTGCAACAAGAAAATACACGAGCTCATCAGTAAATTAACTTGTTAAAGCTATATTAGCGATAATAAAACAAAAAGGTAGCTTAGCTGTATTGAACTGATCCCTTAAATCGGAGCTATATTAAACATTGAGTTAAAGATGCATTTCCAACGTTCGTACAATTTCATTGGATCAAACATTAAAATATAAAACCTGTTAATGCAAAATATATAAGCGAAATTTAGTTGCTGTCTCTGGCGTGACCCGGGTCAGTTCGCCAGTCCAAGGGAATTTAAAGTGAAATTATAGTTTCAGAAATGGATGATTCGTGCCATCACTTCGATTATCTCATGCCAAACTTGCTTGTTAAATCGTTCAGGCTTCATTGTACATAGACTCCGTCCTGTCTGCAACATAAATGCCTAATACCCTAGATAGATTTGCTCAAATTTTCTGAAAATTTTACACGTAATTATTCATAATTGGTGAAAAATACCCTATGCCCGCGACGATATTTTGTCACCTGTCTGGTTTTAGGTAGGAAATTCTCAAAATTACGGCTAAAATATGTCAAAATATTCAGCAGACGACATTTTACATAAGTGAACGGCTTTTTGCGCAAATTTATCGAACAGCGCTTGACATCCACTGAAGTTGACTCACGAGGGACAGCATGTGTCGTCTGCTCACGGCGCGTTATAGTTTATCCCGCAAAAAGATTATCTACAAAAACAAATTTAGGTTTAATTACTATTGATTTGATAATGGTCCTTTTCTGTTTCGTCGTTAGTGGCATTATTGCATTGTGATTCAACGAGAAAATCTCCCGGGTGAGTGGAAAGACGGGGAGGGGGTATAATTCTAGCAAAATTAGTTCACATTGTGTTTCGTGATGTTTCGATTCTTTCTGCCAACGTTTGTGAATTTTTGGTTCCTGAATAATTTGTCGTTTGTAGACTGAGTCGGTTAGGCGCCTTTGGACATCGTGAGATTGTCTGTCTAAAGAAATGACATTTCTATGGTTGAATTCAGCTTTTCAATTGACGGAAACCAACAACTGTGCGCGTCGCCGAAAAGGGCGTATCATCTTATCTACTGTGAAAGGAGGGTCACTATTGGTTGAAACTTGGAAAAATGTCTATTTCCCTTTATCAAAGCCAATGATGATTGTTGTTACAGATGCGCACATCAGGTGGTGACAATTTTGTTTGTATGAAAGGCTTTGCTTGACCAAACTATTGCCTCCGTTAGGCTTATACAATACCACAAAGCCAAGCATTTAGAAAATGACCTCCATTCTTTCAAAGCGACTTGAGTGTACGTGCCAAAATCGAAGCCCACGGTGACAAAAATGAAGGCTTCATTAAGAAAGCGTTCCCACAGCATGCACACCAGGCAGACACACTGGGCCGAACAAATGGTTTAATGATGTTACAAGTTAGGTTGTCGAGAGTTCAATCGACGTCGCTGCATGATGAAAGTCTTGGGTGTCAATAACAGCCCCGTGTCATTAGAAACCAGCGACTATCAAATTCTCCCAGATATTTAAGGATAGCGTTTCAAGCTAAAATTTCAAGTGTATATCAGGCGCGCTGAACTCGAGTCTGAAAAATGTGTTTTGAGTCTACTCGAAAGCGACTGAAGTGGATTGACGACTCCAGCAAAAATGCCTTTAAAATAGTCCCTAGAAGTTGACAAATTAAAGCATGCCAACTTTTTATCGGAATCTTTTTTGTTTACGTGTCATATTTGCCGGTGTAATTAGGCTGCAGTTTCGAATTTCACTTTCCATAAACATGCCTCCCCACGGTCGCCCCAGTTTGGATCCAAGGCGATTGATAGCGGGGGATTCAAGCCCCAAACCGAGTCCAAATAGAAAAACCCGCCTCCCCGCCTCGTTGGGATGTTATTTCCCATCACAAGCTACCATTTCTGCCTTTCCACCAGCAACGGAGATTCCTGCCAAGTATTTGTCGCGCCCTCCATACTTTGCCAAACAAAGCGGGATTGGAAGCCTTCTATACAGCCAAAAAATAGCGGCGGAACGAAAATGGTTCGAATCAGACAACAATATAGTCCTTTCAACTAAGGTTAGCTCGCTTGTTGTGCCGCAACAAAATGTAAACTAAATAGTTCTATGTCGGATTTCTATACTAGCTCTAAATATACCGTTAGCCCAACTCTTGTGTGCTGTAGATCCTCGCAGAAATCGGCTAAAATTCACTAAACTGCAGTCAACAAGCTTAGGATATTGATTTCACTACATTCTTGAGGCGACGAAACATTTAGTCTCCTAACTATCGTTCGCTACGAGGCACAGACGAATTTACTTGTATCCGCGGTATATTCCATTGCGCTTAGGGCGATGTTTATTTCTAAAGTAAATTCGTATAGCGCTCACAATGCAGTCTTCGTTGTTGAGCTCGCTTACGCAGACGGTTACACGGGAGGAAAAAAGAGTGAATGAGTCGAATTTGAAACGAGTACATTGGTAAAACAATTTGTCTCGCATTCTCTGCTCGTTCCTCAATGCCCCCTAACGACTGTGTCTTTTGTTTATTGTTCTAGCCTAACGGGCAATTAATTACAGAGTCATTACTAGCAAGCAACCAATGCAGCTAATGAGGTGGGCGGGTTGAAGTGATTAATGGGCGGGTTGACACATGCATAATGTGCCAGCCATTAAGTGTTGGCTTTACTGCCTATGTAAATACACCCCTATTGTGCACTTTCTATACAACCTCCGTTGACTGACAACGGCTGTGTCAGAGGGGTCTCATATACCAAGCTAAGCCCCGCCCCTGTAATTACGTCGCGCCCGTAGAGAGATAAGCCCTTTAGAAAAACGTGGAACAGATAAACAATTAAACTATAGTCACCAAATCCGGCCCATTTGACCACATTTCTGCTTAGATATACACACATAGTTTGCTAGAGCGAAGTCAACCAAGCGAATCCGCAGCAAAACGTTGGTTAAAAAGCGTCACTACGTCGACTGCTGGCGGTGAATGAGAAAAGTAAACAGGACAAGCAAAGAGTTCGACCGAACGACAATGGGTTTAGGCTCCTACATTTTGAAAAACAACAATAGCTCACTTTTGCACTAATTAGGTTCTGATGGGCGGGAAACAGTGACATAAGAATAAAAGCCCCAGTGAAAGGCGAAAGAACTTGTGGGGATTACGGCTTTGCTCTCCTTGGGGCTTTCAGCCTGGCTTGAAAAAAGTGTACTGTTTTGTGAAGGGGCTCTGTACTGCCTTTGACAAAGCACACAGAACTATTCTCCAGAATGTAATGACCCTGGCCCTAATTGTCTATTTTGGAAGTGCAAATGTCGTCTAATTCCCCTCATTTGCGATGGATTTGCCCCCATGACAAATTGCGAGGCTAAAGGACGACACGTTTGGCGAGTGAAAGAAACTGACCTCCTTCGCGCTCGGTGTCTGCGAACAGCGACTATCCTTCGCTGTCACCAAGACACCAAGCACGCCCAATTAAGACCATATACACGGTACCTAAACGCTGCGAAATACAGGTCAACACACAACGACAGCCTAATTGATACACACACAACGTAAAGCGACGAAAACGGGTTTCTCACGTTTTTAAAAGACGTTTCTTATATTTTTCCAATGCATTACGCAAATAATAGATTCCACAATACATCCAGCAATCTTGTTCGGATAATGTTTTTTTATAAATCCTAATGGATACCCTTTTAAAAGGGGAAGAAAATATTATTGACCTCGTAGAATTGTCTCTGAAATTTTCTCCTAGCTTCGAAACTTAAAAAGTCTATATAGCATCTGGGTTATGCAAAAAATAGGAAAGCGATGCTGGAGACCAGCAGAGATAACTTTTCATCGAGATTCAAATGTCGCGTAGGGTTCCCATACATAAGATAAATAAAACGTACAATTTCGAATTCAAAACTTTGTAACATAAAACTATTATACATGTAGGAGACAATTTTGGATAATATTACAAAGAAAACGCTGGTGGTATTTTTGAGGTGAGATAATAAGTCTGACATAGTTTTCTGTAGTTTTGATAACCTTTCTGCCCCCTCTAATTGTTTTTCTCTCTTGGCGTACAGTTGAAACGGGTTACTCTCACTGATTGTGTATACCTTTAAGTTAATTTTGTGCAGTATGTCCTAAGTGTACACAACCCGTATATATGTGTTTAAGCTGGCTTATCTGTCACTGTTTACTCAAGGCAAAAAATGTGGTTAAAAGCTGCACATAAAAGAGACGGGACAATTGTCTTTTGCAAACTTACAGCGTTCGGTAGGTCCATTTGCTAACGACGGCAGACATTTTGGCGGAGGCACTTTTAGACACACAACAGCCAGCCGTCCTCGCTGAGTTTTGCTGTGAATATTGGCAAGGGTTCATCCAGAACGTGGCCTAACTACACACACACAGTAATTTTTGAATGTCAGTTCTTAAAAAGAGACAGTTCAAGCGTTCGTCGCTTTCCAGTCTTCTTGTGACTTGGAGTCTCGTGATTAAAGCAGTCTGTTATGAAATGTACACTTTCAAGTTGACGCACACTACACATGAGTCAGTGGAAGTTGCTTTGGATTAGTTGCTTTGCTTATTCTCGTGCTTCCACTCCTACCGGTAATCGGTTGTAGAATTTCTTCCATGATTCCAGGGTCTTTCCCGACCATATCCAAAATCCCGAGGTGATCCCAACGACAAGGCACATGAAATATTTTAACATAAACACTGAGTAGTCCGGCGTTGTTTTGTCCTCTATACAAGGGCAGTTATGCGACTGTTCCCAGCTCAGTCGAAAATGTTGTTCATAAAATAACAGGCAATAACGATGGTGGCAGGTACAGTATACAATACTGAAAACACGCCAATTCTTATCATAAGTTTTTCTAGTTTGTCAGTCTTCGTGCCGCCTTGTTTGATGACATTTCTTATGCGGAAAAGAGAAACAAAGCCGGCCAAAAGAAACGAGGTCCCTATCAGCAAATACACAAACAATGGCGCTAGAACGAAGCCCCGCAAATTGCCTAAGTTTTGGTTGCCAACATAACAGATACCTGTGATAGGGTCCCCATCGACGGAGCTCATTGCCAAGACGGCGATTGATTTTATTGACGGTATAAGCCATGCGGCCAAGTGAAAGTACTGCGAGTAGCTCGCAATCGCCTCGTTGCCCCATTTCATGCCTGCGGCGAGGAACCACGTAAAGGATAGTATGACCCACCATATCGAACTCGCCATACCAAAGAAGTAAATCAACAAAAACACTACTGTACACACTGCCGGTCCGGTCGTCTCGTAGCGGATGTGGTTATCGGTACAGGAGACGGCTTCGTGTCCTACGATGAGACGAACAATGTAGCCGACGGACACGAGCAGATAGCAACCACTTAGGAATATGATCGGTCGTTCGGGGTACTTGAATCTTTGCATGTCGATGAAGAAAGTTGACACAGTCATTGAAGTCGATATGAAGCAAAGTATACACCACAGTCCGATCCAAAAAGAGGCGAAAGTCTTTTCGTCAGGAGAGAAATATGCCCCGTTGCAGGGCATAGCACAGTTTTCCGCTCCGCCGGTGGAGATTTTACCATAATAACTGGACTCTTCCGTCAGCGGTACCATAGGGTCCTTACAAGTACACGAACTACAGCCTTCCTCTGGTCTTGGCCGTTGTGTACCTATGACAGATGGGGTTGGCGTGACGGTGGCTTCACTGCTGTTGAAGTCCATGCACAGTTTCGTTTCATCCCCATATTCGGGCAGATCGTCACATCGCATCCGCTCGGGCCAGGCGAAGCCATACTGTCTCATAAGTGGGGCACAACCTGCCTTGGCACGTTCGCATACCGATCGGCACGCCGGCAATGGCTGTTTGTAGTTCGAGACACAGATCGGCGCATACATACTACACAGGAAGAATTTCAAGTCCGGGGAACACTGGATTTCGACCAGTGGCCAAAACTGATGAACCTCGAGTCCTGCTTCGTCCTGTGAGTCGTGGTTGAATTGGTTTGGCATGTACGTCATATTGTAGCCTATCCCGCGGCACATCGGAATCGTGATCTCTTCACAGACCATTTCACGGACCGCTAATGTTCGAGCCACAAGTACAAAGACAAGCAAGGCCAGTGGTGCTAACCGCCTCACAGCCATCTTGTACTGACCGACTGCAATTCAAACACTGGTGAAAGTCACTGGGTCGGCCCTCCTGCCCGTGGTATTTTAACAGTACACACACTGCGAGGCTAGGTCAACACCCGCGACTCTCTTTCGGTAGGTCACGGTAGCGTATTTGCCCTTCGCCGAAAACGATGGTGGCTGATTCCGTACTGACACACGGTCGGTATCGCTTGGTCCAGCTCGCTTGTTTATGCACAATTTCCGAACACAAAGCAGCTTAAAACGTAGAAATCCAACTGGATTAGAACAGGAATTTCGCTCTCACGGACTACTCTCCACCGCTGCCCGGTCAGGTTCAGTTACCCAGTTGTAAATTGACTAGGAGGCATGACTGCACTAATGCACTACTACGTAATCCGTACGAAAAGAAAGCCCTGTACGGCACGTCTTACTGGCAGGCACGGATGAACGTTTATGCACAAGATGTGACGATTCTAACAGCCTATAGCTAACAAGCTTGCACCTAGGTGTCAAAGCGGAGCTGTCATTTAGCTGTCAACTCATTATGAACACTGACAACTGACGTAATCTGTCAATCATGCAATTGATCTCCCAATTAGCGTAACAGTTGGCCGTGACGTCACTCACTATAGAATTCATCTCAACAGGGGTTTCTCCGCATTTTTTGTGCGAAGACACAGCAGGCGCACTCCACTATTTTTATTTACAGCACGGAAAAACTCGTTGTGTTGAATCTCTTTTGTACAACTCATCCCAGCCCCTCTTTTTGTTGGAGGGAGTCACGCTGTGCGTTATGGTGTGCTAATCAAGTTGCTATTGTTTACTGTGGGTTGGTTCAGGCAGTTTCAGGCAGTCCAAAGAACGTGAGAAGCCAGCCCCCTTGTTGACTCTATTTGATGAGACAGGGAGAAACAGGGGCTAAAGAGAGAGAAGTAGTACAAATTTGTCCACAAAATATCTAGAGGCAATGCTACATCACAAATGACGAGGGGGTTGGGGCATTTAGCAGTGCAAACAAAAGTTTTTATCTAGTCACGGACGGCAAATCTCCGCAAAACAATTATAAAGCGAAGAGCAAACAACGGCTACTTTTACTAGTAAAGTGATTTCAAAGGGGAGATCACAACAGAATGAAAACCGTAGCTTTGAGGTGGTGAAAATCTTTTCAACTACATAAATATTTTGGGAGTTAATAAATATATTGTCGTTGATTGCCATGCGCTGCATGTAGTTTGGGAACTCAAATTTCACTATGTTTTGGCTCTGGGTACCCGGGGGAACGACCACGGTTGAAACTGCAATGTGCGTGTATTTAGGTTTTCACACAAAAAGCTGGCAAGTGCGACGTTTTTTTCTCATGAAAGAATACTTTTTCACGGATGGATGGAATATGTGACTGTATTTTGACGTGAGTTGTGTTGAGGTTGGCAACCGAGGCATGACCCCGAAAAAAACACACAGCACTTAACGTAATGAGGAAAACGAGTAGGGAGGCGGTCACAGCACCAGCACACCGATGACAAATTTCATAGCAACGAGCGCTATGTGTGTAAGTAGTTCTCCCATGCCTTGCATTTCCAATGACGTGTTTGGTCGTCCTAGTCCCTCTCTGGCCCTCCCAGCTCTTCAGTTATCAAAACTAAAGCTAAAGCGACCTGGGCTTAGGCCAATGTTGGCCTTCTTAAGCGTGCATTAGTCAAAGTGCTTTATGTCTCTTTGGGAAAAACCAACTAAAAGCAATATTTGAAGTGTCTCGCAAATTGAAAGTGGGATCAGTCCTGCCCGCGTATTTTAGCATTGGTCGAATCATGCAGCAACTTAGCAAATAAAAAAAAAATGCCACTGTCCATGGACGTTGGACAAAGGTAAGTTTACCGAGTCAAGCGATTGCTATAGAGCGATGCACAGATGAACTCGTGGTCTTTCATGAAGGGAAGGCCTTTCATTGAGATATCAATAGGTATTATGTATCAACATGAATAGCTGCCATTGCCCGTCTTGATTATTTCCAATACTTTTCGAGCAGAACAAAAATGGCGACCCCTGGGCCCAATTATGGTTGCCATGGAAACCCACTAGAACCACTACATCGCTAATTGGTAGACCGAGCATGTCGAAAACTGTCAATCTGTTTATCCCCACCGTCCGTCAGTGTGACTGTATGTGTCCCCGACACACGGGGCGAATTCTAACGTCGGAGATTTCCTGCGATTTTTACGGGACCTGTCATGGGGTAATCATCGATCGTCAATGTAAAGGATGTTTACAGTGTAAATTGAAAGGGTGGGCAGTGAAAACACCTTTATTTCTTCGAGGTAAAAGAGCTATAGCGATTACTATATTGTGCGCTCAGCTTATTAAGCACTGGCTTACGGAAGCTTCTTCAAAGTCATGGTATTAGCTGCTACGGTGAGGCTTTGTTGATTTATTGATTCGTCAGGCAACTCGACCAGTCTTCTGCTAGAAAGATATTCTCATTAGACAACTCAATGAAAATCAAACGACTGGGCAGGACAAAGTAATTCACGACATGGCGATAAGAGTGGAAGTGAGCCCAAAATCGATGCGAAATAACACGCTGCAGTCATATTTATTTACCAGTTCGCCTATCTTTTTGTCATGCAGACTTTACAAGTGAAATGTACATGGTATTTAACTGAGCGAGCTGAATGCTGTCGGATTTCACATATATATCTCGACATCTCCTTACCTTGTGCAATAGACTCGCACAGTAAACATATTTGTCGTTGTTTCCATTGAAGTCGAGGCCCAGGAATTTTTGATGAAACGAAAATAGCTCAGTGAAATATTTGCGTCAACGCTAACACAAAAAAGAAAGTAAATTTAGGATTTTTAAATTGCTAAAAACTAGAAAATATTTAAGCTAACCACACCGATGTAAAGGAATGAATAAGGTGTGTATATAAGACGACAACGTGGGCATTAAGTCGAGAGGGTAGCTAACCCAAAATGTTAGTAACAGGAGATTATAGCATTTCATGAATAATTTGTGGATCGCATGGCAGGTATTTGACTGGAATTTGACCAGGATTTTGCAATCGTTTTTCCGCGGATTTTGTCACTGGTTGAGGACAACCCGCTGTGATAAGCCAGCTGCGATGAAACGTGACGGTTCGTTGGGCACCCGGCAGCCATGTTGGAAAAAATACACTCGATAAGAAGACAACTATCAACAAAATTAGGGCCGAATTATCCGTCTATTACATTTGAAAACACTCTTATAAAAAGGGTATTAGTCCTGGCTTGGCGTACAGTCGAATATTAATAAAGTTAATTCTCCGTAATGGAGTTGGGAATGAAAACTTTGCATTTGATTTGTCCCGCGGGTTGGATAGCTGATAGATACAAAACGGTTGCTGCATATAAGACTAGCCGAGATCGAAATTGAATTTGTGCCGGTTGGGTTATTTGTTTTGCAAGTTAGCCTTAATATCTTCTTAGTCAAATTTTCCAATCGTCGGAGCAGCCGTAATCATATTACAGAAAAAGTATTGTCGGTAAATCTCTTGTCCACCATAGCTCACAGATTGTGTCAAAGCGGTGGCACTCATTAGGAGGGGCTAGGGGACGCGCAACGTTTCACACCAAATTGTAATGTTTGGTTAGCCCACCCCCCTTGATGAAGCTGTTGATTTTAATGATCGTGCAGTAGAAAAGTTGTCACGCCATTTGAATAGGGTTGCGTTGGAGCACAATGAATCTCACCTATTTTGACAGCTTTCAGTCTTACTCCTTCTATTGACACGCTCGTCTAATAGGCCCTCCCACTTCGTCACGTTTATTGTTCACACAAGCGATTAGCTTAGTACAACCTAATGGACTAACCTCGGGGTTAAATTGAAATGAATATACTGCAGAAAATTTTCCCGCATTCGTTTTTCGCCCCAAGATAATGCAATGTTACGATTGTAAGATTTCTTAAGGTTGGCGCCGAGGTCCGTTGTGTGTAGGCACCATCGACACCATGGCAAGATCGCTGCCTAGTTCCTGTTTGACTCGGAGAATTGATTTTAATCGCTTGATAACAGGCGCTCGTAAACTCAGCGATTTAGCCGCTCCGATTTGATTTCTGGTCAGATTTCAGTGACTGAAACGGATTTGCAGTGTTAAATAGCTTTGAGGTGAGCGCAGAGGTGAAACTTTATAAATGCGGTATCGTTTGGACGCCACGGGCAATGGACACGTTTGTGTAATGTATTTTGGTGGCAGTTGATATCTTGTTCATTTCTTGAAGATTTACCACAACCGCACTGTGCGACATACGACGGGTGTCCGATTGTACGACATGCCCATTTACGTAACCAGTAATGATTTCTTAATTGACGAAACATTTGGATTTCACTATTTTCAAAGAGAAAGACAACTATTTAAGTGTGCTGTTACAGAGTGTACCGTGCACACAGAATCATGAATTAAATATACGAGCCCTTTTACGGCTACATTCCAACACTAAATTCATGCACACAAAAGCCAACACCATTCACAGCGTAATCTTCACACTTTACACTGGTCGATCATTGAATTCATGGACTTCACCAAGAGAATATTTCTTGATTAATTGGGCAGAAAAAAAGAAACAAATAAACGTCTTGTCTAAATAGAGAGCGTATTTCTTACAGTAGGCGTGATTTGTACTCTTTTATGAATAATCTGTTCCTATTTAGACTCGTCCTACTAGTAATAATGTTCTTTGGTATTGTCCAGTCAGAAGGGAGGTGTTTTAACTCACTTCGCACCTTGTTGTGTAGCTACTGTAGAATGCCCCTATTCAACCGCGATTCACAGATCGCTTTTAGTTTGTTTTTCCTCGTTTGTTTCTGGTTACAGAACCAGGGGCACATTGCTGGCGCCTCTGCAGTCTGTAGCTGAACAATTGAAACAATTAGGACAAATTGGCAGAATTTTAAATTCCGCATAAGTATGGCGCGTAAAAAAGTCTTGAAAAGACACCTCGCTGACACAAAAGCCCTTCCGTGATGCGTTATTCTGAAATCGACAGTAATGATAACATAATGTAGCAGAATATAACGGCAATCACACGCCTGTCAATCATCCGTCAGAACATGACAGCATGGCATGGCGTATTAGAAGTGGCAAGAATTAGCGGCAAACGATTAAGAAATTTACTTCATAACTTCTGGATAGACAGATCAAAGTTTGGCGTCGGATTTGGATCACTGTCAGTCGTGATCTCAGTGTGCGAACAAGGGATAAACGGCATTGAATTTGTACGCCTTACATGGAACACCGAATAAACTCTGATATATCCGTCAGGCATGCATTAAGTATACACCAAGGAGTTTGTTTTGTTGTCTTTACGTTTATTAGGATATCAAATGAAACTAAAGTGTTTTATGCCCTTTTCTCTCACCATTTTTATTTAATGTATTATTTGTTACATCTATAAAACAATAATGTTCAATACATGAGGGCGAGGAACATTATCATCCTGTTTCTGTGATTGCGTAGCACTTTGGCCACAGTCACGTTTCATTTCAATGACCTTCCTTTCAGCACATTTTCAAGAGAAAGCTCTCAGTAAAGGCAGCCGAAAGATTCACCCACAAGTAAGTTTTACAATATTTTGATTAAGTACTGTCACAGACAAAATCGTGTCCAGTCTTTTCTGCAAGCCTGCAGCAATTCGCCGCATCTCGCTAACAATGCCGGCGCGTTTCCTAGACGCAATGACCTAATAGAAACGGACGCTGGACGTTTTGTAACACTGCGATTTTCATCACATTTAAACTACCTAGAGAAGGCGAAATAATTGAAATTTATCGGCGACATCGCATCTACAGAGGAAAATGTCACTGTCAGCTTGTTAGTTGCCGGAATACGTCAATTTTGTGCGCAGAAAAAAGGAGCCGTTGAAGAGAAGTTGAACCTGTCAGCGCAAGCTCCAGTCGTTTTTAATGACTCGGCAGCCGAGATGTGTATTTCAGTCTGTATTGTAAATTTCAGACTGTGGTCGATTTCACTGGCTATTGCTTGGAGGCTTTGGTATTGAAACGGTACACGGAGTGAAGATTTCGGTGAATGTGAGTCGATCATGCCCCCAAGCCGCTAATTCGACCTCCGATTTTCTTGTACAACGGAGCGACAGATCCCGGCTATCAATGATTCCCAGAGAGCTTCTTAAGTAGCGATCGCCCCAAAGCAGCTTTGACACCAAGATGGCACGCCACTCGAAGACAAACGCAGTCATAAATATTTGAATAGCATTTGTCCGACAGAATGCAACGTTTTGTCAAGACCGAGATATACTGGGCTTGCCTGAAAATGTATTGCCGGTCTTTATAGCTCAACGCTTTTTCAAAATACAAAAATCGCGCAAGTCCCCGAGTTCGGAAACACAAATATTTTAATTTAACCTTTTATTGATGCTACCGATGAACTCTTAATATACAAGAAAAGTTGTTATTATTAGAAAGATAATAAATGTAAAATCAGGTCAAACGTTTTCCTGAACGAAAAGATGGATATTTTGTATTAAATTATTGACAAATTAAAGTAATTTGATGCAGACAGTTATCGGAGTCAAGCGATGATGTTGCTGGCATCCATTCCTCGGAAATGCCACGGCCCAAGACACTGCACCTTTTGATTTCTCCTTAGAAATTAACATAAACAAGGTATGAAATACCAGTGAATGAAAACAAAATAACAAATATAATAATAAAGGGGAAAACGCCGATACGTAAGAATGGAACGATGCCTGCATTAGGTTTATGACAACACCGCTATAGAGTTTCATACCGACATTCTATTTGGCTTGGTTAGACTGCCTCTCCAAGACCTCTCCATGAGAAAGTTCAAACATTCGACTTGTTCACAGGCCAAAGAAAATATCAAAAGCGATTCCCCTGTATTCTCCAAAGAGATCATTTACCACTTGCAAACAAGACCACACTTAACCGACTCCGACAAATGCCTTTGCGTGTTTTGAAATTACGTGTACACGACTTGATGTCAAATTCACAAACGTCGAGCTCTTGATGGCCCTAACACATGATTTGCAACTCAGTGGGAAAAGCTACACACATAGAAATGGAGACATGGTGATTGGACTTCCTAGACCCTAGCTGATTTTTATTGCACTGGCAGTGTGATCGGAGTTAGAGCAGATAGCGATTTTAAAGGGACATTAGCAGTAACTGTTGACATTTTTCGCTACTCTGTTTCAATGTATCAACTACAGAATTTTACTATAATCCGATCATCATGACCAATGCCTGGTGTCTTGCTTGCCAACACAGCCTGTATATGTGAAATGACCATTGTTATTGTTGATAAATGTATTCTAGTCCGGACCTGAATACAAAATTTAAACAATAACAATGCAGATTATACTCATATAGGGTATATTTATGAGCTAAATATTAGGAATTTCTCCATGGTTCAGGGATTCACACCAGAAACTGCAGATGATACTCAGAAACAAACAAAACAGAGAAAATGACCAAAGTTACAGCTAATGGATCTTTAAATTTGGGATGAATTAATGGGTAAACGATGACGAAGACGACGGCGATGGTTGTGGTTGCGACGACAACCTTTAGAATAGGCACGGAGACAATGTTGATGGCTATGCTATCTTCATATCAGTAAACACGGTTGCTACTGTCAGTGAAATAATAAACAAAAACAAAAATAATAAATATAGTGATTGTTACATATATTTTGATTTTCAAAAAAAAGAATGTTGCGAAATTGGCTAAATGAATTGGAAGAAATTATCACAGAGAACGCGATAGCGGATGATGATGATGATGATGATGATGATGATGATGATGATGATGATGATGATGATGATGATGATGATGATGATGATGATGATGATAGTAGTGACACTGGTGGAACTGTTCCCACTAATTTCACTCATGGAAACCTGGATGCCATGATAGTCCGACTGGACATCAATAGATCGCACAGACAATGACGTCACTCTCCTCGCTACATTTTTCTTCCTGATGACGATTCCGGGGTTCACATAGCAGAAATTCCTCTCTGGGAAATCTGTGTTTCTCCCTATGATCCTCTTGATGGAATAGGCATGTATACATACATACACACACAAACACACCACACACACACACACACACACACACACACACATATATATATATATATATATGTATATATACATACATATATGTATAAATGTTATCATTTTTATATATATATATTATATATATATATATATATATATATATATATATATATATATATATATATATATATATATATATATATATATATATAGATCTGAAATTCAAAGACACCTGTCCAAATTATACCGGCGGATAATAAAGGAGGGACAGCCAGAGGGAAATTGAGTCATTTTTTGGAAAGATATCATCCTTCTGTCCTTTTTATCTTTGGTTTGAGCGCATGACAGGCTGGACTGTTTGTCATGTGTGCGAGCCTGTCTCTTGAGTTGTACAAGCTGTTCAGATTATTTTCATAAAGCTCTGTCAAACTTAAAACAAGAAATGCAGAGTTTGTTCTCAGTATGAAATGCACATTGAACAGAGGTGGACGGGAGAAGTCCTGTGCAGCGATCTGCCCGAACGACCCGTCACGTACAAATATACCTCTATCAATGGGAGTGAAAAATAAAATAACAGCCCACTGCAATCTGATGAAAGTGAAATTTATACCTCGAGTGACAGGCAAAATTGGTGGGATTTATTATAGACCATTATGAGCAATGACAACGGTGCGATGTATTTGTTTTTCACTCGAGGCATGCCGAGAACTCGAACTGTGTTATAAAAGCAAATTAAGGCACCAGTACCGTAACATGTCATGCCCAGCATGTACATTGCGACTGGCATGTGAAATCGACACACCAGAAACCAACACGACTTGTCTAGACTGAACTCAATATGTCGGAGGTGAAACTGGAAAACACCGGCGAAACACTGCGAGGAATAGGAACACCGCTGCTGCGGACGGACGTATGGTGGGGGGATACTGAAGCGGATGTGGATCAGAGGAGTTGGAGGGGAATCAATATGAAGGCAAGAGCGGACAATAAATTATGTTTGCATACCACAAAGGGGTAATTGTCATCGATGTTATGCCCAGAAGTGAACCATGGGCAGTGACGCACTCGATGAAGTTCTGAACTCTTCCTGGCATAAGTGATATATTACAGGAAGTATAGTTTGAAAGGCCATTCAATATTACATCTCATACCGATATGATTAGAGATTGGAGAAGAGTTCGTCAGCCATACTTTTTGCGTACCAGATGTGTTGGTACACGATTGAAATTACAAATATATGTGGAACAACACTTCAATGTAGATTATCGGGAGGTGTTTTGCGCGTGCGTGCATATGCTTCGTGTAAATCCTCCACGATGACATCATTTAATCATACTTTTGACTTGATGAACACATTTCTTTCAGTTTATTCCGCTATTTATGCAAGTCATACTACGTCTATAAATATCCACATTAATTCTCTTTAGAATAAAATATTCGAGGGTCAGAAAACAAATGATGACGGTTACGAATTAATCAAATCAAATATGAACTTGATCAGTGATTGTTACCAAGTTTAGAAGATATTTCGCAAATATAAAAAATCTGGTCAAGATGTTTATATGATAATTATTGTGTTTGAGAAAGAAAACTCATAAGGTTTTCTCTAGGCGTAGAGTGACAGAACAGGAATGCATATAAAATTATCCATCCTGGAGATAGCGTATGTCAAAACGAAATTCCATCAAAGGCTCAAGCGATCAACATATCGGAAAGATTTTCTTGATTACATTAATATTTCACGACTATAGGCGATGCCACATAATTGCAATCGTAAGAGATAATACTCGACGAGTTCTTGAATATACATTGCTAATATCGTTGTAGTCGCCGAGTCGTGGTTAAAGATCCGACGAAGACGAAAATTGGAAGAACGCCTGTATGTTTATCGCCATGTTTATTAATTCCACTTTTTATATCCAGTCAGGGATAAGAGCGACAATTGATGAACCTTTCATTGGAGGTGGTACTTACTTTTTGTATTTTACGAACGTATCTTGGTAATATAATGAGTTTCTTGCTGTTCGTCGCTCTTGCCAGCAACTTGTTTTGTACCAGTGACATCGAAGTACAGCTGCCCAATAGGCTCAACTGCCACAGAATCCATCAAAGCAGCTAGATCAGAGTAGCATGTAATGAACATATAAAGAAATGACTTTATATTCATTTGTTGTCTTTATATGACTATAAATTTAAAAGAAGTTTCAGGTATTTGAAGATGAATGCGACAAGTGTAAAAACAGGAGTTTCTCCTCAAACGTGAGTAATGCAACACTTCGAATGAAAGATGTTTTCTCCTGACACGGTATGCCCTGCGTCAACCAGCTGTCGTTCTTATTTGCTTAATTGATCATATTAGATTGCGCAATTATGTACTGGCTTGAATCAATGCGGAATACCCGTTGGTATTGCTGAAGACCATTTTGTATTAATTAGTTGCACTGAAGTCACACTTGCTTCAACTTTCATGCCAGCAATATTCAACACGTGACATTCCACAATCGGCACCATGTGCATAATTTTGGCCAGTGATATCTTACAGTGATGATGCCGAACTCGGGGAAATCCATACGCCGGCGAATGTTTACAGGTGAGAGGATCCCTTATTTTGATAAATGTGGTCGAAATTTTCGATATTTCTTTGGATGACATCACGCTGTGAACATGAGGTCAGGATTGCTATATGCTAAAAATCGAAGCGCATTTGACTGTAACCGACATCATGGTAAGGACGTCCTCTTCCTTCAAGTTAAAATTGTAAATCTGATTGTATGTTAGAGAGTGGGAAAGTAACCTGACAAACGGAAATGGAGGTTATTGACTGAAGAAAGTTGGTTTCCTCAAGGAGAAACAAAACGAAAGCATCAGCATTCGGACAGAAAAACAACAATTATGAGAATTATTGAAATTAAATGAAATGTAAACAAGCAAGAGATGGACGCAGTCAGGCGGCAATATCTTCACAGCTGACGGATGCTGCACTCCCAGAACGTGTCAGCACATCGTTCTGCAGTTGTGATAAGAACAGCATCGACAATTTCGATGAATGACAGCCAAATAGAATGCTTGAACAGATGAAAGGTGCGATTGTGCGAACACACGTACTCCACGCCAAGCTGAATCCAATAATGGGGCCGTCATTCTTATCAAGCTAACACTAGCCATGCAAGAACGCCCAGTGCACATTGCGCTACTGCTGTCCGACAGCTTAATCTAATCAACATAATTACAATTAGTTCCGACATTGTCGACATATTTTTTGTAATTCAAAATAAACCCACAGTTCAGGAGACCCCAGAGAAAGGTTTTAAAAAACAAATATACCCAAATCAGTTCAGCAACCCTTTCGATAAAGTTCAAAGTCTTGAAATCTGTTTCAAAATGGTAAGCAAAATCATGATTTACAAAGCTACCGTGATCGATATAGCGAAATGAAACGTTTTTTTTTTGTTTTGTGTTCTTTCAAAATATTTAAATAAGTACAGTAGGCCAAGGGATGTAAGTATTACACACAAGTATAATATGTCATTTTCATTTTAAATATTTTACATTTTCTGTTTTCTTCAGAAAAGGAAACTTACAAATACATATTTCATGACGTTTCTCTCCATTTGGAAATGGTTTGCAGCAAGGAGAGCCAACGTTTTCTCCATACACTGACAGTACATTGCTATGCATTTATGAACTGTACGTTGCAAAAGCGAAGCCATCCAAAATGTCAATATAGTTTCTGCCGATTAAACATTGATTGTCATCTCGGTGTAACAGGTTGCTTGCTAATCATGCGAGTATCCTGTGATGTTCTGTATCCATAAAAAACTCAACACTCAGTATTCATACTGTACCCTTTTCAGTTTACCTTTTTTCAGGACACAATCTTTATCCGTAAGTAATTTCAAAGTTTATATACAATAATGTGCTGCACAACAAATTTGTTGACAGCTTGCGCAAAGTTGTGAACATCAATCTAAAAAATGATTCTCTTTCGATGTGAAAGTGTTACGGAACACAAATCATCGTTATTTACTCAAAGAACAATAGCAGATATGCATGGTACCTTGTGCCAGCCTTGCGACACAGCTTCATGATTGGTAAACAACACTACCACCACCACCACCATCACAAACACCACCACCACCACCACCACCACCACCAACAACAACAACAACAACAACAACAACAACAACAACAACAACTAGGTAAGATTTAATGCTAGACTGGTTTTCAGACGGCTTGCCGGGCTCTATAAAAATACTGTGATTGAAAATATAGCCCATTAAAATTGATAATATTGTGCTCAATAAACTAAAGGCTCTACGCAAAAGTTTATTCTGTATAGTGATTACCACAATTACAACAACCCTAGTATTAATAACTCACCGATATGGCTCATAGTAGGGATGAGAAAACATGATAACAGAACTATGTAAGCTCAAATAGATCAACATAACGCTTTTGTCTTACTGTTTTATGTATTTTACGATACTCCACGGATGCACCGGCTTGGAGTTTTGCAAATCAGTGCGTCATGTCAAATGGTATTTTTTCTTTCCATTTTTTTCCACTTTATCAACATCAATAGAGAGGTCCTTTGGTTATTTGGAACTCGCAGCAGACAGATGGTGCAAGAAGGCAGATTTCAGGGATTACGCACAATGGCCTGATGGAAACAGTTTTGTGAAGCTATTAGTGGATTTTATGGAAAAAATCAGCCACACAAAGCTGTCAAACACACCAATACATGCCAAGCATTAACCCTTATTCAATTGTCCCTTCTCTGACGTTGCTGAAGGCTACGATGACATGCACCGCTTTGGTCAATAATGAAGAGGAGAAATTCAAATTACATATGGGACATGCATCCACACTTTTGAACATGAAATTATGATATTAGCACATTCATGTATATCATATTTCGCAGGGTTTCGATGTCCTTCTCCGTACCTATTTTCCCTAAAAAAGTGAATTGTCTACAGACCCTTCCTGCTACCTCTTTTCTCTTCTGGAAAACAATTGCAACATTATCTAAATTTACCAGGCATTCCTGGAGAGGTTTGCCACAATGAGTATCCCATTTTCTGAAATTGAAGGCATTGTTTCGACAACGTTCATAGCAATCAAATGCGACAGTATGATTTAAACCATCGAAAATTCTAGAAATTTTAATTGATTATTTTCTTAATGATTGAAACAAAAATATCAAGGAAAGACCTAATAATATTTATATTACTTTTGTAATTGATGTATCGAATATAACTTAATGTAGATCTCCACAGATGAAAATAGCTTTTGTATAAATTAAATTCGGAGACAGCATGATGTATATTAGCTCTAGCTGTGGCGGCTGTGTGGCGTCGAAACTGCTGCTTACATTCCGAAGCTGAATGTACCTCAGTCCGCAGCAGACAAATGAATCCGATGTTATTTCGATTTTGACTATTGTTGAAAGAGTTCGTCGGGATCGATACCTTTCACAAATTACACTCACAATAATAATATTATTTTTAATGATAAACCCATCAGCAGTGCTTTATCGATAGGGTTATGTAATCACGGCTTTTAGCGTACAGTCGATTATGACGAATGACTGGTACTCTAGGTCAAAGGTCACACATTCCAACGTATTAGTGAAAGGCCGACGGGTGTGTATGTTGTTGTTACGTTGTTTTTTCTTTCCAAGACGTTGAGATAGGATTATAAGTTCCTTGCAGCGACTTTTCAAACCAAAGCGATTGTAAGCCAATCCAGTTGTCAGACTCCATTGTTATTCTGAAACCGCGGAAGCCGTTGTTTTTTCGCCGTTGCGTAAGAAAACTGAACAAATTATTGATAAAATAAAACGTTTTTAAACAGGATTATATTTCTGACTGCCGGTTGATCAATCGAGAGAGATTGATTAGAGACGACAAAGTAGTTGTAGTAGAATAACCGCCAATATTTTTTCAGCGCAAAACGGAAGGGAAGTATTTGTGAGACTGATTGTTATTGGATCTCAGAAAGTAAGTCTGGCTGAAGATTTCAAAGGAAACGGACAGTCTGTTTTGAAAGGAAGACCCAAATTAAATGTACTGTTGACCAGCTCAGGGGAGAAGGTACAAACGCCGTAGGGACGTGACAAAAATCGAAATCATGTCGGCTCAATGACATCATTTAGTTACAACAACTTACATTTGAATCTATTGTTGGATCATTTAAGCTCAGTTAATCAGTATTTGAAGTCATAAAATGTCGGTGTAGTCTGGCTGTTAAGAGGATTTTTCGCCAATTGTCGTTGGCTGAACGCTAAATTCGCTGTTTTTCCCGCCAGTGTCAAGTGTAAAAGTAGCCATTCCTTCGCCAATGAAAATTGTGCGTCGAAAGAATATGTTAATATCGAATACAGGAAAGATTAAACATTATACTAAACTGACATACATTTCAGGTTGATTCATAAAATCATGTCGAGTTTCTCATTTCTATTAATAATCTTTGATTTGCATATTTTAGGAAACAACTATTGTGGCAATAGGGGACGACAGGTGTCCTTCGTGGTATGTGCGTACGTAATTGGCTCATGGCTGTTACCATCACATCCATTCTTTGGCACCACAATTAGCGTAATTAGTCCCATTCAGTTGTGAGGAAGAGAAACAGAGCGATGGTACGTAGACTTTTGGTCGTCGACTCCGATTTAAAATAAATTGTATTAAAAAGCACCAAATTCTCACCGGACCCGTTTCCTGTCCATCGTCTACATGATAGAAAAGTGATAAACGTGCACAAATAATGTCCCCAAGAACTGTCAATCATCTACTTTTATGCCGTGTCTGTATGAGCTTATAATCTTTTTTATTGAACTGTTTGCTGGGCATCGCAGTGCAGCGTTCGACCTCCCCTCCCACGTGATTTGGCACTGCATTGAAAGGGAGACTTGAAAATGAAAAGTATGCACAAACGGACTGAGTCAACACAGCCTTTAAGAAGCACGGCAGACAGAAAATAAACAAACAGCGGACTAATCTTATTCAACTCGAACACACTTTAAACTGCATTAATGTGGATTCCAACAGAAGAAGGTTACATAGCAGCCAAAAGAAGTGCAGACGACAGTCAGGGCAGGGCAGTGTATGTATTCAACCGCGTTGTCGGGTTACCGGGTTTACACACTAACAAACTATAACAGTGCTGCCCTGACTCTAAACTGTCTGTAGGGCTAAAGAAAACTACACACACTTTCCCGATAGACAACTTAGAAAAAAAATAGCTCAACTCGTCAAGATGTGTTGCAAAGACTAATTCCCTCCCTTTTCAGTCTTACCGTCCCTTAAATCTCAAACATAAACCTTACTCCGGTAACAATGGGAGTGGTTTGACAAAGGAAAAGTTAGTTTCAGGTATCTTGCTTCGAGTGTGACAAACAAGGGGTTGAAGACACCTATAGCAGGAATATGAACCAACACCAGATCCTAACTACCCAATTTTTGAAATTGTGCACCATCTTTCTTGTACTGGTCATGGCCACTTTTACCCACTCTCATCTTTCCCTTTCAAGTTTTGAACATCAGCAATTTCCAGAGAAGAAACTTTTAACATTGTGCCGTCATGTTTGAGTTTTGTGACTACCTTTGTTGATTTGTTACAATATTTTTTTCAGAAAAGAAAAGAAATTAGACCTTCACTTTCATTCCTTTCTAATTGCAGTCTAAACAATCTGGACCCGATGGACCTGATATCTGAAATTCGTTCACTGTCGATCCTACACGTAAATCTTCCGGGTGTTTCCTGGAGGGAGTTGCTTTTCGACCGCTAATGGTTTTAACGTAGTCGGCCACATTTTCCCAGCTGAACGGTCGAAATTCCTCGGACGCATGCTGTGAAATGAGGTATGAAAAAGAATTTGGGCTGAAAGGAAATGTTTTGACCGTTTAAATACTATGTTTAGGATGAAAGAATCCACTTGAAAATTGGATGTCAAGAGGAAAGTTTTTTCTGGCCTGTAAAATTAGTAGCTTTGCCAAATAATTATTACTTTTAACAGCCGAAACACATACATTATCTGCATGGCTTTTGAAAGTGAGATCAGACTTCTTCGGTCGATTACGTAATTTTGACAAGTGAGTATTTTTAAAAAGTGGGAAGTAACAAATGTTCACTCTTCAATGTAGTAGTATCACCTGACGATTCCGGAGTACGCCCCAAAATCGGCCATTCCTACACGTCACAGTGGCTAAAGTAAATAGGCCAGGCCTTGACGATAAGGCTGACTGCTAAAGGCGGGAAGACTGCTATGCCGTGAACTTTATTCAGAGATGTTGGCGACCCCTTCAGCGTTTGAATTTCTATTCGCAGGTTTACCGTGGGAGGGTTCAATTGAATGCCTACGGAAGCGATATACACGGGCAAGTCTTTCAAAAAGTTTGATGTTTTTTTGAACCACAGACCTCCCTCACTGTGAGACGCCAAAACACACAACAACCGTCAATACTTGGTGGAACTTGTGTCACAAAACAGAGAATGCATATTGTTTGGTGTTTTGACTAGAAATAGTTCACCCTTTTCACAGCGACACATTTCCGATTCACGCAGTAAATGCTATCCCCGGCGATTTTGGCAAAAATCTGTTTCTTTTCTAGTTATTCCAGTAGATAAGCACAATTCAGGTTACAGGTTCAACATGTTCAGGTTATTCAGACGAAAGTGTATTGTCTGAACTTTCACCTGGGTCGCTTAGCGCTGCTTGGCATATTCAAGTCGACATTTTTCCCTCAAAGTTTGCTGAGTAAACATTTATTTTACGTTTTGTATCTTAATATTTGCCAAAACAGACACCACATTGTTGATAATTTTCATTTTTTCTTTGGATATTCGTATTACATGCTCAACTGTCACCCAGCACCAAGTATCTTCCGTTGTCATGGTACTTAACAAGGACTACTTAAACATCCGGCTGTACTCTCCCCTTTTAGAGTTCCATGAGGCCGACTTTCTAAGGAGCGAAGTGGCACCAACTTCTTGAACATTTTCGGCGAAAAGTCATCGTAGAGTGCTAGGTTTAGAACCACTTGTTTAAGTTGCTTTGTTACTTTGCTGTATGCAAGTTTGTGTGTTTTGGGTGCCGTATTTACCATGCAGAGTGGATCGGTGTCGGCCCTCAAAACGGGCAGAGGGCCATCAAGCCAAAGTAAAGACCTCCTTCAATATCAGCCGAGTATAAAATTTCACATTTTTCAATGGCTCCGCCACGTAATGCCCATCACAACCGTCAATCAGCGTACAAGTTTTGGCAAAAGTTACAGTTGCATAACGACTAATACCTAGCCCAAGAAAAAAAATCCCGTTTATCCGGTTTTACTCGAAATTTGAGCCGTGTGGTCTCCTACTAAAAGATGCTCTTAAGAAAAGCAAACATCAAGTGCGTAAACAGTCTGTATGTGCAAGTATTATGGAGAAAATACTGTGAAAGCCCTAACCACACACAGTTGAGACAAATCGAAGGGCCGTCTCGGAGGCAACATTGATTGCATGTTCTGAAGTACCCGTCGAAAATTCTGACATTCTATAACATTTAACAAATCCCGTGTTACCTTACAAAAAGCTTTGAAGAAGCTATGATTACACAACAAGTGACAGGCAAATCAAGACGACACATTTTTTGTCTAGCGGGGAAGATGTCAAAATGGTAGCAATTTTGCAATTACCTGGTCTCAATAGGAGAACAATACATTTAGATTTGAGAGTCTAGGTGAGATTTTTGCCCACTCCACACGGCAGAAAACCGCTTACAGCGATCAGAGGGAATCCTACTCGACTAAACTCAGGGACAGTCTAACATTAACATTCACCAGTGCCCGGAGAGTTCTAGAAATCTCTCAAAATACATCTTCAGAGGGAAAGAAACCGGTGGCACAATTAACGATTGATTTATGGGTAATTAGCATCTAAAGATGTGTCATTTACAGTTCTGGGTAAACTGCACTCCTGCCGCGGGTTCAGTTGAAAGACGGCAAATTGAAGTAGACAGCATAATAGCAAAGAAAAGCTCCAGGCAGAGATTTTTTTCAGATGTCTGTCTTTTTTCTTCTAGAAGGTAAAACCGACTGCCATTATGTTCGAGTTTATCGCTGTGACAATCATTCGATTCCTTGCGCTGTCAATCATCGTTACCAATGGCAACAATGGAGAATGTTTCCCGGGTAACGTGGCAGTGACTGCTGATGCATTTCAAGTGGAATTTAAAATTCACGAACGGCATTTCCCCGCCACGAAGTGATTGTGTGTCGTTAATGGTGCAAGAGTTTTCATTGATATAAAGTCGACTGTTATTGAAAATTCCTTAAAGAAACGGAGATGAAATCTCTGTGATTTGTTCCACTGACGAGTTGATTCGATGTCAACTGATTCGGGTAATGTTAAATATCAAATATGCACATCGTGATGGCATTTTCACATGATTTCAATTATACTTTCTGCTAATTGCATGCAATTACCCTTTCTTTGAAATATCATTTAGACTGCATGTGCGGCCTATAGTTGATTCAAATCATATTGATTCAATCATTGTTTGAGATTTGTGAGATATCAAAACGCACATCAATCATAATAACGAAGAGCAATATCAGTTGAATTGCCTCATCTCTGCAAAGAAAACTACCTCCAGAGCAAAACTAACGATGGCCAGTGGTTTTCAAATGTTTGATGATTTGAAAAGATCATTAAAGCATACATGAACAAAGAAAGATTGTGTCCCATTCTTGACCAATATCATGTGAAATTGTTTGGGTGGAACGGGAGCTTATTTAGGCCTTCGCAGTAATTGCAGTATCCGCAAGTATGACAAACGATAGTTTATTGTTGATCCCGAAAATGTTCTTCTCAATTCGGAAGATGTTATAATTTTCCACACAATATTTCGAAATCACTGAATAAACTAAACTGTTCAGAAAGGCTGAAGATCATCATTGAAACGTCAAGGTGAGCAAACAAGTGAGATATCTGGTTGGAGGCGAAAAGAAGGTGGGAGTTCAAATCATTGGAATGACAATTGATTGAATGTTGGACCAGGGACTGCATCTCCATAGTCTACGGTTGAATGCCTCTTTGAAACAACAAGCAAATTAGGCGAGTTGTTGAAAGGCAGCTTGGACGTGTCTTTTCATTTCTGTTGATTTTGGGATTTGCAGCAGACAACCAGTTAACGATTAGCCTGGGCCACACTGAATCAGTAACACAAACAGTCCGGTCAGCAAGTCAATACTATCGGTTGTCGCTTTAATGGCAGACGGCCAGAACAGCTGAGGTTGAGCCAACCTTGTCTGAGAGCCTATGCAGCAGACGACTTTTAAAAGTAACCACTTTTCCCCCATTTATTCTACACGCTCATCCATCTTCCATACCGTCAACATATCAAGTGGGTAGACACTAACAGTCTTTTACCACTTGATGAATACAATTTATAGTCCGTCAGTTTCGCAGCTCAAACAGACAAATAACTGCGGCCAACAAACTGATACATGCACTGATGTCCAGAACAAACTCTCTCTTTCACCATCAAATCTATACAAATGCTCAGGTAAAACTGTGGTTGTATTCCAGGCATGCAGAGTTAGTGATGAGCAATATAAAGTCTGCACTGACACTTTCAATTTAGAAACCAAAACGGTAACTTTACATCACCAAATCAGCAAACAAGACTATCTATCTATCTATCTATCTATCTATCTATCTATCTATCTATCTATCTATCTATCTATCCCATCCATCCATCCATCCATCCATCCATCCATCCATCCATCCATCCATCCATCCATCCATCCATCCATCCATCCATCCATCCATCCATCCATCCATCCATCCATCCATCCATCCATCCATCCATCCACCATCTATCTATCTATCTATCTATCTATCTATCTATCATGTCAACTGAGCGACCGACTCCACCAACCAAACATCCATCCATCCATCCATCCATCCATCCATCCATCCATCAAGCAGTCCACCCATCTGTGTACATGTAACTACCAAGCTGTCTACCCATATGCTGTGATATGTATATCTGGCCATGTATCTACAAATATTACTAACAACTTCCTTTCTTCCCTGTCCCGCGTTGACAAAAATATCACACAGAGTTTTCAAAACCTCACTACGATGCCCATCTTTCCCCGACGAATCTGTTTTTCTTACTTAATGAATACTTTCGTTTGTGTGTGCTACTATTATTTTATCGCTGTTTATTCTCCGAAGAACTAATGACGGTGTATCAATGTTATCAATGTCAAGGTTATGACTGTTCTCATGTAATTCAGGTAGCAACATATCTGTCACAGGCCCTTATGAATCCGAGCTCGGAAAGCGTCCCTAGCTAATATCTTGGGCCGAATTGTTACACGCGTCATAAATGGAAAGGACCAAAATCTTTAATTTACAGACCCAGTGACGGTTTAACCTGAAGTTCATTCTGAGTGACATACGATGCGGTAAGAACATAATTCACCATCGCAAAATGTGCAAAGTATGGAATAACTGAAGCTGCTTCTATAATTATGTTGGTTGCAGAATCTTTTGGTTACGCGTCATAACTTTTTTACAATCTCTTGGAAGCAAATTTCAACCTTTAGAACTGAGGCTTTTATAACAGAGAATACACTTCAAAAGACTTGTCCAAGGGAACATGCCCAATAACCGTTTACTTCAGTAAAATGCTAACATTATCTACTTCAATCTGACGACAGCTTCAAAACAACTGCCATGTCGAAGCTTGTTCAAAGGAAAACGGAAAAGTATCACCAGCCAGACAGTTAGGTTTTACGTGTCAAGTATATGGAGTAGGTCGATTAGACAAAACATCTCGACTAGTCATCTATGGGCCAAAAACAAAGACAACAAAGTGTGACATGGCGACTCCTGAAACCAGTACGGGCTGTGTATCCAAGCGAATCGCTTAAGTGAATGGCGGTAGCCTTTCAGAGCATATAATACTTAATTTCTTTCCCCTAAGTTGTAGAGGCACAGAACAAATATTAGCCCGAAGCCTTTGTACTCATGTATTTTCTTGTCGGCAAACACAACTACTCGAGGGTTGATTTTAAAGTGCTTGATTTGAAGTAATGTATAACGTGTTTACCGGAGCACCTAAGTGAAATTGAAATAGATGTGAGAAGGGGTTTTTTATTGGCAGTGGTTTGCGGTCTAGCCGATGTCAACATCATCTTCTTTATGCCGGTCCTATGTTGTTCAAGAAGGTATCTTTGCTAAACGCATGCGCAATTTTGATTTCAGCGCAAGACCCCATCATCCACCTAGTGTGGCTTGATATTTTTGCACCACAATTTTCATACTCTTGAGGTTCCCAGCCTTAATTGTAAACGAAATAAAACTGACGACGATCAGCATCTGTTGATTAGAACAGACCTACTTACTGAAAGGGACGACAACGGTAACTTTTGCAAGCACTCTCACTATTTTTGCTATGGTTGCCTGTTGACCATTGTTTCATATCTTTTTGTCATTGTTGTAGTTCCCTTGTCGAAATGCTTGCTTATCGCGGTTAAGAATATCGGATCTTCCGTTTTACAGGGTGCCACATGCGTAACACGGGGTTGAAAAGCATACATTGACGCTGTGTTCGAAAACACCTTGAATACAGAGACAATGAAACTAAAATAGTACCAAGAATATGGCGATATTTGATGCACTGGTAAAGGAATAGACTTGATGATAGAACGAATGATACCTACTTCTGGTCTCTAGAAGCTCACATTTATAATGATTAATAATCGTAAAGTCACACACAGATGATGCGACTAAGTTGGTCTATAATCGATATGAGTCTGGTGCACTGGCCGCAATAACAGAGCGGGAAAATTGAATTCAATAGTGAACACATTTCCAAGGGTTAAACTACCTCAAGTATACAGGCAGTATTCCAAAACAATGGTTGTTTTGTTGTTGTTGTTTAAAACTATCTCAGGGAGACTATCTATTTCCAAGAATTCACTAATGGTTAAACATGTCTCCTCACTGAATCAATTACAATTCAATTTGTACCCATCTTTGCATCTCATCACGCGGCAAATAATCACAAACTTCAAATAACCTGATTATTATCCATCGATGATGATAACCGTTGACAATTTGAAATTAAACTAACAGTTAGGAGAGTAAGTAACTCTATTTTTGATAACTTTCTGTGTTCCCTCGGTGTAGTTAGTACGGTGTGTTTTTCTTCTTCTGTCACATTTGGACGATTGTGTATATGAACTGCGTAAATGTACCAGTCCAGTGTTGAAATTTGAATGCAAAGTTCAGACAACCAGTGAATTTTTACATTCCGTTATCAATGCATATCGCACACGTCCAAGTTGCCGCATTTTCAGTCAATGTGCACAGCTAACCATGCTTTAGGTCGACGTATAAGGAATTAGGACATTTTTAATTGAAACAACGGAGACAATAAAATGAGAAAATAACTTTGAAAAGTTAAAGATGCTATCACTTTTTTTGCATGTTGTCTACTATTACTTGGTTGTTGCGATGTCTGTTTTTTTTATCACGGAATCCTGACTGAGGGTGATACACTGCATCTCACGTCCTCGGCAGGAGGATTGCGAGCGGTGAACTTTGGGTTTTTGTGTAAGATTTCGTGTTTGAGCAGCTTAGGAATCCAAATCGATAAAAAGATTCATCGCGTTTGTCGGACTCTTTTGCATGATTGACACCAGTACTGCGCTTGCATATCTCAGGATAAAAAGGTCGGCTAGTACACAGATAAACACAAAGGACCTGGATGTCGGTTCAATGTGGCAAGGTTAGCGTGTAGTCAAAAGCGGACAGCTACCTGCGCAGGGCCTTCGTACAAGCTTCTTGGAATTTAAGACATGATATGTTAGACATTCAGCCGATGTAGTCCTGCGTCGCTGTTGCATTCAGCAATAATGAAGCCAATTGCCGGCCGCGTCTGAAATGCCACGTCGATAATAATAGCAAAAACGGAATTACTTGGTGATCAGTCAGTCACCCAATGAATTCCTAGATCCCGGGAAACAACCTTCGGACGGGCTTTCGACTCAACTTGGATAACCCATCATGTATTTTCCAGTAAACGAGATGACGAAAGTAGGAATTATTTTATCGATCACATTATCTGAACTACAACTTTGTGATGGCTGACTTGAGAGGTTAACTATTCCTAATGACACAACACGGTGCTTAATTGTTTCTGACCGACGTACATTCAGGGGGTTAATCGCACCTATCACCTATTCAACCTCACCCAGTTACGGCGCTGTGGCCTTTCCTCTCTAGACTTGAGTCAGGATGTATTTATAGATCATATTAATGAGTAATTGGTTTTCAAATTACCGTGTGGAAATTGTAGTCTGCGTGATTGAAGCTTGGAATGCTACACTTGATGTGTTCTCGACCCACGGATTGCATTTGGCCCAGAAAAGTCCACACGGTTAGGTATTTGCCACTCGTTGAAATAGTTTCTTGATCATTAAAAACTTCGTCGTATCAAGCACTGACCCTAATATCATTATTTAACTGTATTTCTTGGAATATTAAACAAAACTAAGACCTCTGGTAGACAATGCATTCTAGCAAGATTCAGCCAATAAGGATCATACTAGACAGCTGAGCGGTCCTTTTCGACCTCACTTCCATGCTTTTACCGTCCTCAACTTGAACCCATTTTATTTGTTTTGTGTAAATAACATATTTTCCGTATTTTTAAATGTTTCCCCTGACGAATAAGAGAAGTAAAGTACAAAAGCCCCAATTATCATCAGGTTAATGAAACACACAAACACCAATATTGGCAGCAGACAAAGAGTGACCATTGGTACAGTATATTTACGTGTAACCATATACAAATAAACATCAAAACAAGAGAGATTTGTCTCTCTTAGATCTTTGATCTCAGGAATATAGCAAAATCTCCTAAAATTCTCAAAAGAACTTAGAATGCAAGCACCGTGTTGATGATCGATATTATTGATAAAAGGCGAATTTTGCAATTCACAATTAAATTTGTAAATGTTGGGTACGCTGTGCAGCTGTTGGATTCCGCAAAGCCAACAGATATATATATATATATATATATATATATATATATATATATATATATATATATATATATATATATATATATATATAATATATATATATATATATATATATATATATATATAATGTGCGCGCGTGTTTGTGAACTAGTGTAGCAATTGTACATTGTCATGCTCTGAATTCAAGTTTGCTCAATCACATCTTGGAAATCTTCTCTGTGATGACAGTGAAGATAGCAGATAGCTCGGGGATTTCTGCAGTGGCTATCATGAAGCCTTTTAAGTTGAAGCATAAACGTTTTACTGGTAATCTCCTGTGGTTCGTCCTCAGTCTTTACTAACCATTTTGCCATTCTTGTAATTGCATCTTGCGGCTATTTATCGAAATCTGTAGTTGATGAAATCCACCAAGTCTCCGCAGAAAGTATAGACATGCGTCTGAAGATATTTGTGTCAATATGATCAACTAAGTTGATAATCCGCCGGCGGGGAATATGTTACTTCTCTACTGAATGTTGTTCGTTTTGACCCACGGACGAATTTCCCTTTTTATTTCCATAAAGCATTGAAAACCTGCAGAATGCACGTTTTAGTATGGCTGGTGCAAACCATCTTTGACGAACAAGAAAACAGGAGGGTTTGCTCGACTGACGGTGGCTACTGAATTGCTATGAAGTCAACCAATTAAAACTACTTATATATGGAGGGATGAAGGGAATATAGTGAATATGAAGGATTAAACATGTACAAATATGTATGTATGTATGTATGTATGTATGTATGTATGTATGTATGTATGTATGTATGTATGTATGTATGTATGTATGTATGTATGTATGTATGTATGTATGTATGTATGTATGTATGTATGTATGTATGTATGTATGTATGTATGTATGTATGTATGTATGTATGTATGTATGTATGTATGTATGTATGTATGTATGTATGTATGTATGTAAACTGGTTCTTGCTGAAAAAATCGTACATAGGCCTACATATATATATGTACACTCTTACATTTCTTATAATCTTATATAATATAACCTTCGATAAACTCTGAGTGCGCGCACATATGGATGTAGGCTATGCCCAGGATGTATGAAGCATAGACCTATAGGGCCTAGGGGACTGGTCAGTTTCTTCTGCTTTGGGGGCCGTGGATTATTTTTTGTCGACGTCAAAAGGTAGCTGACCCCCCAACTTTAGAAAACAGGGTGAACCACCTGCGCTTGACAAAGGTAAAACAAAAGGTGGAATATAAATTCAATAATTCAGTATATATATATATATATATATATATATATATATATATATATATATATATATATATATATAATATATATATATATATATATATATATATATATATATGTACATATATATATGTGTGTGTGTGTGTGTGTGTGTATATGTGTGTGTATTCTAAAGTTTGTAATACAGTGTTTTGAATGAGTTGTGAATGTATTCCACACTTTTTATGCATAACCAGATGTTTAGAACTGTTGTAAGAAAAATGTGATTGTGAAACATTAGTGCATGTTGCTTTCTTATACTGAATTCTCATAGAGAAAAAAGAAAAGTATCAGGAATTTGTCATGCTTTTCATATGGACTGCAGATTTCCTAATAATTAGGACATTTTGCAAAACAGACTTTCAATATGGAGACATCCAAGATATTTCTGACATATATCTCTGATATATTAAAGTACGCGCCCCAAGGGCTCGTCGGAAAATATTAAACATCCAGTTATCTCTGATATAGGCCTACATGTCTGATATATGAAAGTCATGCGGTTGAAGGGAATGCTGAAAAATATGTTTAAACGAACGCGCCCAAAATTTTAAACATACAGATATATCTTATATATATGTCTGATATATTAAAGTTTCGCGCTTGATGGGGGATCTGAAAAATATGTTTTATCATCACCAAAGTTATTATTATTATTATTATTAAAGTTACGCGCCCAAAGGCCGCAACTGAATGATGAAATTTGTGGCTGGCATGATGCATTTTAGGCAAGTAAGAGCTTATGAGTCGGTGTCGAAATTCAAAAACAAAAAAAAAACAAACAAAAAAACCCAAAAAACATTGACCCCATTTGGGCATTTCAACATGGTGACCCCCATCACCAAAGTCAAAAACAGGGTGACCCCCCGGCCAAGAAATTGACTAGTCCCTAGGCCCTATTGGTTTTACAGAGTTCTACGGAGGATGCAGAAAAGGGTACACAGAGAGGATTCACAGAAGAAAGACACAAAACGGGGAAAATATATTAATAGGAGAAATATTGTAATAATGGAAAGGTACTGGAACAAAACAAAAGATCAAAAAAGCCCGAATTATGCCGATAAGCCTAAAAAATTTGAACTGAAAGATGATTAGTAGAGCTGAACGTTATTAAGCGTTGCTGTGGATTACATATGGCATATTTGCAAATAACACCCGACAGGCGAAAATAATTGCAATAACGTTAATGTAAAGGTCGTGCAATAGAGTTTTAATTTCAACAGCAAATTACCCGGTGCCCGGGGGATCTGAAAATTAAAAAAAGTAACGTAGAAACTGGGAGTCAATGTAAAAAATTCTATCCAATCAAAAATATTTACTTTGAATTATAAAGGCAACGAATGACTGTTATAAAGCGAAATGTTGCTCCGATTATAATAAGAAAAATTAAGTCGTTTCCCTTGGCACTTCTAGTATTGAAAGTACCAATATTAATCGAATTGGTTATTCGAAATCCTTTGAAAGGGCGCCATTCTCGCAGTCGTAAACAGTTGACACTATGTCGTAAAATTGGACATATCTATATATCGGAAACCTGCTCAGTTGTTCGCATACGTTGTTTTAGTTTATCTGTTGGTCATTTGGTGTCACCTTCTAACAGCGTAATAGTGTTAAATTGTCTGGAAAAATCCTGAACATTCGGTTCGAAGCTCCCGTCCAATTGTCGCAAAACTTACATACCCCTTAACGACATGGAGTCGTCTCTCACCAGCTGTCGTTCAGGTGAAGTTTGTTTTGGTATGATTTTGTTTACGTTTTGCATTTGTTCGCAAGCGAAATTACCTCACTTACGTCGTAGATAGTTGACATGTCATCCAATATTTAGGTGCAGATTGACAGAGATATATTGCGGAGTTTGATTGAATTGAAAACGGCACGATTCTTATCGATCTTATCGCGCGTCTGGCCGACATAGTAAAAGCCGGGACAAGTTAGCACGCTGATAAGGTCAAGATTCCTACATTGAATCGTGCGTCACATAGATTCATCGATACTGCGCGATCTGTCGGCTGGAACAGTCCAATTAACCATCGATGATACTCGAACATAACATCTGTGGACACTTCTCCGTGGACTAAGTCAATTCATGCACGATCCAGTTTCGTATCAAATTATTGCTCGTGAACGCAGTCGTGTAGAAACGTACACGCAGTCAAAAATCCTCGGGATGCCGAAAGAGGCACCCTCATTAGTAAGATCGCGGTCCCTGCACGAGCAAGGAACCATAATAATATGGACACAGTCTGGCTCAACCCTGGTGTTCAGGCAGTATTTCAAGTTCTGGGCTAATCTAACTAAGCTAGCTCTGACCTTTGTTGGGTGTCAATGCGACCGTACAATGGCCCTCTGTAAGCAATTCTGACCAAAACAACCTCAATATTTTCCACTAGAGCGCACGATGCATTCTGTGACCTTAAAAGGCAGCCAAACATTACTCTGTTAACAACATATGCAAACTTCCGAATCCAAGGAAGTTAGAATGGTGTCTTCTATTTTATTTACATGCCTTATACCTCACAATGAACTTCTTGTGTTGCATGTCTTTACAATTATTACATGACAAGGTGCGTTTTCAGAGCAAACATACTATCACAAAAAATCTTCACCAATCGAATGACTTGTGCAGTAATATCAGTATTATTCACCCAAAAGGTTAGTGTATTTCTATGCTTGATGAGGACCACAGAAGTTGTTTAAATGCTGGTGAAATGCTCAAAGAAATTTCTGTCCTCCTCGAATCTAAGGTCAAATCAGGTACTTGTAATGGGAAAAATCAACCTTTTTCATCAGGTCATTTTGATTTGATATTATTATTGACACTGCATTTTGTGCAAACAGTGATCTGCTCAGTTGAAAGTCAAAATGTCGTAAAAATACTTTGCCAGTTTAGGGTATTGCATTTTAGCGATTCAGAGAGCCACTGGCTCACAGAAGGAACTTTATATCATAATATGCTGCGCTATTCTTCTCAAATGTCCTAGGATGCATCACCTTATACTTACTTAAGTTAGTAAACTGTGTAACTTGTTTTTGGTGCAAAAACATGAGAGCATGAAGTATGTCGAACATGTTGTTAAATCGTAGACCCTCAAAGGTCTATGGTTAAACCATATACATTTCTTTATGATTAACTATACTCTGGACTGTATTCTTGGATATTGCAAATTTGTAGAACAAGAGACTCTTTCTCAGACTGTGGTCAAGAATGATAGATAACAAAGTGTTGTTGTTCTTTGATACTCAAATTGATATGCAGAAGACATAATATCTTGAATGCTTTTCAAATTTGAAAAAAACAATGGTAATATTATGTCTACACAAATGGAAGGTATCATATGTGATGCAACAAAGTAAACAAGGGATTATAAAAAATGGCAATTCACTATATTCACATGTTGATAAGTAATACACCACAATGCCATCGTAGTAGTATGACTGTGCATGTAATAACCGTCTATCTTGAAAAGTGTGATTACTCAGAACCTTGTTTCAATGACATCCGTCATTTCATTTCCCGATCGCTTGTGTAGCATCTTCATCCAGATTGAGTGGAATCGGCTAATCCGTACCCTGGTGGCTCCTTAATCCCCCTAAATCCTCTCTGATCCTTTACAAGCACACTAAGGACACCTCCATGTTTTCCAGCCTATCATTCTCAGCTGTATTCTGTCCAAGGCCATTTTATAGTTGAGCTGTTGTAGATTAAAAATACTTCCTTTGTTCCTGATCCAAGGATTTTCCATTGTCACAGAAATTTTCAAACATTTCCTATGTGTCAACTCAGAATTTGTCATGGTCTTTCGCTCACAACTGCCATGAACTCAACTCTCGCTGACACTGTGCACAAAGTATTTGCCACTTTGTATTTGCATCACTGGTTTGAATGAAAACAGCAATATCAAATATACACTCATAAAAAACCCCAAAAAACCCCCTCTGATTATATTAGCTATAGCAAGTTCACAATTGAAAAGCAGATAGATCTGTGTTGCTATTTGTTTCATATTATCCGCACCGAACAATGTTAACAGCTAATTCAGTAGAGTAGCAGATCACACCATATAATGTAACCTTGAAGCTGAGGACATAATTCATTAGAATCTACAAACACTGATGAACAAGATTATCCGTGAAGATCATCTAGGCTGTAGGGTCAAAGTTCATATGAGGTAATCTGTTACTAGGGTTTGATAAGATGAGATGTGATTTAATGGAAAGTGTCATCACTTTGGTGGAGCATTGTCATCTGTCTGAGGTTTTTGGAAGCGATTTTTCCATCATTAACCTCATCGCTATCATCAAACAAATGTAACTGCAAACTTCCAAAGGGCCTGCATTACTCACCAGGTTCAATCTGCTGAGTAGATTTATTGACTAGATAACACAATGTCAGTGATGAACAAAGGAAAGCTGTAGGAGGGATAAACTGTGCATATTACCACTGATGTGAATTTTACACATAATTCATTTTGCACTCAGTGTTCATTAGCATCATGTATTGTGTGCAGATTCCTGATCCATTGAATTTGATATTCCCATTTTCACAGGCACCATTCCAAGACTCACTTCCAGATGACACACAAGAGCATCCACCAAAATCTATTATTCCCTTTCCCAGAGATATGACTAACCTACCATGGGAACCACTGTAGCCAGTCCGTTCTGGATTCCGGCAGATAAAGCGTATGCCGGAGTGCCGGCATTGTTACAGGACCTGGAGAGTTTGCTGAATGACAGAACTACAGCTGATGTTCATTTTATTGTTGGAGACAATGAGGTGAGTCATAATTTTATTTTTCGCTGCAATGATATCTTCATTCATATCAAGAGCATTGTCTTATATTTATGGAAGGGACAATATCTGTAACTTTTGATAATCTTTTCATAATTTTTGTTCTGCCAAACAAGTACACATTCAGCTTGTTTTACTCCCTAATATACAAACTGTAAGCCTTGCAAACACTATGCGGTGTGTATATGCAATGTTATTGTTGACCAATGGTTCTATTCTGGAATAAAGAGGACGCAATGCATTCTACAGACTCAGTATGCCCAAGAGATCACATGATGGTGGTACAAACAAGCCAGCATGTGTAATAATACATGTACGGAAATACACATACTTCTTTCAATCTTTGTGCACATGGGTTTGTTTGTACCGTGATACATTCAAATTCTGAGTTTGACCTATTAAGTTCAGACTACAACGCAGTTGTCAATAACAACTTTGGATTTGGCACACATACAGGTAGTGCTGATGGACTGAATTCTACCCATTTTGACATGTTTTTGGGAGTAGTGTAACAGATTGTATTTTTACAAAAGAACAAAAGTAATATAAAATGCATTAAAAGTTAAAGCTTACTGAGCTTTAATACACCAGTCCTATTTAGTTTTATTGACTGTTTATTACTCTGTATGCTTACCCAGTCTGTGCTACTTTCATACATGTATGATGATAATAGGATCCAAAATATTGACTTCAATAAATTTTAAGTGCTGGAAATTTACAGCCATTGAATGACTAGGCTTGTGATAAAATGTATGATTCCATTGCTTTTGTCGGGATTTTTTAAAGCTTTTGTTGTTTATGTTAAGGTGCAAAAAACTTTGATAGCATTGATATTAAGAAATAACATAGCCCTCCATTTGTCTAAACAGCCATTAGATAATGGATAAGAAAATTTGATAAATAGAATTATATTAAATGGTCAGATACTGTAACTTTTGATGATTTTTACAATGTTTGTTTTGATGCCAATTTATAGTTTCTTGTTGTACTCCCCAAAGCATGTCACACAGTATTTAGTTTGTCGGTTCAGCCTTTACATGTGTTAACTGTACTATTATTGTTGAAAGTGAATTCTGATCCGGACTAGAATTCAAACGTAAACAATAACAGTGCATTCTACATGCATAAATGCTGTTTTGACAAGCATAAATAGTAGGTGTTTAAACTTGCTTTGGGAGTACAACAAGAACTTATGATTGATTTATAAATGAAAAATAGTGAAAAAATCATCAAAAGTTGCCCTTTAACTGAAGAAAGTTGTTTCATAAACCAGAAGTATTAAATTTGTAGATATTTAAAATGATACATTGGTGGCATTTCTGTGATCCCTTATCCTGCTAAGTTTATGTGTCATCATCATATCAAGTTAGTTAAAACCAGTGACGTATAATATGTCCCAGATGTTGCATTTTACTAAAGACTTGAACATTTGAAGGCCTGTGAAAACAGAGATACTGTAAACATGATTTTCAAAGACTAAACTTACTATAAAACCATGCGAAGTTCATGTGAGTGAAAATACATAAAAGTTTTGGCAAAATATTACTTTTTACTGAATTGGCAAATGGGGAAATGATAGACCTTGCAAGATTAGGAAATTAAATTATGTTGTCAGTTTCAAATGCAAGTTCAATGGAAATTTAAAACTGAAAAAATGGGTCACTTGAGATGCTGACATAGACATCATGGGATACTGTTACAGCAAATATGGTATATGATGATGTAGGGTTCCCAGCTTGGGCTCTTTGTTCTGCACTTTCTCATTGACTTCAAATAAAAATGGAAAACTAGCAGGGATGTGGAAGTTTACCGTTGGTGAAAAGAGAATAAAAATTTTCAAAATAATCCTCAACACGGGTAAACATGTCAAACAAGAAAAGGAACGCCGCGGAGAATAGTTAGCTGTGCCCGTATAATAACACTGTAAAACTGGCAAGATTACAAATCATGCGAAAATAAATTTTGCAAGTGATTGAACAAATTCTTAAGATCTTCCTGTCCAATGCGTAGAAGATGATGGAGAGATATTATCACTTGGTTTGTTGCAATGAGGATGTGCATTCCTTGATGGAGCAATAACCAGTAAAAACTAGATTTCAGTGAAAATTCAAGGCTCTGGGCTGTGTGATTGTAAAATCCATTACATACAAAGTGATGGTTAGAATACTTCTGTAAACTGAATTTCTGTGCAATCTGAGCAATTTTCACACTGTAAATGTTCAATAAAAAATAATACATTCAGGGACAGACTCTGCTGGTGGTCTGAAATGCTGATGTATTGTGACCAAGCCTTGCACACCAAGGGCTATGCTGCCAGCGGCTGCTAAATGACTGATAATGAACACTTGTATTGCTACTTTTCCCCCTTGGCTACAAAACCTGTTGATTGGGAATATCACTGCAGGGCCCTGGAAGTGAAATTTTGTTTCAGGATAAGTGGTGCGATCTTGAAAATGTGCAATTGTGCTTGTAATAGCTGATACCACCTGTTGGATTCAAGCCGGTGTTGCTGTTTTCATGCCAGGTGTACTATCATACTGATGTGATAGCCGGCACGTTACTATAAGCTGAATCTGAATTCATTATTCCTATTTGAGGCAAGAGAAGTGGGTCAAGATGAACAAAAATCGGAATCCCATTTTGTTCTGAAATTTCAGTTTGTCACAATATTTACCAGTGCTCTGTACAAGTTCAATTTTCCTTCATGGACTATGTGGATTGCTATTGTAATTTCAGGAGGACATTGGCTTTGAACAGCAATGTACATACAAACAATCTTAGCATGATATCAAACATGGGAGAGTATTTTTTGTCAGTGTTTTATAAGTTGAAAGACTTAAAATTCTGCAAATCAAAGCATTTAGTCAACACCACTAAATGTTCAACAACAGTGCAAGCAGGATCTGAAATTATGTTTTGTATAGTGATCTATGCAGAGCATGGGAGTATACTTACCCCTGGTAGTATTTTAGTTATCCATTGGAGAAATGTTAGAAAGATCATTACAAAAGAAATTTCAAAGTCAAAATCTGCTATGACAGACCTTCTTTTAAAAGCTGTGAATGTTACACTGTCACTGATTTGTCACAAATTGGATGCATAGTTGTTTAAAATAGAATTTCACCTTATACTTACCAACATTTCGCTTTCTTTCTGAGGTTAGCGTTTAGTCTAATGGCCTGAACAGACCATTTGCTGGAAAGACTACTGTCTGAAACCTCAGAATCAAAATGTCTTCGGCTCAAACACAAGGCTTTGTCCTTTCAATAATTTCTGTGACAGTTTCCAAATCCTTGGAATGGTTGTCAGAACTTGAAGAGCAGACAACATTATTATTTGGTGGTTTAAAAATGAAAATAAGTTATTTTTGGAACCAAAAAGTATGTATTTATTTTCAAACCCTGTCATGACTTTATTCACTGTATTACAAATAGCCATGGTGAAGCCTATGAACTGTGTTGTTGAATTTGACAAGCAAAACATATGTGTTTTGTTTGCTGATTGTTGAAGCATCACACACAACTTGCCAGGACTTGAAATGACTGTAACTGCTCACGCTACCACACAGGTAGTTGTAGTTCAGTTTGTTCACTGATTTGTTGTGTGATTGGAGCAAAACGATACTTCTTTTGTCGTTCACTTGTGATATTTTGTCTGGCTTTCCTAGTAACACCGTAAACAGTAAACACTGGCTGTTGCAGATTCTCATTAGGTATGCAAATGATATTCATTGTGACCTCAAGTGGTTCATTTGATTGGCAGATTCCATCATGTGTGAGGACATTTCTTGAAATACATGAAGGTGTGAGTTGGATAATTAGCCTTATTGTTCAGAGGCCACCTCTTTTGTTTTCAAGAAATCATCAAGGTGTTGGAAATCTCCCTAAAACATTGTGCTGTTTCTTCATGTTGTTGAGCTTATCAACACATGCCACAACAAGATTTAGTCAGCAATTGTACATATAATGGGTTCTTTCTGTGTACGTGGCTCACTTTATTCTATTACAGCTTGATTTGCAATTTTCCGGGTGACTGAAGGGGAGAGGTCCATTTTTTCACAAACTTTTTCCATGCTGTATAATCATGTGGCCTACTTAACAGGTAATTTAACACCTCACCATGACTCTAAATTAAATTATGCAAGGCAGTGTTTGCAATTTGTTCTGTAAATTCTGTGGCTGTGAGGTAGTTGACAAGATATCAAGATCTTTTAGCGACTGCGCTATCCATTGGCAAAATTTCAAGTTGGTGACTCTCAGAGTCTCAGTACTATGCGTGACGATATGTGTGTGGAATTCAGCCCCTCAAATTTCTGTATTGTGGGACGCAGAAATTCAAACACATGCCGAAGGGATACCAACACGCTTAAGTGAATCTGAAATGCATAGGAATAAAAGTGCTCAGTCAGCGTGCCAAGATTTTTTGTTATGATTGGAATAATAAGTGCTAATTGTACCATTGGGAGTTGCCAGGGTGTGGGATTTCATTATGGCATGCCCTCTCAAGCTGGCCACCCCGTCTTTTTGGCGGAAGAGCAGTTTATTATGTCCACTGTTTGTTGTCTATTTTACCAAGGAGTAGAATGTCTTGTAGAGCACACAGAAGACCTGTTGGTGTACCTTGCTTCAGATTCAGTTGGCAAATAATAAAATTATTTCCAGTGATTAGTCCTATTTAACTCCACACAATATGCATTGGAAGGCCCAGCACTGTGGCCTTAGATGGAACATAACAAGTGGTTGGTGTTCAGGGCAGGATTTGAAATTGCTGTTCAGACATGTCCTGTTCGGAATATTTGATGTGTACTACTCATGACCAATTTCAGAATCCAGGTTTTAAAATCATGTTAGTGTGTATCTGTCGTCCGATACACCTCTGTTCGTCACCTAACTCTGGAGGAGCAACTAATTAATATTCATTTATGCAAAATATACTAATGAGCGTTGTTTCAGTATGCATATAACAAAGATTATGCCTCATTATCAATTGAGAATTTCATATAGCATCAATTTGCACACTATACTGTTCATGATCCATGTCCTGGTTTTGAATTGTCCTTTTTTGCAGATGACCATGACTAATGATATAATGATTTCAATTGGGTCATTTAAAAAACCAAAATTACCTCTAAAACCTTTCGCATCTGCTCAGAGGTTTGGTCTTGTTCATCCAAGTGAATACAGATCAGACCGGACTACTACGAAATAGGGGAGGGTCGTGGAAGTATTATGTGTACCGGTACATGGTTTTCTGTTTTGCTAGAAGACCTTTTATGAAATAGGCCATTGTAGTCATGTATTGAATGTGTTTGTAGTAAATGACAATTCTGAATCTAGGCCTGCCACACAATCAGTCCATGGACTGTCAACCATGTTAACTGAGATATATGTGTAGTTTATTCTAAAAATGTGCTGGCAGTAGTACATTTATTGAATTAAAAATTCAAAAAAATCAACAAATAATGCTTTTTTTAACAAATGCATGTCCTTAAACAGTAAAAGTCATGTTTGCTTTTTCTTTTGTATCGTAAGAAATATAAACAGTATGATTTGATTTTTAGTCTGTCACAAAACAGTGTGTCAGGAAGGTACTTAAATTAAAACTGTATAACGAGGAAAATGGATGTGCACTTAGCCTTACATGTCTGTAAAGGGAACTATAGGCTAATCTAAATGACTGTATGCCACTTGAAAATTGCTGTGGTTCACCGATAAACCAGTGAAAATGTATTGAATTATACCCACATTAAGCAGCCATTGATTCAAAGCTTTTCAATTGTGAGATTGCTGATTTAAGCGAGGACACCGCTGAGAAAATTCTTGTTTCGCTGAATCCCTGAGTCCATTCTCTGTGTTTTTAAAAGTGAAATCAACATTTGTCCTGCCTGCAAACAGATTTATGTGTGGGTTTTGACAGTATAGTGACAGAATACTTTGCATTGATGTGAGTTTATATGTATATGTGCATCTCTTTTATTCAAATTATATGAGCCATTGCACAATAAAAGTGAATGGAAGTGCTCAATTGAAATCTAAGCAAATGTGTGTGTGTGTTATTCAGACTGTAGTGTTCCAGCAGTCTGATTAAAGTGGTTAATTCATATGCAGGGGAAATATTTTCATTTTAGAAGAATTTTCACTTCTGAGCATTTATAGTCCATTTGAAATCTGTAACTAGTGAAACAATATCATATGTTTTCTTGCCTTTGATATTTTGCATATTTTAATCGTTATTATTTGTATGTGCATTTTATTTCAAACATTGAGTCAGTTTGCCTTATACATGTAAGATGGTGTGGAATGGAGGACTGGTAGTATATCAGTGAATTTGTATCCAGTGTTATTGCACAGGGTATAAATGGGACATGACCTCATTGTTTGGGTAACATGGGGGTCAGATCACAGCATGAGGTTGAATGGGGCGAAAGATAGGCTATTCAACATTGGATAGGATGTTGAAGAATTGATGGTAGCACAGGATTAATAAACTGCTAGGATAAGACTACTGAAATAGTATTGATTTGACATGTAATGGTGGATCCCTTCTGGGTGTAGGTTGAAATGGAAAAGGCCACAGTGCATCTTGGGATACCATAGCCTTACGTTAGCACAGAGCAGGACTTATGGGTGCAGGAGTTTCATCACTGAGGTGACGAACTGGATTTCAATGCAATATGTGTGAAGGATTTCAATGAGATGCGTACAAAGTGCCTTGGACTCCATAGTGCTAGGTCATAGCATTGTCCCTGCATGACAGGTGATGATGACAGACCAGATAATCATAGCAAAGACATGACTGATATATAACTGTCAATTGGTGGAATTGGATGGACAGATCACAACAATAGGTTGTACAGATCACAATACTGGGTTGAATGACATGAAATGTGAAAACAGTACACATATGCTGTATATCAGTACTAGGTTAGACCCAGGCAACTGTACTGCAATAAAAGTATCAACAGAAATCAGCGTACCTTCCAATTCACATAAAGTATAGATAACATGACTGGGTGGCTTTACCAGTAGTGTCAAGTATATAGCATATTAGGAACATGGGGAGTCAATGCCGTGAAGACTGTGTTCAAAATGTTGAAAAAAAAAATCTTGGGAGTGACAGTGTGTGGGAAGAAGAAGGGATTACACAACAATATAGCCAGTTTACTACTGTGCATGGTTACGGTAATGAAAGTTTGATGATAATACATGCATAAAATAAATTTATGTGAACCATCAACTGACAGTAGTTTGTTATTTTGTGGTTAATAAACATGTCTTTTGAAAAAAGTGTTTACATTTAAGTAGGTAAGAATATCCAGGAAATATGACTATACATGCAGAAGTTACTCTTGCATAAGAAGTCAGCTGATTGGTCTGAAGAGATCATGTGACTGATTTGCATGGTTATCATACATCAGTTTTCATGGTTTAAGAAATTGAACATGTTAGTCAGTGCATCTTACATTTAGAAGAATTGATACTAACATTGCTGTAAAACCTCATTTTCAGAGAGACAGAGAGAGACAGAGAGAGAGACAGAGAGAGAGAGAGAGAGAGAGTAAAATAAAGGTACATGATAAAGATACCATGCTGCTGAAAATAACAAAAGACTATTTAATTAGAAATAGGCAAAATATCTTTATTAGCTGCAGAAAAACTATTAAATTTGTGTGAAAATCCAGAGAAGTAGCATATACATTCATTTTACAGATGTAAATATTGTGTATTCTATCACCTTTATGAGTTTATTTTCCCTGCTGTACAATTCACTCTACCATTCTGTATGGGGGTCATGCAGTGCTTTTAACAGAAATATCTTTTGTATATTTCCCCAGCTACTGTAGCTCACTTGGCAGGCTGTAAAATAATTGAGCTTTTTGAGACGGAAATACAGCAAAGTGAATTGCCCTGGTAACCCTATGCCAGCCATTGTATCTTGATTGGCAAATTTCACAGAATACACCAAATTATCATGAATGAAATGTTTGTATGGGTACTTTGCAATTGTACATGATAAAATGACAGTCCTACATCCAAACATTTACTAGATTTGAAATTCAGGTTTTCTATGTCTTTCAGATTTTATCATGTTTTGGAGGAAAATATGAAATATACTGGCATGTGTAAATAATGGGAATATAATTGTTGTTGTTTTGAAAATACTGACAAATTTCATATTTAATGCTACCAAAAGTGGCAAATGTTAGTAATATTGGCACTATCATTTGGACTGCCAGAATGAAAGTTGAATGGAAATTTCTGTTTTAGTGGTGGCCATTTGAAATATGATGATCTTTTATGAATGTTGAAACTCTTCACTGTATAGTGTTTTATTATAGCATTGAGTACATCTGTGTGATGAAACGAGGCAATTTAAATGTGAGCAAGTGATGCCGCTTATTTCCATGGAACTGAAACCAGAAGACGCCAATCAATATACTCACATTCAGTCGCACTGCCATATGACCAGAGAATGCACTTTTTATAGATTTTATAAGCTTGATACCAGCAAGGAAAAATCTTTGAAGTCAGATAATTGGACAGTTTGCTGGACTAACATTGAAAATACAGGTCTGAATTTTGTTGGAAAATTTTACAGTCCTCTGCGGTAACATCAAAGATACAGATTAAATATATCATATAAGCTGGAGTAAGAGTTTTAAATTTGTAATAGAAACAATTTATTGTAAAAACATTATTCCTGATCAGATAGATAAAGAATAGCAGCTAGAAACTCCTTTTCAATAGTCTAATCATTTGGAAGCTGTTTAATGGAAAGATAACAGTACTATAAACTCATGAATCTATTTGAAAGTAGGGAAACATCGTTGAAATGATTTGAGTTTTACTCTTAATTTACAATATTTACTGCAATATGAACTGAAGAGTTTATTTTAATTGATTTTCAGATGCCGTCATCTGGTCAATCAAAATTTCAGTAATTTTGTTATTGTATATTTAATTTAAATAGAAAATTAATGCAACTGATATCTTTTACAAGTTACATTATTCAGAGTATAACAGTCGGAATAATTATTTTTGCTGTGCTCATAGTGGCATATGCCATGAAATTCTATGGCTAAGGATTTTATCACCGATAAAGATAAAAAAATCAGCATAGACACGGACTGTGAGGACAGACTGCTTTGTAGCAATTTATGCATGCATGGAACAACTTACTAGCAGTTGCTCGGAATAAATGAGAAAATTTATCAAAAGTGAAGGAAAATTTCTTCAGCAGAATGTAATTTGACAAGTGATTTGCCAAATTTGCATGTAAAAGTCGCAAGAAGAGAAAGTAAAATACTGTAAAGTGGTAATAATATCCTGATTGCTGGTCAGATTTGCCTTTTACTCCAGGCACTGAAGTAATGGTTGTGCTATAGCTTGAATTGACTTTCAAAATACACACACTCCTAGTACATTAACACAAATCTAAGTTTCCAATGCTAAGCTAATTTTAGTGACTGTACATTGATTTTTGTGAATACCTGAGACCGTACTCACCTTCCTTCAATCAAATGTCGTTATTTCATGCATGACGAGTTTTCAAATGCCAGTAGGGGATATTTGTTTGGAGAAGTTTACGTTAAATTGAGCATGGTAATTCTCAATCTTTGACTGGGCCATTCTGCCATACCAATCTTCTGCTTGAAATATTTTGACTTGTTTCTCATACCAATGCCCGGATTACACTAAAATTTCCAATAGTACGTCTCCATAGTGTCATTTGCTGGCCCTTGTATGTCTGATGCATTTTGATATTTTTCCTTTTTAATGTATTATTCTGATTTTCAATAAGCCCGCATGGCACTTTCAAAAGCAGAGGAAAATGCTCTCAAGGCATTCTTGTGAAGCTGTTAATTTCTATTAAGATTGTGGCAAGGTTTTCTCCTAATTTTCATGGTATGCTTGTTGTCATGGAGATAACTGCAAGTGGTTTGCATCGTGCTACAGTTTTACAATCTATATTGTGAGACTGAAAGCAAAAAACACAAGGGAGACATAGCTTCTCTTCACAAGATGCACATCGTTGTCAGCATCTTTGAACTTTATTTGTATTTTTTCCATTGCTCTGGTAATCTTACTTTTTACAATTACATCTCCATGCAAAGGATGTAGTTATGTTCATTGTGCCATTCAGACCTCCCGACCAGTTTTGGTACCAACTTATTGTCTTCAGCAGCAAATTAGACGTCTAGAAAGAGAAAAAAAAGGGAGGAAAGGTTGAAGAAGATGGTGTTTTGTTGATCCTGTTCATGGGTTTCCAGCCTGTCATTTGCATTCAGATATGGATGGTCAGTCAGTTTTAAAAATCATAGAATATCCTGGTTGCAATGTTAAGTCCAAAGTCAGTGCTATCCTTCATTTTTCGACAAATCTAGCACGATTCCTCGACATATCTAAATTTTTATTCGACATAATATTTTTTCACATTACTTCCATACCTGGTTCTTTTGATGCACTAATCTGAAGTATGAATGATCAATGGTGCCACTCTGGAATAAAAGGATGTGATTAGTTCCATAGAGCCAGTACACCCAAAAGACCATGTGATGGCAGTACAAATAAACCTGTGTGTACAAACGCATACAGAAATGCACATATTTTTATGTGCGTTTGTGCTCATGGTTTTGTGTGTACCAATGGTCTATTCGAATCCAGGGTTTGACTTACAAATGACCATTTTCATAGAAAATGAAAAAGTTTTGCAAGGGAGGCATTAAATGGTTTGCCCTTGTCACAGTCTCTGCGGGGACTGTGGCCTTGCTCCAGTCTCTGCTAAAAGAAATTGTGCAAACTCTGAGAAACAGGTATAAGCTATCAAGTGTGAGATTAGCCATATTTCACACTGAATATTGAATGCAGAGAATGTCAACGCATACTAGTGACCTCTGTGAGGGAATGATCTCTTCACAATTTTGGCCAAAATTTTTAATGGAAGATTTACTTGTTGTGCAAATGTAATGTATTTGTTGTAGAAAACAGTAGTGTATGAAAACTGTAATGATGTGAGACTGATAATATCAGGTTAGTTGCTATGGAGATGAGAGCTACACTAAATGAAAGAAGCGTATTTGTTGAAGATGTTTTTGGCAAAATTGACTGGTAAGATTTAGAGCAGTTCATTGCACAATTACACAAATCTGTTGTTTTTTAATCTCTTAGTGAAAATGATATTGTTATCGTAGCATCATCAGATATGCAACTAGTGTCATTGTCATAATTCTCTGTTCATGTCTTTGGATTTTGTCCAAGTGTCTCGATTGTGGTCCATAGAATGTGAAACCTTCATGTCAAAGTTTGATCAACCTTTCACAAGTATACACATGATATTTTAAAATAGTTATCTGATTAGCTGCCAAAACGCCTGCCATCCATATCCCATCTCATATTTCAACAAAGATATAATATGATTGAAAACAATTCAAACTGGTTAAAGTTTAGGATGTAGAGAATTAATAATATTTGCTCAAGAAAAGGGTGTTGGTACATGTAGGACATTCATGCTACTGATACAGCCTTGATTGAAACCACAGCCACTGCTGGTACATTTATATCACTGGTTCCTGATCTTTCCATTTTAATGGACACATTTTATAAAGAGCTGCCATTCACAAGTCATGTTTTTGCTACACCTCAAGGACCCTCATCTTTGGTCGCAATCATCCCAGTTGCTGGTATTAGAGTGGTGTTGTGGTGGCAAAACAATGTGATAATTTCATGTTAAAGAGGACTGGGAGTCACGCCACGCGCTGTTGTTGAGGAGTCATTATCATCAAGTGTTTTCTATGCCATCTGTTGTAACCTTGCCTTCCCTGCATGTCTCATCTCTCATTGACTGACATAAACCATAGACCCTGGAGCGAGAAAAGGACTTGTCGCTTTCAAGGATAAAACAGACATCCATTGCTTTTTTGCTTTGCGGCAGATGGCTCATAACAATGGGCAAATAAGTTGTCCATATTGACATAAACTTTTCATTTTAGCCCAAATTATCTCTGGTTTTAAAAAAATACAAAAAAATAAACTTGGCTTTGTATTAAATTACAATTTCCAATCACCCAAATCACCTCAATCCGTAAAAAAATGAAAATAAACAATTGATTTAATAGAGCTGAGTTGTGTCACAGAGTCAGAATAGTTAGATGAACAGACACCTCATTGTCAATGTTTACTGTGACAAATAAGCTATCATTAACTCACCATATACCAGTGTGTGTCTTCTTAAATATAAAAGTGTTAGGTTTGTCTCCTACCGTTTGGTGTGATTTTGTTGTCTTGTGTTTACTTTCATTAACGTGTTCAGCTTTGGTGAGTGCTTTCTGCCAAGTGTTGGTGATTTAATCAGTGCATGGTTACTCTACGTCACCGTGGCCAGTGTGTCTGGTTTAGCTTGAGTTTCAGATCAGTCTGTGAATTTATCACAAAGAGAAGCAGAGGAATAGACTATTGTTGAATTTGCTTATTTACCAAATTAATCTCAAGGTCATTCTACTGTCACCAAATTATCTCAAGGTCATTCTACTGTCACCAAAAGAGAGACTAGATAATTATGAAGAATTGTGCTGGCTTTTTATCCTTTCGCCTCTTGATCATCAGAGACAATTTTCAGATACTATATTTTTATACAAATGTGTTAATAACATGTATGATTGTCCACAAATTATTTTCGTATTAATTTTAATGTTGCCCAGAGAACTACAAGAACCCACACTGTTTTTAGACTCGCAGTTAGTAAACTCAATGTTTTTAAATACTCGGCACTTCAAAGATGTATGGCCACTTTAAATGAATTGTACATTTCTAACCCAGCCATTGATATCAGTTCATTTTATCGAAGTTTCAGACGCCTAATCAGGATTTTATGCTTAAATTTGTAGATATTTAATGGTTTTATACTTTTAGTCTTCTGTCCATTGTCGTTTTATTGTTTTATTGTACTTTATGTATTTTTTTATTAATTTTTTTATGGAGCCTTAAATGGGACTTGTTCCCGTTGGTCTTCCTTGAAATAAATAAACAAATAAAAAAATAAATAGACATATCCTGAATCTTACATGGAAGGAGATGGGATTATCTTACGTAGGCTTTGTTGTTCAATCAAGATATTTTGTTGTATTTTACCTGTGATTTGTCTGAAACACAAAATTCAGTATTTGCACAATAGTGGAATTGCTGGTATTGCGTGATGTGGTTATTCTGATGTAAGAGTATGGAATCTCTGAGAAATGGCATGAATATCGGTAATATTTACTGGTATACTGCCCTGTACAAAACATTATGTAACTATCGCAATGGAACAGTAAATGGTCTGTACTGAGACAAGACATCACATCAAGATGTAATTGACTTTGCGAAGCAGTAAAACCAGCAACACTTCTCTCATTGTGGTGTCTTAACACCCTAGCCCAACACAAACATTGATAGGTGATAATGTTTTGTGATCCATAAAATGTACTAGTTGAAAATCTTAAGCTGTAGAAATCATTGTAAATTTCATTGTAAATTTCCATTTTGTATAAAATGTGCATCACTGTTTGAAAATAAAATGTTTAATTTAATTATTTGTGTGCTGTTTCTTTGTATTGGTTTGATAAAGTAACATTTTTACTCACAAATAATGTTTACATTTCTTCCTCATTAGTTTGTATTTGATTGTACATGATTGTTATTGGTCCAAATGTGTTGAAGACCAGCTTATCCTTTACCTCCCCATTCTCTGTGTATGGGTCCACCTAACCTATTGAAAACAATTGGAATCTACCAAAGTCTGGGCATGAAAGGGTAAATAACTCTACCTTTCCATGGACTTGCTTTGTGGAATCTAAGAACCTGTAATCAGGATATGAACTAAATAAATTCCATGATGGAATGAGCTATCAGAAATGAAGAACACAGGAGAAGGCTTGGTTCAAGTTCATGAATAGAAAATTTGTCATTTGAAACAGTGTGTCATATCTCTTTCCTTATTTCATGCAAAACCATTTGACTTTGGTTATAAGCCAAAATTAATATCAGTTCATGACAAACACACCAGAGTGGAATCTACACAGCAGGGCTGAGTGAAATCCAGCCAGCCATTCTGAGATTCTAGGATAACTTCCTGTATCACATTCACTCAACCAAACATTTTTACATATACAATCACAAATACACAAGAAATTTGTCCAATGGTAGTTTGACTCCATGAGATTAGTAAAGTACATGTAGGAACAGGTAATATCACTTTAATTCAGAAATAAAAGTGCAACACATACAAAAAAGATCAAAATGCAAAATCAAATCAACGAGTCAACAAAAATCTAGACAGACGTAAGGTGCTGTTCAAGAAATTTTTTTAAAATCCACTGTCCAGCCATGTCAGACTCCCACAATGCATCGCGTGGTATTAGTGTCTGTGAAGTCTATTAGTACATCTAATGGAATATTGTCAGCACTGTAAGTGTAATGAAAAACACAGACATTTGATTGGAATTAACTCAGATTAGCTGTGACCGGAGATAGTTAGGTCATCTCTTCTGATGCGCAAAATGGCCACATTTATAAATTAATGACTGTTGCTTTTCCAGGGACAAGTTATCCCGCCTTGGAATTATTTGATAATTGATCTCGTGGGTCTCAATTAAATCTGACAAGTCATGATTTCTGAGATGAAGTAAATACCCTTGAATTGCAGCCATCCAGTAAACAGTGAATCAAAGAGCTCTTCACTTTAAATAACATCAAATCTACTGTGTGTACAGTGTAAGCACCTTCTCGCCAGAATTCTACCACAAAAAATTACTCATTTTCATTCTCCTTTTTGTTGAAGTTAGGAAACTGAGACTTCAATGAAACTTAATTTCAATTTAATTTTTAGCATTTCTGAATTTTGACTTACCTGATCAATATCAGGTTTTGCAAAAATCAAACAGTGAAATTGAATGAAGCCTTGTACTAACAGACTCCAAAGAACTGCTTTCAATATGATTGATAAAACTATGCTAGAAAGTGATTGGGTTATATTATCAGATTAGAAAAGTAATCCTTAACAAATTAAAATTTTATCCAAGTAGAATAAGCCAAAAGTAAATCAATGCATTTTTAGTCCCCACGGACAACCGTCCGGGGGGACTTATAGGTTTGGTCATGTCCGTGCGTGCGTGCGTGCGTGCGTGCGTGCGTGCGTGCGTGCGTGCGTGCGTGCGTGCGTGCGTGCGTCCGTTCACGCAGATATCTCTGAGATGCCTGGAGCGATTTCATTCAAACTTGATAGAAGGATTACTTCATATGGCATACAGATGCACGTCAATTTGTTTTGTGATACGATCCAATATGGCCGCCAGGCGGCCATTTTATTACGATTTTTTCATGTACAGAGCCATTACTCAGGCATGTTCTCGACGGATTTTATTCAGAGTTAAGTTGTACAAGGACATTGACCAATGTCATAGATATGCACATCATTTGTATTGTTTTGTGATACGATCCAATATGGCCGCCAGGCGGCCATTTTATTACGATTTTTTTCATGTACAGAGCCATTACTCAGGCATGTTTTGACCGATTTTATTCAGAGTTGGTACAAGGACATTGACCAATGTCATAGATATGCACATCAATTTGTTTTGTGATACGATTCAATATGGCTGCCAGGTGGCCATTTTATTACGATTTTTTCATGTACAGAGCCATAACTCAGGCACGTTTCAACCGATTTTATTCAAAGTTGGTACAAGCTTATTGACAAATGTCATAGCTGTGCACGGCAATTTGTTTTGTGATACGATCCAATATGGCCGCTGTGCGGCCATTTTATTACGATTTTTCATGTACAGAGCCATAACTCAGGCATATCTCAACCGATTTTATTCAAAGTTGGTACAAGGACATTGACCTATGTCATACATATGCACGTCAATCTGTTTTGTGATACGATCCAATATGGCCGCCAGGCGGCCATTTTATTACGATTTTTTCATGTACAGAGCCATTTCTCAGGCATATCCGCATGTTTTGACCAATTTTATTCAAAGTTGGTACAAGGACATCGACCAATGTCATAGCTATGCACATCAATTTGTTATGTGATGCGATCCAATATGGCCACTGTGCGACCATTTTGTTACGATTTTTTCATGTCCTGAACCATAACTCAGACATATATCAAGCGAATTCATTCAAAAGTATTTTTATCACAGACCTAATGAAGAGGACTCTATCCTCTTTGAGGACCTGTAATCAAAGTACCGATTAACAAGTGGGGACTGTGTCATCAACGATGACTTGTTGACATTATTGTCTATTGGAATTATTAACAGAAATAGAACATCAGTATTTTTTCTCTGAATAGGGGCTCATTTAGATGTGATAGAAGCTGTTAGATGATGTAAGTAAAGGAGACAAAAATTATTAATATTGAAGGTGAGTTTGTTCGATGAGATCATCCTTGTGTATGCTAGGTACATCGTGCTGTTCAGAATAATCCACCGTCATAGTCATACATCTCAGTTTGACATAAAAGTCACAAAAGTCAACCAACATCTCCGAGAACTTTTATGGACCGCGTGTCTTCACAGTGAATTGTAATCAAACGGAATATGATTTTGTAATCGAGGGAAAAATGACCTTTTATTCCCAGTTACTAAAAAAGATACAAATGGTGAAAAAAGGATAGACAACTCATATTCAATTTTGCAGAGGTCGAAGAAAGCAATTACTGGGATTCGAGCCACTCTATAAAGGGAAATGAATTTTCCATTAGCACGGGTTAGAGACGGGCTAAACTCTGTGGAGTTAGATTTGATTACTGAGGATTTTTTATTAACTCATCCTATTTGGGTGTTAATGGTTAGGGTTAATATTGCAATTACCTGTGTAATGACTTTGTTATCTGCTCGGAAAGTTGATTAATTCTGGCGTTATCCAAGGAAAATAACATATTCTCTCTCGATTCATTTTGGCCAACTTGTTTAATGAAAATCCGATACATGTATTTTTCAGCGATGTCATCTGGGAAATTGAAGAAAGGGTGTTTTAAATGTTAAGAAAGTGTGTGTACATATTCTCTATTATTTCCACTGATGAGTGTGTCTTGATTCATTCTTTAGCAAGGCTAAATGATTGATCCTTGAGGTTCTTCCGGTCGCGTTGAAAATTTTGTTCATTCACTGTGTAAATCTGTGTCCTCAATGTATGCATTGTGTAAGTCACTCATTACTGGTATACACAGTGACAATACAGGAAGTGCAGTTGTAGATTTAAACCACGGTTGAGGAAATGCTCACGTTTCTGGTGTAAAATTTAGTATAAAATTAGCTATTTATTGCAGGTGATTCTGTTTGAAAATGGTATTTCAATGAGGGACAGATCTAAGATTTTTTCACAGTTACCATTCCATTGAAAGCAACTCTATTCTGTTTCTCTTTTTCAGTCTCAGTTTAAGTCTGTATGCACAACAAGCCATCTTACTTCTATTGGCAAATAACAAAATAAATATTTCTATTCATACCTATCTTCCCTATGATAACTCACTGATTACATACTCATGTCCTCTACCTGTATCCAGAATGTCATTCCATATACGCATGTTCTCTGCCACCAGTCCTGTCCACACTTACATCCATAACATCAGCTGTGACTTACCGTGTATTTCAATGAAAACAGAACCATTCAGCATGTGTGCACACTCATTCACAATTGTATAGAACTAAGGAATGACTTGAGAGTCACAAGGCATGATAAATATCTGTGTGACTTGTAGTAAAATTGTATTACAAGTTTGTATTACAAACACTGGTTTATTGCCAAAACTTTGTTGTTAAGGCCTCAAGTGTGTCTCTTGAATTATGTGAACATATCTACGTCTACTTTTGATAGTGGATGCATTGTGGTAGATTTGTGACAACTACAATGTGACTGAATTAACTACACTATACAAACACAAAAACAATAAATTTTATGTTTCACATCTTTTGAACACTCCATTAAAGTTAGGATACCAAACATGTTGTGTAGATTTCCTGTCTAGCATTAGTGATGTTCTGGTGGTGTGTACATATATGATGTCTTCAAAGGATTGTAGTTTTCAATTTTGATAATTTATTGGTATATGTAGTTGTTCTTTGTTGTTGAAAGATGACGACCAGCCAAATTTGTGAACATGTTGTATGCTGGTAGTCCAATGACCAATGAAACATGTACAACTCTATTACCGGTATACCAGTATATTGAAGGTGAAAACGGAGCAATCAGATGGTTTAGATTTGACAATAACAGTGTAATATTCACAATAGAGCACAGTTGGAACACACACAAGTACAGCTAGAGAAAAAAACATTTACACTATTGCATGCCAGAATATCTATTTACTATTGTGATATAATGGCAATAACCCACCTCAGCAATGGATATACTTATACAAGCAATAAAGCACACCCAGCGATGGTATACCATGAGATTTTGACCAGTTCACGACATATATGCATGAGCGATAGCGAGTGCATATATGAAGTGAACTGGTCAAAATCGAGTGGTATACTGTCGCTGGGTGTGATTTATTGAAATTCTGGCCTGGAATATCAAAAACGGATTTTTGCTCAATCCGAGAGCTCGCGTGTATGCCAGCCGTGGTATATCGCGAATATACCACGGTTCTCTTTGTGTCTCGACCAATCAGATGGCGGTATTTGCGCTGTCTGTATACTGGTATAATATAATATTTGGTTTTGACCAGTTTACTCCATATTTGCATCATCTGCTATGACTTATTTACAATTACATTGTGAACTGGTCAAAATCTTGTGGTGTACCCATCTCTTGGGTTGTTTATTGCCTAAACATCAATTACGTGAGCTAGTCAAAGAGAATTTAGGCCTGAAATCAATTTACCTTTATATTGTCAAAAGCCAATGATTTATGTTGCCCAAATTATCAATTTTGCATTATGTACATATTGGCATGTTGACATATTTTGGTAAGTATCATATACCAGTACATAGAATATAAACATTGTGAGAAATTTTTTGATACAACTTATTTTTTCATAAAAAGACAAGTGACAAGATTCGATGTAATAATATCATTGAGGAAAAGATTCAGTACATGGGTTTCATAGAATCAAAAACTATGGACTTTGAGTGTAAAAGGCAGTCAAGTTCATCACGATAGTAATTACTACCTGTCAACTCCTTTAATAAAATGCTCCATCAATTTCTAAACCTGCATTAGTCATGACGTGTTGGTTTTGCAATTTCCTATCCCGGTCAGTGTCGATTCAAGTTGGAGTTCTCACGTCCATTGCCATCATGTACTCTCTGTACCTCTTTAAATTCAAATATCTCAAAATAACAATAAGAGAACCATTTATGTCAAGTGTTGCCAATTATGTGCAATTTTTCCCACTGAGTCAGAGTCTACTTTTGAAGTCCGTTACAGTGAGTCATGGAATCATTAATCTGTGGTCCATGATGCTCTGTAACAGCTATCCTGATTGGCTAAGGTAGATGAAACAAAATGTTCAACAATACTTTGTCAATTACACTTGGATTGTTTTGACAGGGGAGTATTAGTAACTTCTCACAATACTGGCTTTTCATTATATTTGTTTTACCAATGTTTAAATCAGTAAATTCTTGATCAAACTCATATAGTACTTCACCCAGTCACCTAAGGAGGACATCACAGTTAAAACTGCTTGACAAAATGTCCAACCGTACAGTTTTTTGGTCTGCTCCCTAAAGAATATTGATTGCAGAGTATTTGTCAGCACAGCCTCAGGATGTAACAGAAAGCCAGCACTGACAATTGCACTAATAAGTAATGGAATTTTTAACCCTTATCCTACCAAGTTCATGGATGTACGTCACTATCAGGTCAAGTTGGTTAAAACCAGTAAACCACTGCATGTCCCATATGGTGCACTTTCACAAAAACTTGAACATGTTAAGGCCCCTGAAAATAGATATTGTAAATGTGATTACTACTGATTTGAGCCGCTATGACATGCATGCCAAGTGGGTTAAATACCTGTAGGTTTTGGCTCAATACCAGTTTTTACTGACTTGGCAGATGGGGATGTGACAGGCCTGGCCGGGAAGAGGTTTGGCCAGAAATTAATATATAATTGTTTAGGATGACAAGGCAGTGTTCATCATTTGAATACTGGGTATTTTAACATACCTTATGTTATGGTGTGAAAATAACAAGAGATTCAAATGTGTGGTTTAAGCAAATATCAACAAATATTATGTATATGAATGGTAAATGTCAAAATAGTTAGACGTTTTCATCTTTTTTTAACTTCAAAAAGAAGCTAGTAAAGTTTTACTTTCTGTCAAACTTAGCAATGACAGTTACTTTGACCATACCTACTGATGCACATTTCTTGGCAGTTTCTGTCATCAGCCAGAATTTTACAAAAAACCCACAAATTACAGAAAAATGAGCTATCAAGCCTGCCTGCCAAGGAACTGTCAGAGAAGGTTAAATCAAAATACAATCTGAAAGTAGAGTTGTACACTGCCAGAATAAATAGAATTATTTCATATGTCCATGTCAGTACATGTATAAAATGTGTGTATACTTACTTTACGCTGTTCTGCTAATACTATTAGGAAACTAAACTTATTCTGAGAGATGACTGCAGGCTGTGCATTTTAAAAAGCAAAACTCTGCTTACCATCGCCGTCATCTGCTCTGGAGTCTCACCATTAGATCACAGTTACTTAGCAAATTTCTCTTTTGCCTTGGAGCAGATCTGGGCTATGACTCTGCATTGTGGCATCTACACACTGAATCTAATTGTTTCAAAATGTAAAAATTACATGCGCGGGGTCACCATAGAGGTCAAGAGGCATTTCAACAAATTGAATTAGGGTTTACCTTTAAGGTGTTCAGTACCTATGCTTGGTTTTTAAGAGTCCTTGTCTGACAAACCAAGTGAAATTCACCCTGAAGGGCAGAAAGAAATATTCACTAGATTTCTGTTTCTTAATATTTTTCTTTGTATCCAACATAACTATGGTAGTAGACATGAGTGCTTGTTTTCATGGAGTGGGTAGGTGGCATTGCAATAGAGATGATTGAGAATATACTTCAACATTTACCTGAGTTTAGAGTTGTATAAATGTTGAATGAATAACCATCATAGAGACAGACAAAGGTGTTTAATATGAAAGAACATTTTGTGTATTCAATGAAACCTGTCAATTAAAGGCATTCAGTGCAATGATATCTGTCCTTCATAGATTGAAAAATTCTTTTCAACTTCAATTGTCAACTTTAAAAATGTACAGTTACAGAGAGATGTCCTTCTAAAGAACTGAACAGGTTTCACTGTGTGCAAGTTTTAATTATACTACATAATCAGTTTCCAAAACTGATATTTTTATGTCGATTCACTGACTTTCCACCAAGTTTTTCAAAAAAGTAAGAAAGTAGACAAATTGCAAATTTGAGGCACTTACTACATGAGGTGAATTGATTTGTTCTGTGATAGAAGATGATGTCTGTGTTTGCAAGACGGATACAGCACGAAGTCATCCAGCCCGTCTTCTTCAGCTTTAGGGTATAAAACTCAAAAAGGCACAAATCCTTTCCATGTTGAGTGGTACCTAATCAATAACTGCCGGCGTTGCATGGCGTATGCAACTTCTAAACAAATTTGTGAATGAGGTAGAAATTTGTTTTGGCTCCAGGATAAAGTGATGCGAAGTGCATCTCTCTCCCTTGATCAACGCAATCTCTGCTAAAAAGCCAGAAACCGTGTGTTTTAATGCAGGATATTACACTACACTTCACCACTTCCTATGGCAGTGAGCTACACTGTGTATATGTACCCCCTGGCTCTAAGCTACATGTACCTGTCTGTCATGAATTTCTGGGTGAATATTTCCCAAAGTACTTCTGCTTGACTTGCACTATTTGCTTCCAAGCACCATGTATCAAAGGAAACCTTGTTCTGAAGATAAAGACAACCAGGAAAAAAAAAATCTGCTCCTGAATATAGGAACGGTTGTTGGGATGTAATAAGCTGCTCCTAACATTCAGAGAGTCCATGGATTAAATATTTACACTTGTATTAGGAAGGTTATGAGTTGGTTATGGACATCTCTATACCCAAGTCATCTCAGATAATTTTGTTAGTCGAGTTCAAAATAACTGTTGTGTGTGCATGTTATTATGATATCTTTAAAAAATGATAAATTTTGAAATTGATATGTAGATCACACCAATGGGTGTTCAATGGATGACAGATACAATCAAATGGAACTTTTGGAAAGTACTCTAAAGTGCAAGATCATCATGCTGTCAGTTTGTGTGAAACAAGATTTCACTGTAGCCCTTTGGAAAAACAGGATTCAGTGACAAATTAAAATTTGTTTTGCAAGAGTAGATAATACAGGTCCACTCAAAGTAACACAGTAGTAAACATGGGAGTAAACAGCAACACAAAATCTGACAGTAGACAGTTTATTATAAATGATTCATTGTTTATGCAAGGATACTCAGTATAAACAAAAGTTATGTAAATACGCACAGCCTGGTTTGAGCATGGCTGAGTGGACAATGCCATATCCATGGGTCCCTTCCATATCACATGATGCAAGCTCCAAGCTTGGAGCTTTTTCCCATGATTCAAATTACATTGGCAACTTCCTGTACTATTTCTATCGTGTTTTGTAAAAAATCATGCAGGTTATAAATGGCGAAAATAGCTTTTCCGGGGTAAGTGACCACACAGCTAGCACATATGTAAAAATCATCCTTGATGAACTTCCCCTTTAACTTAGCTATATCTTTTGCAATTATTTGGGATAACTTGGTTTGATATTAAAAGCAACTACCCATAATATAAGAATGCTTTTATCAAAGTGTAACCACAGAATATTTTTTCCAAATTTGACAATAACCATACAACGTAGATTTTAACAAGGTAAATGATTTTCAACTTCCAAGTTGTATATAGCTACTGCAAGCCAGTACACAAAAGCTGTGGACAACCAACTGAATCCACCAACAATTTTTAGCTCCCATAGCCATATGTATATATGGCAATGGAAGCTATTCTTATAGGCTAGGGAAATGTCTGTATGTATGTATGTCTGTATGTCTGTATGTCTGTATGTCAACATCAAAAACTCCAAAACCGCTGTACATTTCATCTTGATATTTGGTGTGTACATGGATGATGGGCTGTAGATGAGATTTTGTTCAAATGAAGTTGTCATTGCCAAAAATATGCAAATTAAGTGAAAAAATGTAAAAACAGTCAAAATTGAAAAAACTCAATAACCACTGAACAGATTACATGAAAAATTAGCATGTAAGTACTTTGGGCTGACATAAAATGATTGTGCACATCTTGGGTCAGTATCTTGGACTTGCTATTTTTCATGAATTTTTTTGTAATTTTCTCCCATTTTTGGTCAAAAAATCTCCTACTCTGAAACCACAAGTCCGATTGATTTGAAACTTGGTATGGAAGTGCATAGGAGTGACCTTTCCCAAATTTGGGCAAATCGTGGTGAAATTTGCATATTTTTAGTTTACACGTCCATAGACTCCCATGTATAATGCAGATCTCCATAGACTCCCATGTATAAGGCCACGAAAAATAAAAATTTAGTTTCTCATCGTATTCATATTGCAAAAAGGATGCAGTGACACAATTTTTAGTCCCCACGGATGAAGTCCAGTGAGCTTATAGATTAGACATGTCCGTCTGTTCGTCCATCCGTGAGTCCATCCGTTCACGCAGATATCTCGGATATTTTGACAAAATGTCATGTGACCTTGATGACCTTTGATCTCAAATATACATATTTGTCCATAACTCAGTAACCACAAGTGCTACCACCCTTCATATATGGTATGATGGGACAGCTTATGACGCCACATATTGTACCTCATTAATTATGCACATATCTAATTTTGAGCGAGCCAATAGAGCTAGAGGTCTGATTTTTGGTATATAGGGATAACTTAGCAAAACAATTTTTTTGACAAAATGTCACGTGACCTCGGTGACCTTTGACCTCAAATATACATATTTGTCCATAACTCAGTAACCACAAGTGCTACAGCCTTCATGTATGGTATGATGGGACACCTTATGACGCCACATATTGTATCTCATTAATTATGCGCATATCTAATTTTGAGCGAGCCAATAGAGCTAGAGGTCTGATTTTTGGTATATAGGGATAACTTAGCAATACACTTTTTTTGACAAAATGTCACGTGACCTCGGTGACCTTTGACCTCAAATATACATATTTGTCCATAACTCAGTAACCACAAGTGCTACAGCCTTCATGTATGGTATGATGGGACACCTTATGACGCCACATATTGTACCTCATTAATTATGCACATATCTAATTTTGAGTGAGCCAATAGAGCTAGAGGTCTGATTTTTGGTATATAGGGATAACTTAGCAAAACAATTTTTTTGACAAAATGTCACGTGACCTCGGTGACCTTTGACCTCAAATATACATATTTTTCCATAACTCGGTAACCACAAGTGCTACACCTTCATGTTTGGTATGATTGGACACCTTATGACGCCACATACTGTACCTCAATAATTATGCGCATATCTCATTCTGAGCTAGCCAATAGAGCTGGATGTCTGATTTTTGGTATATAGGGATAACTATAGGAGAGAAATTTTTTGACCAAATGTCATGTGACCTCGATGACCTTTTACCTAAAATATATGTTTATGTCAATAAATAAGTAACCACAAGTGCTATGTCCTTTGTATTTAGTAGGATGGGAGACCTTATGACAACACACGCTTTACCTCATTAATTATGCACACATCTAATTCTGGGCAAGTAAATAGAGCTAGAGGTCTGATTTTCGGCATATAGGGATTAATTAGCAATACAATTTTTTTTAATGTCACGTGACTCGATAACCTTTTACCTTGATTATACATATGTATGCACATTTCAGTAACCACAAGTTCTATACCCTCCAATTTTGATAGGATATTAGACCTTAAGATGTCACATCTTGTACCTCATTTATAATGCGCATATGTCTTTCTTGGCCGGCCAATACTGCTAGAGGTCTGATCTTTTTTCCCGATTTAGAACCATAACTTAGACATGCCTCATGTGTTTCAAATTGGGAACAACGACATAGACCTATGTGCCCATAGATCTCAACATATACACTCCAGTGATACTTCTTAATGACCACATTTTCCTGCCCCATCAAGACTAATACTCCTATTACAAGTGGGGACTATGTCATTGTAAATGACTTGTTGAGTTAATGGTTGTATCACAGTATTCGATATATCTAATTCTGTATTTTTTCCATTTATATTCTGAATAATTACATTAAACATATTTCACTGTCTCCAGTACATTTCATTTAAGTATTTTCACTTCATGCACTTTATCCCTTTCACACATGTTCAAATATCTGACCAGAGAACAAACACTAAATAGTCCAGGATGGGAGCTACAGTGTCATTGACGCTATTTTTTACATTTTCAAAGACAATATGGCCTAATAACAGTAATCACAAACATCTTTCTAAAGTTGGATGGTCATTTATTTGGTAAGCAAAATGCAAAAAGATACAGCTGAAAGGATTTTTATGTTCCATATCAGTAGCATGAACAATCGCATAAGCTTTTTACATTCATGTGACAAATAAGTTCAAGTTCAGACTAAGAGATGCAAAGGTCAACATTACACATATGTACAAACTATGTGTCGACAAATTGAACATTTTAGATTGTGACATGATTTTAGAGTCAAAAAATACTTCAAAAAGACAAAGGTTACAGCTACTGGAATTCAAATGATGTAAATTGGTTGTTTGGTGTAAATATGTAGACATTCATTTTGTGAATAACGGTATTTTCAATTTCGTAAATCCTAAGTTAATTTTTTCAAACAGAAATGAAACTTGTTAGTGATTACAACTTGTCCAATCAGAAGATTCAAATGCCTCACTGATGTATTGATACGTAATTGGTTTTTGCAGGAGATATTATTATGGTCTATTGTCTCATATTGGATTGAAACTATTTTGTTTGGTGGTATAGTTTGACTTATGTGTAATAAAACTGATTATACAGTAGTCAGTTTGTTATTTGGAGAATTTGCTCAAATATGGCAATAACAACAACAAACTATGTCATACAGAGATTTAAAACAATCAGATCCTTTAAAAGTGAACTCTTAACAAAGAGATATGTTGAAAATTTAGACATAAAAGTAATACTCTTTTGAGTGGGTGTGAATATATCTTTCAGTGTTCTAACTGATAACAATATTTTCAAACATATACTCACAGAATGTTCATGTACTGTTAAGGCTGTTGTATCCTATTCTTTAGTGTTTTACAGTATTTTTACAACAGAGTATGACAGTGTGCAGACATAAACTGAGATAGCTGGTAGTGATGGCTTTCACTTCAAGTTCTATCAGTTCATAAAATATGTATACATTTCCTTTTGTCCAGGGATGGTAATCTCTTTATTGAAAGCTGATATAAAGCATGTATCATTCATTGTCAAGTTTGTTATTCTGAGAAGCATTTGAAAATTTCAGCAGTTTAGGTTTTGAATGATATGTTTTTGATATCGACATTGAAACAGGATTTGATTAATCATTCCATCCTTACAGAGATATTTAATCAGCACGGATCATATGGCATCATTTATTTATCTGTGTGTCCTGTGGGATTATGATTACAAGTTGAAACTTCATGTAGAATTCTGACCGATATAATTCATCTCAATTATCCTTTCTTGTTCTTATAAAATACCATCAGATTCCAGTGTACGCACACAAACTGATTCTTTCAAGACGAAGCAGAAGGTACCGATATCTGCAGAATGACCTGATGGACCAGAGTGGGACACACGACACGGTCACAGTCATCAAACTACCTCAGATAAACGCAGTTCTATTCAGAAATGTCTTACGCTATGTCTACACAGGCAAGGTGAGTTGAAACAGAGTACAGTATGATGTCTGAACAGTGACAAACTTGTTCTCAGAGAGTTGTAGTAAGTTTAATGTAAGTAGTCAGCAACAGGCCATACAGATATGACAAAGTAAATCTCTGGAATGCCATAACAAAGTACTAACTCTGCTGATGTGCAGCGTGTTTGGAAGGTTATATCTGATTGGTCTGTTGTCACTATTAACAGCAACTTATTTTTCTCAATGGAGATGACACAAGGATGACAGCCATTTTAGATTTCAAATATATATAGGATAATTTGTTTCTATGGTACCAAAATTTGCACAATTGATTTTGAAAGAGAATGGTTGAAAGTTTGCCTAAGAAAAGTTTGAGCAAAAGTTTGAGCAAAAGTTTGTCTTTTATTTTTGAAGTGTGAAATACCTTAAGAGGTGAAATTATGCCCTAATGTTAATTGTTTGTATGCAAAAACTTTTACCACTAAAGTAAAGCCAGCGTAGTGCTAAGAGTAGAAACTTGCTATTAAACTTTAAGTGCACACGTGTGATACTTGAGTCACAAGCGACATTCTTTGGAATACTTTGGATATCCAGCAGTGGAGGCAGTGTGCATTGCTTAGATATGAGGAAGGGAGAGCTGTTTTGTCACAGGAGAGAAACAAAATGAAGATTGTTGTGTAGATGCACTAAAATTTGAATAATGTGAGGTTTTTAAAATGCAAACATTCGGTAACTGCCTTGTTTGATAGTTTTAGCTCGTAGGTAAAATAATATTTGATATAGCAAACCTATACATGCAATATAATTATGTAATCTACCCTTTGAGAAAAAATTCAGTTGTTGTCTACCATGTCTATTGACTGTGGACAAGCTCAGTTATGGTCATTGAAATTCCCGTACAATAGTTTTATGGATGAAGACTGTGGCGATTGAACTATCAACAATCACGGCATTTACTTGTTTTATCGAAGGAGCTCATTTACATGTACTCATTGATATTGGAGGCAAACACAAATGGAGATTGTTGGGAAAAAGTTACACTTTAATATTGCGGTGTTGCTTTTGCAATTTATTGTCTCTTAGAATTTAGTTAATTTAAAACTGTGTTTTGATTTGATGAAATGGTATATCATGTTTTATTTATATTACGTACCAAACAGAGGACTTTCCAAGTCAATAATATAACAGATTTCAACAGCAAATAGATGGAACTTGAACTCAATGTAGTTATATATACAATGATAATCTCATGTTTGCCTTTTGAAAGAGTCAATACAATTTTTGCTGAAAGCTGAACAGCTAGATTGTGTACTACTGTTACTCAAAAGTTTGCAGGTTTTCATTAAAAAAATAGCAAATCCAGCGGTCAGATTCTTGAATCTCTTGTATTTTTGGCCAATATTTTGTCATTTCTATCTGTATACATCTTAAAGATTGGTGACTACTTCAAATGCATTGCCAAGAAAGCCTGGAGAACCACCACACTGGTTTGAAAAACCACTGTATTGATGTCCGCTGTGGTCCTTTAGATTACTAAATACTGAGTTGATTTGCCTGCCAATGGTTTGCGACATCACTGAATGAGTTTCCAAGTCTGAAGTCTTAAAGTGTGTAAATGAGGATTGTGTAAATTATTCAGCTCTGTCCAGGAGTGTCAGGTCATTGCCCTCACAAAATGTACCTGACAGAATCAGGACAGAATTGTTTTAGATTCTCCAGAGTCTGATATGAACAGAGATAAGTTCAAGCCTGATAAACTATAATTTTCCCAGTGGTATTACTCTGTTGGTACAGTGCAGTTATCCTAATTCCAAATCATATCGAGATACCCAACATTTGACTTGTCAGCTCAACCTAGATGCATGTAATGCCCAATGTTGTTGTTGATTGGTGAAGTTTAGTCCATACTAGAATTCATTTGTCAACAATGACACCACACAATGTACATGATACATTGTTAACAAAGCTAGTTCTTTGTATTTGAACACACTGTAGGGAGAAGAAGAATAAAATGTACCTGTTTTCCAGGACAAAATACTGAATCTCTGTGATGAAGAGATTTCATCAGTGCATTAAAAAAGTAGTGAAATCATATTAAAATGAATATGACATCACAGTGATTTGTTTCATACCTTTCGGAAAAAACTTTTCAAGTTTTTGCCCCATTTGCATATTTGTACCCTTGCTGAGAGTTCAAGGGTCAATTGCTGTAATTTTGATGATTTTTTCACTATTTGTGTTTTTTAATATCAACCGCAGTTTCTTATGCTGAAACATCGACTATTCAGCTTGTCAACACAGAGTCTATATGACATAAACGCACTGTTGTTGTTTACATTTGAATTCTAGTCCGGATCAGAATTCACGTGTCAACAATAACACTCAGTCTACACATGTACAGGCCGAGTTGACAAGCTGAATACCATGTATCTCAACATGCTTTGGAGAGTAGAACAAGAAACTGTAGTTGACATTCAAAATGAAAGTGTTAAAAAAAACCATCAAAGTCTCATACACTGGTCCTTTGATGAACTGGTACAATGAAAGTTTTCCAAAGTTTGAGTGAGATTGGCTCAGCATTGCTAATGGCAAGCTCAACTAAGCATCGGCGGCTACACTGATTCTAAAATTGTACATGCTGTAATGGACAGAGTACTATCAACTTTGTCCTCTCAGGAGAAATGTTGATAATTATCATTCAGTGAGCCAACAATACCAATTCCTTGAAATGTTTTAAAATGAACAACCAGGAGTTACTTGAAGTGTAATTAATACATTAAGAACATTTTAATTTTGGCAGAATACAAGCCAAAATGGTGCTTTTACGATGTCGCACTTCCAAAGAGTTAGAAACGTCAGGGGAATATACGGTAGATTTAACTCGGCATACTTTTTCCCTCTCTCAGCAAAACATGCACAGTCTTTCCCAGATGCTTTTCACTCTCGTGACTTAAGTACATCCACCTGGACAGAAGGCTGATAACACGAGATTAGGACAGTGCAGAAAAGCGCTTTTCTTCAAAATCTACTTAAGAAAGGCTTGGTAATATCAGGGCAAAGTGGATTTGCCTTTATCTCACTCAAGAGATGTTTTCAACCTTCTTATGAATGCCCGGTGCTGACTTGATAAAGATGACCTCATGTTGCGTAAGTTTCTTCAAGAAGTTAGTTTTGGTGAGATGAATAAGTACCTTAGCCTTACAAATTTCAAAGACCTTTTTCCAGATGTATCTTCAAACTTACAAAATTACGCGTGACAGGTCTGTCATTGAATTGTCTCTATGTGTTTTCAAAGGCTGGCCAAGTTTAAAATCTAGCTACTCTTCCCAGGCTAACATCTGAGTCAAGAATGGGCAACTTTTTTCTGTTTTTCACATCCTGGTGAAAGTCACTGAACTTTTAATCCAATTTTTTTCTCAAAAATAGTCCTGCTTATAACTCTTGATGATCTTATGCAATATTCCAAGCATTTGGCTGACTGACAGTTTCTCAGATGTTTGAAATTGGCTGAATTTCTATTGACTGGCGTAACTTTAGTCTCACAGCTACGATGATTGATCGATAACAGATCAGCATGTTGAAAAGCTATCTCAGTGGGTATGTATTCATTTTCTTCTGTTCAAGGAAAACTTTTGAATCTCAACAAAAATAGTTGTTCTGGATTGCCTAGCACAGCATGATCAATGTCTACTAGACTTTCTAAACATTGCCATATCAACTTCCTTTCCTTTTCACATCTTTGGAACAGCATCCAAATTTCAGTATGGGATAAAATAGAAAACCTCAACTTCCACATCTGATGGACCCAGCCTTTGGAAACTTTCTGTTGCTTCATTCATATGCTGGTTATAGGTTCATTTTCCAGCAATTTTGAAAAATAAATAACAGTAGCGTTAGATGTCGATGTTTCAAGTCAAACCTCCATCTCAAAGTCAGACTCAAACCATGAAGGGTTAGTCTGACATCAGTGTTAGTGACATTCCGTAGATCACATGCTTTCTTTGGGTACTGTCATTTTACTATTGGAGGTACTCTATTCAGGTTTTTCCAGGATTTTGAGAACAAGATATCATTGCAGCCAGTATAATTTAACCACACTATTTACAGGTGTGTATTTAGTTGGAAACAAGTGCAGCATTGATCTTTTCCTCATGAAATTGAGAAAGTTTTGATTGTAAAAATATCAGAAATGGAAAGCAGAGAAGACCAGTGAATTGGCATCTTCTGTCAATGTGCTGTTGGACTGCTCAGTACTTGACACTATTTATGAAAATAAGCATGCAACACTGTGAATTTGTCGGCAAATTACTTGTGTGCCATTAGAGAAATGTTCCACTCGCACAAATTAAATTTTCAATTACAATTTCGGCAGTTATCAATAAGAAGCCCACGAGGGGGCATGTCAACTTATTCGCAGGGGAACTCAGTCAATTCTCATAAACATTGACAATTTCAGCCATTAATTAATTAATTTCTTAATTAATTGACATTTCATATATAAAGAAAGAACAAACAGTAATCTGTATTAGAATGTACGCGGTGTTTTAAAGTGTGTAGTCATGCATGAATATGGAACCAGCTAACTTGTAAACAATAGCTGTGTAAATTTTGGCTAGACTCTTTCAACATGAGTGGCCGTATTAAGCGATATCAAAATTGATTTATCAGATGTTCAACAAATAATTCCAAACTGGGAAAGTGATGTTCTTACAATGGATATCATGTAACTGGTTGGATTAAAACAAAGTTATCTCCTTTTCAACTGTTTCCTCTTAATTGTTATAGTGAGTATTATTTTTGAAAATTTTCAACTGCTGTTGAAACAAAAGCTTTAAAGTGTATTGGTACTTTATCATGTCACAGTTTCTGGTTTGTTGAAATTGTTCACAAATTCAGAGTTTGTATAATAAATGTTTATTTGTTGCCTGTTACATCCCCCCCCCCCCCCCCCCCCCCCCCCCCCCCCCGAGCAATATCTCAAAGATAACTGATTCTTTTTACCAAATATTGTCATGTGGTCTGCAAGAGATATGGCTGTCGTCATTAAAGGACAATTTTGTGTACCGGTAATACTGAGTACATGCGTCAATATATACCTGTCAACATGAGAGTTTTTAAACATGTGACAACACACCCTGAAGTGCCTCATTGCAAGAATAGAAAGGCAATATTGAATTAAAACTTTTGATGGCACTTTTTTGGTATCAGCACTGTATAAATTCCTCATTAATGTGAGAACTTACCACAATGATGTGAGTGAGCAGTTTGGAATAAGCCTTCCCAAAACATATCAACGTCATTTTACCAACTGTAGAGGGCTGCCCAACTGCCCATCTACTGATAGGCAGCCACTTCAAATTCAGTAGGCATAACAGTTGAGTCTTGGCAGAGTGGATTTCAATTTCAGATCTCGGCAAATACCCAATCATACAGGCCATTTTGCTCGTCAGATTCCATTTTACCGATCACTGCACCAAGTTTACAGACTCCCACATAGCTGTCTCCATCGCAACATGGTTTGCTACTTAACCCACAGCTCCTTGCAAAAGAAATAAAATAAAGAAAAAATTGTGGTTTGGCTTTGAAGAGGAGGGAGATTTCCTAATGGGGATATGCTGCGATTTTTTAGACGGGAAATGTATGCCAGGATGAAGGTGCCCTAGCTGTGAGCTGAAATTAATGATGTTTTAAGCGGAGAAAGAGAAATCTCCATCATTTGTGGAAGTGACAGCAGAAATACACTGTTGAATAGGTGAACGTGAAGTAAAAGCAAGACCCAATTATCAGCAAATTGAGAATACCATTGTCATGGTAATTGCATCATGTTTTCTCTCCCTACTGAGATTTTCCATTTGTCAGGCAGCTACGACACTGCACCAGGCTTTATTGACACCTCATACTGCATCTATTAACCCCACAGAACAGTCTGAAAATGTTTAAATGCATTTTCCCTGTCTCTTTCAGACAAGACCTCTCTATTTTGCTACAACAAGCAGCTAAGTCTCGTGTTGGTCTGCTATTCATTCACACCGGTCTACTTTACCAGACCATGCAGGGTATTTTTACTGTTTCGCATCTTGCAACATTTCTTTCTATCTTTAGCTGTTAATTCGTCATTGAGGTGTCTGTGGTACATAAATCAGGAGAGGCTAGTATGTATTTTCTGCATACTTACATGTACATTGATGACTTTCTAGCAGTTTTTGAGTCATTTTGCCTTCATTTTTCTTTCCTTAATTTTCTGTGTGTTTATTGTTCTACATTGTAGAGACCTTTTCAACACAAACATTTTAATAGCGTGTAAGTATACAAACAGATTTACATATCTGTGATATGAAAATCTCACGTTTGTGTTCATAGTAGCATATTGATAAATCTATTCATATTGAATGCTAACAGTCATTGCTTGATGTTTTTACCTTTATACATAACAGGAATATTATTGAAACTGTAGTTTAGGAGTTTACAGAAATAAAACTGTTTTGCATGAAAGTGTTCATAGGGGCTCTCCTTGGTCTACCGCACACATCACTCTGAAACATACTGTTCATTCTTCACAGATCTAACCACTGTCCCTCAGATTTCATTCTTCAGAACATACATGTAGACTTTAGAAGGCTCTACATCTGAAAGTGTAACTTTCTCAAAAAAAAAACCCAAAAGAGTTTGCACAAACATTGGTGTTCAAATGGGCATTTAATGATATCAACTAAAACAGACGAAATTCCAGTCACAGAAGTATTTGTCACAGTGTGTACTCCTAGAATTCCAGATGTTCAATTGCCCATGGAATTTTATACCGTGACCTTTGTACTGTTAACTCAGTTTGAATGGTTGATTTGTTGCGTATATCATTCCTATCCTGATGTAAAGGTGTCATAGCCTTGAATGAATTTTCTGTCCTTCAAAGCATTTGGATTGAAGGAGCCATAATAGTAACTTATGAAAATACTTTTATTTTGTTTGTCTAAGAAAAGACAAACATTTTCTTTTTCTGTACCCTAAACTATGTTGTGGTAACATGATTTGTCGTGTAAATACAATGCATTGTTTATGACAGTTTGTTATAATGTCTTGATCAAGCAGATTTCACAATTAAAAAGAATTCATAGCACCTAGTATTTTTTTTTGAAATTCCACTCAGTTTGAATTAGATGTTATTATGTGTATATTTTGAAGTTTCCTGTGCTTTATTTTTAATTGAGGTAACAGCCGAAACTTTTTAGCATTTTGTCAAGATGCAGCAATAAGACAATGTATAGTTTACCAACCATGTCTTGTACATGTGGCATTCAGAGTCTCATTTGTAACTTCAAGATTTTCAGTAAAGATGTGTCAGGCAGATTTAATATACTTTTCAAATTTTTTTGACAACACATTTTGATATCACAAAAGATCAATACTTACAATGCACACATCATTGCACAAGTTGTTCTAAGTGAACAAAAGTCTGAACATAAGATACCAGTACCGGATAATATTGTATATCATGTTGTGAGGATGGATTTCTCAGAACAGAAAAACTTTGTAAAACTAGTCATAGCTATTTGAGTTGTGATAAATGAGAAATTATTATAGTTAGAGTTATGTTTTACAAAGTGCTTGGTGACATCAATTTATATTATTGATAGGTTGTTGTTATTGGTCCAAGCAATTTGGCGGCCCCTTTTGCATATATCAACTATTTAAAACTGGTATGATATTCTTGCATTTTGCACGTATTCCATAGGATTTTTCTGCTTTTTTTGCAACTATAATCCACTTTCATCCTCTTTTCCTTAGTAAGGAAAACAATTATTTCATCAAACATTTAGTTAAAAAAGTAAGTATGATATATGTCCAATATTTGAAGATCTTGCACACTACAAGCATTTCACAAAATGCTTCATGTAATTTGACATGTCATTGTTCAATGCCCATCAGTAATCTGAATTGTCATTTATGAATGTGAAAATTTCACTTCAGATTGTTTTTGATGTGGAACTCACGTTTTTGATGTTTCTTGAAGTGTCCTGGGCAGAGAAGACTTTCAACAGGATTAAATTTAATAAAAAGGATTGATATTGACATTGACATCATAAACTGTCACAAATATACTAGGGACATATGGCCACAATGAGGGCAGTGGTTGTACAACAGAATTTGTATAATGTGTTTTTGTACACTATTGGAAACAACATGAATTGATATCTGGAACATGAATTTGTTTATGTGTATGGAAAGCAAATGACCTTGAAGGAATGGTACCACTTTAACAACTGCTGATTTGCCCAGTTGCCTGTTAAATCTTCTCCAATTGGCTGTTACAGCAAATATTGACCAATTATGGTGAGCTACATAAAATGTTCCACCCAGATCAGCATTAATTAGTTAAATGTCATATGTTTGTAGGCGTAACTTACATTTTTTTCCAGCTGAGGGCATTTATTTCATCCATTCTCCTTTAGATGAAGCCGCAACGGCGTAGTGCTTCCAAAATTAATATTATTCAAGGATAAACATTTATTTTTTGTTTGATACGAGTTAAACCAGCTTAAAAGACACAATCTCTATGGACTATTCCTCCGTTGGGTTGTTAAAGTGATCAAGGGTTTTTTGCATGTGTTGTTCATGTGTGTGTCTGTTGTGAATTTACTCCAATGAAATGAAAAATGCTGCATCTCAATCTGCCTTTTAAAAGCTGAAAGCATAAAGCAGGTACTCTAGTCATTGAATGCATTCAGTCTCTCCTAACAGCAATTTTCACACTTTCCTATTTTAATATTTGTGCCGTGGAGCGGAAAGTGAAGTCTGAATTACTGTTCACCTTTTGCAAAACAGAACAAATCAAAAGACATGTTTTTTCACCTTTTGCTCATCTGCAGCGTCAGTTAGTGATTGAAGTAGGTGCCAGGCTGAACAAAATTTCCTTTATTTTCTGATAAAAATAGGTCGATGGGAATTGCATTTCTGTAGGTCTTTTGAAAAAGTGCATCATCATTGCTTAGTGAAGAACCTGTTTTTCAAACGTCAGCTTTGATATGACGTGTGATAATGCACTGATAAGATTTGATTGACAGCTTCAGGGCTTTCCGAAGTTGGCAACTCTGAAAGGTTGCCTTTGTTGCTGAGCTGGTGCTTCATGTAGACGCTATTGTAACTTGCGACAATGCCTGTGACACGGTCAAAAAGCTTGTTACTAATGACACATCCATGATTGAGCTGGCTGACGAAGAGTTTTCTCTGCCGAGGCAGAGCTCTATTCCCAGAGCTGGGCAAAACCTGACGGCTTATTGTTGTGTAATGGAGATTGACTGTTGGATCAGCCCTGCCAGTCAGATCCAGCAAAAGTATTGGTTGCCTGAGCGTCATCCACTGATCAGCCAGACAAAGAAGTCTAGTCTCATTGCCTTGCAGCGGGAAGTGCCAAATTTGTGTTTTGCATGCGTGGTGATTATCATGAACAAGTCACTTTTACTCATCATGAAGTGTTTACCATTCCCATCTGCCACTGTAGCTTTTTTTTTGTTATTCCTCGATGAAAAGTTCAAGTCAAAGATAGAGTGGAATTGAAGAGATGTTGTTGAAGGGCATTGTCTGGCACATGTGTCTCCTACAACCTACTTGTCTAGCACATGCAATTGTTAGGGTCTGGTTTGAATCAAAAACGTGTATTTTTGACGAGTACTTTGACTAACTCTCTTTAACTTTCCTTAGCAAAACCAATTACTGCTTTTTCTGTAGTTTGGCTGTCGACAAACTTTTGCAATGCATTTTATCCATACATAATCTGTGGTTTTCTTTGTTGGAAGATCTCCCTGTACAATGATGTCACTTAATACAGATCCCTCACAGCCTGCCAGGGCTTTGCTTGTCTGTCAGACACATTTGTACATGAAATATGGTGGGAATATGGTAAGAGGTTAAATACTCCAATATTGTCGAGGAGAATTCAACTTCATCAAGCTTACAAGAAACAAAACTCATTTCGTATGATTACTACACCTACATTCATCCTCATGCCTTTTGTTAAAAAAGCTAACTTTAAGAAAACATTACCTGTCCAACTGGTATGTTTGAATGCTTTATAGTCTTGATAAGAAAAACTCATGACTTTTAACTCTGTTTCAAAATACAATGTATGTTTGAAATGTAAAAAATTGTCATAAAAACAAAGTATTTGTGTTGTGAGCATGGAAGTATACATTTTTTTCAGTGCTGGTGTATGTGTGTATATGTTGGTGTATGTAATTCCAAAGCTCGCTTTTTCCCCCTGTCACCTTGTGTTCAATAATAATGCTTGTCATTTTATTCTGAAGTTGGCCTTCACAGAAACATCGCACATGCACAGAAGGTTGTTGTTTCATTTGTCAAGAGCTGCAACAACACAACAGCATTGAATCTCTGATTGCCACAAAAGAAAGATAGGAGGGGCAGGGTTAGGTGGGGGAGGAGGATAGGAAATGGAGAATCTTTTGATATAAAGTCTTACATAGAAAACTCAGTTTTAATGATGAATATGCAGGCAGTATGCTTTGACTGGCTGTGTTCGTCTCTGACTGGATGTATTGAAATCAACAACAAACTCATGCTGAGACAAGCATGGTACTGGCACATAATAGTATTCAATACAACTGTCGATATAAACCTCAATTGAATTATTAATAGCATCTTTGTCAATAGACTGTGGGAGGGTTACAAAACAGTATCATTTTCACAAATGGAATTCTGCACATAATACCCTGTGTTTGGAGAATTCTACAGATTGCACGTTTGAATGTTAGGGGCCTAAAAATAACAAGTTATGTAAAAATAACATGATATCTTACGTACAATGGAAAGGCAGAATGCTGGTTATATCTGGGCTTTTGATTCATATATGTAAAATATTTGAATTATTTGTTGCTGAAATCACAAACAAATTCAGCTGTCAATCACATACTCCAAATTGAAAGAGTCCAAATAAATTGAATTCATATTTTTTTTCATATTTACGTGTTTAATTTCAGTTTAACTTCTTCTATTTCCCCAAGTCATTACACAGAAGTGATGGCAAGGAAGCTATTGTGAGACATCCAATCAATGTCAATAAAAATCATGGACTTGTTGACTATCCAGGTATTAATCTGTCAGACACACATGAATACATAAACCTAATTTATGCTAAATGTTCTTTATAAGAAAACAAAACATATAAAAAAACTTAATATTAAAATCTGTCTAGTACATGTTACTACTGTAGTAACATGTACGAGACAGATGTAACAGCTGTTAATATGAGGAAAAAATTCAGTAGAAAAGGCACTTAGCAAAGGAACTCTGAAAAAGAAACAAAAAAAATGATTGAAAAAATTACTGACCTACCTACCCAAGTTTGAAACTACATGTATGTTACCATTGAACAGAATTGTTTTTCCTTCACCTTATTCCTTCCATTATATCCTTCTTTGAAGTTGGCCAAGTCTATTATATCATTGGAGGTAGGGCAGTTTGAAGTCAAATATTCTGCAACATTTGCAGGATTTTAGTGACCTGACATACCAGTATACATGTGGGCTACAATTTTATTTCGTCTTTAAATCATATTGTGGTCTCATAGTTTTCCAAAAATAAAAAATAACATGCTTTGTTGACTTGATTAATGTTACCTGTTCAATATTTTTCTTGTTTTTTTTGTTTGTCCCCTGCCATTTGATGAATATTTTAACAAAAACTTTCACTTCATCTTACTCTGGTTCAGTGGAGTGCGTAAAGATCAATAATATAGAACCAGTTAAACTTTGCTTAAAGACTGGACAGGGTTGTCTATTTCAGTCAAGTCTTGGCCATGAATATCAAAATTCAAAGTGTTGAGAATATTCTTTGACAAACATTTAACACTTTCTTAAAATTCATATTTATTCATTTCTTTGAGCCATTTGAAGCATTATTACTTCACAATGATAGAGCTTTTGTACTATATGGTACTATTTCCCTTCATCTTAAATTTGTGTAAACTTGATTTTTCTTCAAACATTGCAGTTATAACATTTCCATCAGCACAAAATGTACAAATACAAGATCCCATGCTGATCCTTAATACTCCCTAAGTATTGGTAAATGGAATTCACTAATCAGGTATGGAAATCGGTTTAAGATTTACGGTGTCTGTTGTTTAAGCAAAGGAGGTATTGTTTCCTTGCTTTCGTCTTGGTGCAAGTGTCTGAAGTCATAGCATTGTCTTAGGTTTATCCGGCATAAAATCCGATGCTTGGATACTTTAGACTTCCGATAATCTGCAGATAATGACTTTCCCTAATTGGTTTGCCCTTCTAAGAAACAAATCTTTTTTCCGTCGTGGGTTTCATGCTTCAGAGAATTCCCAACCTGGTTTTTTGCAGGTGTGTTTAAAGACAAAACAACATTTTTTCCACTTGTCAGTTCATGTGTATTGTTGATTTACGACCTGACAAAAAGTTGTCATTTACTGTGTTGTTATCTAGGAATGTTATTGCTTGTAATCCTCTTTATCACCCTTTGAACTTTTAAAAAGCGCAAAAGTTGAAAACAAATACCAGTGAAATCAGTTCAACTTGATAGCCTCTTTTCTGTATGACTAAAAGTTTTGAAGTGCTACGGTTAAGGAAATAATGTGCTGATTTCAAAACAAGAGGAAGGCATGCTTATATAGCTATATGGATTGTAACGTTGAACATTTATTTCACAAACACCTCTGCCATGAATCAAATGAAATAATATAAGGTTATTCTCAAAATAATGGAATTTATGTCCAAGACATCATCCAGGTATTTTCCAAGACAGGCAGTCTCAAGGACAATCCTGAAGTGTATGATGTAGGAGGACATAAATCCCATACAGTATTTTGTGAATAACCTTATTATTTTACACCTTTTAGTCCAATTTTACAAGAAAAAGTCAAAATTACAGCATTTTGAGGATGCCCGTTGTGCACTGCCTCACAAGATTGCAAACAGACTGTCCACTAAGCACGGAACAAAACTTCAACCTGTTCAATGCACTGTACTGTACAGAGAGAATCTCATACACTCATCAAAGCTGTACATGTTTTGTCAGTTGTAACAAAAATACTTATTTGCAAAGTCATTTTTGTCCAAATGAGTGAAATTCAGTCCAAAAAATCACCGCAGATCGATGCATTTGAGTCAATCATTGCATTGGTGATGAGAAATGTTCATGACTAATGAAAGAGAAATTCAGAAATTTATATGGGTTAAAACTTTGTTACTTTGTACAGAAACAGAAACTTTACAGAAGTGTAATCGAACCTGAACCTCACTGAACGCAGCATCTTACACAACACAACTTGCTGATTTTTTGTCGAAAACGGGTAAAATATTTACTGCCGCTACCACTGCTTTTGCTGTCAGCCATCTTGTTTTACGCAATTAACATCAAAATATGTTCAAAGCTATCATTTTAGAAGACCAAACTTACGGATTCCATTCCACCAACTATCGTTTCCCTACCCAAGCTATCCTGCACGGTGTCAAAGGTATCGTTTTCATTCAAAAGCTACACTTTCTTAGGTACCCCTGTTGTAGTAGAGTTCACTCCAATTTTGCTTATGGAGTGTCTGGACATACAAATTATGTACACGTGTACGCCTTTGGTGGTGTCAAACCAAAACTACAAAGAGAAAACTTTTTCCTGTTTATTTGTCAATATTAAATTTTGAGAGGCAAATCCATACCAACCAGAACTCCAAATTCAGTAATTGAACATTCAGAGAGAGAGAGAGAGAGAGAGGAGAGAGAGAGAGAGAGAGAGGAGAGAGAGAGAGAGAGAGAGAGAGAGAGAGAGAGAGAGAGAGAGAGAGAGATACTGTACATAGAATTTGCTTGAAGACAGGTGTAGTATATTACTGAATAAGAGACTTGGTGATATTGATGTGATAGGTGTGAAAGTAAACATAGGTTCAAACTCTGTGTAATTGCATGTACAATTTATCTGAGATGCAAACCATGAAATCTGCACTTTCCTCACTTTACACTATTTGACATTCATCACAGAAAGCTGTAATCCATCGCAGCAGTGTATCGATGAAAAACTGGTATTTGCCAATGCCAATAAGGTGTTGATGTGCTACCAATGTAAATAGTGAAAATGAACCGCTCAAGGTCAGATTTCAACAGTTTGTCGTGTATAATTGAGATTTTAAAATGTCACTGTTAAAATCATCTGTGTGGTGTTAATGATGTTTCTTATTTTGTGGTTTCAGAGCAGTGCAAAACACAGCGCTCTAGTTTAAGTGACAGCAGTGAAAGACGATCTCAGAAAAAAAGTGATCTTTAGCAGAAATGAAGTCCTAGTGTGTTTGGTTTTGAGTTTCATGAGCATGTCGTGCCATTTGCAGTTCGCATTTTATGTAATATGGGTAGTTTTTTCGAGAGGCCATTTAGCATGATTGCCTTGAAAGGCAATCTGTGACAGACACCTCTGACAATATTGGGAGAATTTTTCCCAATAAATGGAGAACAGGTCGTGTTACAGAAATCTGTCACTTGACACGGGCGTCACTGGTCCAGGAGTCGATCGGCCTCTGAGCAGTGCACACGTCAAGAGCTCAGTTAACAAGAAGCAAAGTGTGCCAGCGAACAATGGTAGATTACGATCAATCTTCCACATGGAAAATGACAACACGAGAGCCACAGTGACTGCCAATCATTTATGCAAATGAGAGAAGACAATAGGGGAAAGGCTGCCAGTCTCATTGATTGGCATTCCAAATGGACCACAAATGGGCCCACTCACAAAAAAGCAGAAATGAATTTTTTATACGACTAATTGATATTGTGCTGGATTTAACCCAGACAGATGGTGCTCCTGGTCCTTTTAAACGTCATAATTGAAACCCTGTTTGCCTATGTGTCTGTACAAACAGTAATTTGACAGACAAAAAATGACAGTAGATCTACAGGAAAATAATGCATTGTATCAACCAAATTTAATCACAAGTGTTGGAATAAGTCTTAAATAAATAGTGTAAAGATATTGGCATAAAAGCCGAGTATTGTGAAATTTATATGATTGACTGAAAAAAATTGAAAGAAAGATGCCTTGATGAACTAGTGTATCCCAGGTGTAGCAATTAGCGTATATTAGTGTGTACTGTTCTAACGTGTACATTTATTGATAATGAACACGCTCTCTGATGATTAATTGAACAAAAACCTGCACCTGAACTTAATTTTTAATATTTTTTCCAACCCCGTATGGGGAAATGAACATCATTTGTACGACAGGAAAACCTTGAAGGACAGGAACTTTGAGGAAGTCAAATTCACAGCTAAATCAGAGCTAGCCATTAAAATCGTCTTTTTTCTGTGTCTCTCTTTTTAAGTAAAAGGTTGTGATTGTTGAGTCATGGCTTAACAGCTGCTAGAGCTGTTGTCTGAATCATGTACTGTTCAGTGTAGTCATATTAGTTTTAGCGTCAGATGTTGCCTACACAGGATTAGCCCAGTAATACATGGTTGTACAGAATACTGGATATCACAGACACTACTCTTGCCGGTACAGAATACTGGATATCACAGACAGTTCTCTGATAAAAACATTGTTTTCCTTTTAAATATATCTGCTATTCAACACCATGCTTTGGTAAGTACATACAACTATGACAATCTTTCTCAGAGAACAACAATCATCAACAACACTCATCATTATCATGCTCTGGATATCAGAATACAAATGGAAAAGTCAGCCTTGAGTCAGTAATGTCCCTGGTATCCTACAATCAGCCACAACCTTCCTCTGTAAACTATATAATATTTGCAGAGAATGTTTAAGGACATATGCAGTTAAAAGAATTCAGGGTTTTTTTTCAAGAATTTTGCTTTCTCTGAAAACAAAAAATTCCTCCATTAGGATCACCTGGTATCTAAATGACATGTCTTTGCTTGAAGGTTGAGCTCCAATAAATATCTTGTACAGCTTAACACCTTTGTATTATACTACACTGTTGAGATATCGGCCTTCTTCAATGTGATCTGGTGTATGGTGCATTGGTAGTTACTACCCAGTGTGGCCTTTCCTGTGATTAAGATGGGGATATTTTGACAAGCTAGTGGGTACAGATAGGGAAAAATTGAAAAGATTTCAATGTCTGGATGTAAGCATAACCAGTGACTGAATCCTGAAATGTTGATGATGTTTTCAATTATTTCTTAATGCAGCGTTAGTTTCATTGTTATGATGACAATCTGAGTTCTTTTTCCTATCATCAAGGTAACAGTGAATTTTAGAATCTTAACGGGGCGGTTGCAACTTTTAATTATTTGTTCACTATTTTCATTTTTAATGTCAATTACAGTTCTGGTTCTGCTCACCAATGCGTGTTGAAATACACAGTATTCAGCTCGTCAACTCAGCCTGTACATGTGTAAACTGTATTGTTATTGTTGACAAGCAGAGTCTGGTTTAGACTTGAATTCAAATATAAACAGTATAGCAGTGCACTCTTAACTATGAATGATGTGTTGGCAAACTAAATATTAGGTGCTTTAATGTGATGTAGGGGTAGAACAAAAACATACGATTGACATAAAAAAACCCAAATTTCAAAAGTTACAGCTACTTGACCTCTAATGATATGTATCTCTTATTCTTTTGTAGAAGGCATTTCACAAAACCCTTGCTGTACAGTAACACTTACTGTTATGTACTCTGTTACTGTAATTAAAATACCATTACCCTTCACACGGGGATTACATTTAATTGGAACTCTTACCAACATTTGCAAAACTTACCCCATGAATAGCGTCAAAGCCTGGTGGAACGCAAATTACCGACTTGTTAGTGAAGTAACTTATGCAACCTCTGTAGCTACTAGAAATAAATATGCCAATATTTACAGCACAGATTTTATCTCAGTTGTTCAGAAAATTGAAATTCTCTGCTCCAGTGCTAATATAGTATTTTTAAAAACACTCATGTGCATTTGAAGACAAAAAATGTCAAACTTTTCAAGTGGTCACCCTTCAGAATGGTCAACTCTTTATAGTGGTCACCATGTGGCTACCCTGTAATTTTTGTGTGTCAAATACCTACAGAACAACAATCTCTCTTATGTGGTCAGTGGCCTTCAAATTTTGTAGAAAACCAGTCTGTAATGTCAACAAATCTGACTTCAAATGACTTCTGTCAAAAAATCTCATAAACTGAAAGCAAGAGATATTTGAAATTTCACTAATTTTACAACTGCATTACATTTGTCTCACAAAGTGAATGCACTATTATCATGATTTTCAAGAAATTTAGTATATTGAATTTCATCATTACTGGTATTCTTTCCTAAAGTCACCATTCAGCACCCTACCTACTCTAAAAGTAACACCACAGCCTACCTACTCTAACAGTAACACAACATTCATCCTCTACAGAAAATTCATCTTCATATGATGGTCAGTGTTGATTCAGTAAAATGAACATTCATACCGAAAGAACAAGCGCTTGATTGCCAGACGCTAGTACTAGATTTTGCGTTTAATTTCAAATATTTTTTTTACTGTTACTCTTTATCATTATTGTTTGTAGATGTGCTTGATTATGTTACACTGTGTGCCACAGAATGCAATGATGATTGAATACTATAGTGACATGATGAGTTAAATGTCTTCACGCAAATCACAAACTTCCCCTCTGTTTATTCTGTTGAAGATACTGGATTTGTTAGACTGGTGTTGGCTTTATCTAAATTTGTGGAAACTCTGACAAGGTTCATAAGTCATTGTCATAACATTAGCTTTAAACCTGTTATGGTGATATGTCTCCTCCTACACATTTAATGTACACTTTTTTAGAACTTTTTTTGCAGCCTGCCATTGTTCAAAACCTTTTATGCAAATTTGTATTAATTGATATATAATATTCTTTCCTTTTTCTTTTCCTTTGCAGATTGAACTGAAAAAATCCATGGTTTTTGACGTACTGGGCATTTCTCAGTTTCTTGGCATAAATCATCTTCAGCAGATGTGTGAGGAGTTTGTAGTTGATTCCCTGTCTGTGACCAATGCTTGCCACTTTCTGAATGCAGCTATGCAGATGTCAGGGCCTGTGGAACCAGCAGGTAAGCCAGTGGTGTTCAGGCAAATGTAGCCGGGTAATCAGCATTGGAGGCAGCCTCCAGACTATGTGTAATGATGGCAAACCTCAATAGGAATGGGAAAAGTTGCAGCAGGATTTGCCAATGAACGGGCTGAATCTGAAATAATCGTATTTTCACCATTTACGTCTGACGATGTATTCTGACCCTTATTCTGTAAATAGTTTGAAAGGTTCATTATGATTGGTCGATGATGACATCATCTGATGACCATATGATACCAATTGTTCGCTGAGAGAATGGACTTCTGATTGGCTAACAGAGATCATTTGTCATCACATGATGTATCACCAATTATTAATATTACGATTAATATTTCTCAATGGCTGTTGAACAAATCTGGCTGTGGAAAATAAGTCATATTAGAATTTGCTTGCATCACCATCTGTGATAAAGTTATTTAAAACAAATGTGTATCTGACTTAATCTTTCAATTGCAAAAGTTACACAGTTAAGTAATCTAGCTATGCTGATGACAGTCTCTCTGAACAAGTGTTTTAAAAGGATGAGAGTGTGTTTATACCTGCCAATGTAGATCACCGTCGCTGGTCATCCCTGATCAATTCAACTCTGATGAAAGTGGGTTTTGTCTACACAGCTCATTAGTTGAATTAGGTTTATCCAAGCCACAATGTGATTAGTTGAACTTGCGTAACTTCCTTTGTGTGAGTACAAGGTTACACACATGAATTAAGGTAATCTACAAACCTTTGAACTCCTCCCCCTCTAGCTATACTTTGTTTTTGTGCTATCTCTGCTAATTAGCGCTATAGTGTTGCAGCTCTCTGCTAATGAATTGATGATTCTTTAAGCTATAAATCAGCCTAGATAATTTCATTGTCTGCCTGGCTGCAGTATGTGTCAATGGACTGGCATTTCAATTTCTGAGTGACAGTAACTAGAACTTTTGATACAATTTTCATTTTTATAAAGCAAGATCAAATTCTTATTCATCTTCTTAACTTACTTTGAAATACAAAGTTATTGGCTTTGTAAATCAATGCATTAATTTGCACTGTATAATTGTTGATGAGTAAATTCTAGTATGGACTCCACTTAAGTTGTCAACACAAACACTGCATATTACATGCATGCAGCTGGGTGTGAGGACAAGTTAAGCAATGGAGGTGTTTGCATGAGTGTGGCAGTAGAACAAGAAACTGTACTTGATAAACAGAACTAGAATGCAGGAATATGCAGAGGAAAAAACTTCCAAAAATGCTCTAGAGATCCTGGAGTATGCCTTTTTTGTTGTTTTGGTATGTAGGTATTGGTTTGAGAATGAGCCAGGTTTATGTCAATGGTTGAATGCGTTGGAGTCGGAGTGTGGTCCTGTCAGTTGTCACACCTTCTAAATGTATTTGCATTGATTTTTTTTTTCAAGCACACAAAATCCAGTCATTGAACCGGTCACCAGCAATTGAACTCTTTCTTCTTTGCTCTAAAGCAGGACATAGTTGTGGTCAATAAAACCCCTGAGTAATTTTACCAGGTTTTTTTTCCCCGGCAAGACATCCCATCAATGGCAGCCTGACAGTGATGTTAATGGTAGCGAGTGACACTGTGGGGTGCCATTCAAAGTGTCTTTGCGGGATTCCTGTGGCAAAGGTGACAAATGAACTATTTTGTCGATGGCACTCAGTGTTCCCCCCTCTGATTGTCATCAGCTTCCTTTGCTGGAGGAAGGGTGAAAGTCGTCCCTCACGTTTCATGTCTGAACACTACCAGAAACGGTCAAAGTGTCAACGAAGCTTCCTGCGTATGAAAACCAGAAAAGTAAAGCATGTTTTAGTGTTTTTAAAGACACGCCCTTCTTTTCTGTTTGTTCATGTTAAATAAACAATTTCAAAACCTATAATGAATCTAATTCATAGATGACTAACTGTGTCATGTAAAGCTACAAAACAAACAATTTGATAATGTGTAAACTTTTGTTCATCATCGTGCACCAAAGGTGACTTGCCACTCATATGAGTATCTTGTCTTTGTAGATCATTCTGGCATGTCTTTTACCATCAAATCACATCAGCTGGCTGATTTTTGCATCTCTCCATTACAGAGAGACAATGTCATCATTGCTGTACTGAGAGGGGGACAGACACACACACACACATACTGAATAGCAGCATTGGAGACTGTTATCTGACACTGATTGTAATTACACGGCTTGTGTCAGATGGCTGCCTCCGGGAGCTTGCCCGTGTTTTCTCAGTCAATGTTGTGAGCATACAAATGAAGTATCAATACCAAGTGATATTGTAAGCACAATTAATTGGCATCAGGTCTCGGTAAAAGAGCACGATAATTTACAGCAAAGCAGTCACACTGTGATCGCATCACAAGTCTGATTACACCAGTCCATTTCTTTGTATGAATAATTTTTTTTTCGAGGGTAATTGCAGCCAGTCAGTGGATGAGTTGGAGTCCAAGACACAAATTGAGGACCTACTGTGCCTTTGTTCTTGTACATGTAAACTTAACCACTCAATGTCAATAAATGTACCGCTGATTTTTCAGATTCTCCATTCAAGTTTCAAACAGTATTTAGCCTTGAAAAGTGAATCTAGTCTCCCATTGATTTTGATACGTGGGTGTTAATGACTGTATATTTTAGATTACTGTGGAATTGAAACTTTGTAGAAATCTCTGTGTGTTGTATAAACATGTGAAATCTAAGCCTAGTTTATTCCACTTGCCATGTGAGTCCAGGAGGCATTTGAAATTCATGAGGAAGTGGTGTTTCTTTTTGTTGTGATTTCTACATGATACCAGTGGAGATTGATGACATTAAACTTTTCTAGATTTTTGCTGTCATGGTAACAAGTTTGCATATGTGTTCAATGTTTACAGTCGTTGAAAATTCCAAAATGCAATTAGCTTGACTTCTGACGGAGCAGATTCTCAGCAGGACCCTGGCAAACAGAGTCAGCAATAGTTGAAATGTCTGTGCATACACAAACAGACCCCACACATACAGAGATAACATGAACTAAGGAAGTTCCCCATTCGTGGTTTAGTTGGAAGTACATAACCGTTTAAAAAGACATTTTGGTAAAAAACCACATAGTAAATATTATAGATGCATCACTTATAATAGAAAGGAGAGATGAAATCTGACAACTCTATGTTTTTCACAGTGCTTTTGGTATGATACATGGCGAAGGCCCCTGTAACTTGCATCAGAAGTAAATGCTATTTTAATACTTACTGGAGTCCTTCACCTGGACCATGAGGGACTGTCAATGGACCTATAGTTTGCCAAGTTGGTCATGATAAATCTCTTACATTTGAATGTCAGGACTAATTATAGCAGACTAAGCAATTTTCACATTGACCGTAAAATCAATCTTCACATTGATCTTGAAATCCTCTCTGCAGTACTATATTCTGCTATGCACATTGTTGGGTTGAAAATAAGATATTAAAATCACTCAGCTGACCTGCCATGAAAATTTACACAGCTTCTTGATACAATAGTTTCTCCTTGGTATTTATCAGTTTAAATTATCTTTGAATCACCAAGCTACATCAACCAATGGCAGCGCAGCCTTAACAGCATGCTGTTTGTATATTTCAAAGAAAAAAGTCCCACTGTGTGTAATCACAAGGAGTTGATTGGATGGGCAGAACATGTGGATGTACCCATGCTGTGCCAAATTGGTTTCCCCTCAAGGTCAAGTCCCTCAGAGTCTCACTTAGTAATTTGGTGTCCCAAGTGGAAACAATCAAAACTCCAGGGCCACTCAGTCCTTGGTGTGTTACACCCATCATGCCCAAAGGATGTTTATTGTCACTAGCACATTGACACTTACATGTATAATGAACTGTACCCATAGACAGATCTTCAAATTTTGTCGGAAACGGATCTTTGTGGAAATAAAACCATTTCAGTTTTGTGTGATAAAAAAGATGTCTCTCTCTGTCAGATCTAAAATCTTCCTGAACCCAGTTCATGAACATTTTTGCCTATTTCAATGAGTTTTTCACGGTTCAAGGTTTTCTTTTTCATATGTATTTTCACATAAGGTTCATACATGTACGGTATAAGCTTATCCACCTTGTGTTCCGGTTCTCCCCAACCCATTTCCTCCATGAATACCCAACCTTGACATTGGCTTGACATCGTTTAAAACATCTGGTAGAGGCACTCATGGTTGAATAACTCACTGAATACTTACTTCGCACTTCTTCAGAAAGATATCCTTTTGATGCTGTCAGAAGTCTGCTTGATCATTCCTTGCTATGTTCATCCCATCCCGTCCCCAGCATTACACACAGTTTGATATTACATCTTGACAGCCTATTGGTACAGTGATAACAGAACATTTGACAAATATAGACTCTAAGTTGACAAACTACATGTAAATTGGTGTCGTAACATGCTTTGCGGAGTTGAAGAAAGTAGTTGACATAAAAAATAAAATTCAGGAAAAATCATCACAAGTAACAATAACTGGTCCTTTAAGCATGCTGACGTTAGGTACTTTGTATTTGAAAGTAACACTTTACTGCAAACTCTTATATTAAAATAATCTCCATTTTTTATCAAAATACATGCAAAAGTATGTTTGTTACTGCAGTGCATATTTTTGCATCACAAAGATAAAGTTAAACATGCAGTGTTTAGGAAATGTCAAAACCTTTGATTGAAAGGTTACAGTGAAGTCAGTGACAGAAGTCACTATATATTTTCAATAAAAAATAACTGTACAATTTATTTTCATAATATTTTTATTACCTTGATGTTCTTATTGTTCTTCCTAAAGTGTTTTGAAATGCAAAGTATTAAGCCACAATGCATTGTGTACAAAATGCATCGTCACTGTGTTGGTTTACAAAAACCCCTCAGTGGTCAACTGTAAGAATTGACGTTACATTCATAGACCATGATGACAAGTCGATGTCTAGGCATTTCAACATGAATTTGGAATTAGAATGTCAAATTGCATTTCTGAAAACTATGAAAAAAGCTGTAAAATACATCACAAAGTCCAGCAAATGGAGAATAGTAAAACTGAAAATCTCAAACCAACAGTCATGTAACAGAAAACGTTGTGGCATCAGTAATGTAATAATGCTAGAATCATACTAGTGTACAAGAATGGTCAAAACTTAGGACAGAAAGTTCACAGTAAATGCTGAAAGAAGGCACGGAGATGATGAGATGCTACGATAGATGATGGATGTAGCTGTTCTGTACATTGACATGTAGCCTACATCACAGCTGTTTTCAGAAAAGTGAAAAAGAAAATGACATGTGACAAGTTTGATAAGATATGACATCATCATTGACAGGGTTAATTTACACTGGGGACCTAAAGTTCTGAAGTATCAGCAGGTTATCTTGTACAACTTTCACATTTCACAGACCTAATGCCTACTCTGGTGCCAATTACTGGTCCCCCGCGCTCTCCGGGGGTCAAAGTTCAAGGAATGGCAGCGCCAGCCACATCCAGGATGCGTATCCTGCTAATCAAGGGGGAGATCTCCACACAAAAGAGACACCCTCTCACAAATGTTTGCAAATCTTAGCTGCTCTTTGTGAGGGGAAATTCTAATTATGCCGAGTAAAACGCAGGTTACAACCCCCATAATGGGACAGCGACATCATAGTCATGTGATTGACAGCCCCTCTGATAATCCACTGTAGATTTTATTTGGATAAAATGTACATTGTACCACTTTGACAAAAAAAGTTAAGCTCAAAGGACTTGAGAATCGCATGTGACTGACATTTGTTAATCTAAGGTTCATACCCTCATTAGGAATAAGTTGACTTTAAACGACGCAAGAGGATGTTGGAACTTGTGGTTCGCTTTGTGAGACTTTCATAGTGTACAGTAGACATACCGTACCTCCCAAGTCTTTGAAGGACAAACAAGTGACTCTTTTCCTTTCTCAACCTGTAGACTCAACCTGTACAATCAACCTGTAGACTCAACCTGTGTACCTCTCCTGTAACTTCTTGCATTTGTGAATTTTGACGTTGAAAATACCATTGTTCATCATATAGATTTTAATGGTCGGTTTGTAGCAAATTCTCACCAGGTTATATAGTAGTCCCTTCCGACAAAACTTGGAAGGAAACTATTAAATGAGAGTTGTCACTTTGTATTGCCAGTTGAAATCCAGATAATTGGACATGGAGTGTTGTCATAGCCATCTCTTTGTTTCATTTGTGTAGGCAAGGTTGTTAAATTTTCAACTTTTTTCTCATTGTCTCCTGATAAGAAAAATTTACAGAAAAAAAAAAACTATAAATGTTAGAGCTCATGACGTACAACAAGTCACTGACTGTTTCAATATGTTCAGTTCATTGTGTATAAGCTTTTTGTCATTGCTTTTCTGTTTGTTTGCAGTAGTCACATTCAGTAGTATGTCAGAAAAACATGAAATTTAGAACGGAATACCAGAAGTCAATCTTTTGTATAAATTTTATCAGAAAGAAAAATATTTGGAAAGCGTTGGGAAAAACAGGAATATGACACTTTTGTTTTATATATTATTCACAGGCTTAGCTTTTTGCTTCACAAAATGACTGACATGGCTTTAAAAGTGTTAATTTTTGCAATTTGATATCGCGTTTGAAGCATCAGATGTGACCAGCAGAGCCAATATGAACAATGAATGCAGTGATTTCATTTGTAATGAAAAACAAACAGATAAGCGGGAAAAGATCCAACACACTGTAGGGGCTGCCTGCCAGAGGCAAGCACCGGTCATATATGCTATCATAATGAAACACCACTGTGAAATTTAATCTTGAAAATGGACTCTTGTTTGCTATTATTTGGTATTGTGTATGATTATTATCATAAAGGAATTTATATCAGCTCAGGGGAGGGTGTTTTAATCTGGGCAACACCCATTCACATGTTTGTATTGATTTAAAAGTTGTAGTCTGTTAACCAATAAAGTTTACCTCGATATAAATTAACCGTAAATATAAAATAAACCTCTCGTTTTCTTGGCTATTCCGTGTCAAAGGAGGCAGCATCTTTACTTTCTTCAAAATATACTGACCAGATTTGAGTTATGAAATGATTTTCTAGCGATACATTTGGTGATCTGTGTATCTGTATGGTGTTTTGACCTTTTTACATGGCGGTTGTTTTGCCATTGCTGATCTCACAGTCAACAGCTGTGTGCAGCATTATTGATCAAATATCTTCTGGCAGATTTAATCTCTCAAAGCTCATCTACGCAGATTGACTTTTTATTATTGCATTTTTTTGACACTTCTGTGTGTTGTCTTGACCAAACAGAAACAAAAATTAAACAAACTTGGCGTTGCAGTTATTAGAACTGTATACACAATCACTATAATTTAGTAGCTAATCGGTCTCTTCCACTGCGGTAACCATGGTTTCCAATGTCATCACAACACAATATCACAGAATCAGCTTTGAGCACCTAGGGACGCTGTTAAGCATCCCAATGACAGATTGACAAGGTACAACAGTGTAAACTGCAATATGAAAATATATGCAACATCAAAATGGACATATAGTCCATCATGTTAGAAATCCATGGCCTGATTCTGATGGTAATGCATGCAAAAAACAAACAACCTGAAAATCATGTTTAATATACAATCACTGAACAGTGGTTTAAGATGATCTTATTGTTATTTGCTCCTTGGACATGGGCTATCATTTATTTACCTTGGGTGATATTGATTATTGGACCTTTTTTCATAGTGTTACATCATAGCAATTCACTTTTAGGGTGGAGAAACACTAATTATGAAAAATATTGGCATTTTCTGTATGTTATAGGGAGGAGGGAGTAGACAAGAAATACTATGACAAAAATTTGTGCTACAGTTATACATAGATTGCACAAAGATATATCTTTATAGCCTTTGATTTTATGCTGCAGATATTGCTTTGTCACAACAAAGAAATAGAAAACAGACAGTGCCTTCACAAATATATGAAGATATAGGTTGTTACTGACCAACTAATTAATATACAATTTCATACACTTTATATTAAATAATAAGTAAAACTGTTGAGTCAGCATACTTTTACAGGGCCTGTTCTATAATGAAAGAAATATTCAAGACCTTTGAAATCCATGACATGCAACACCATTTTTGGAATATGGTTTACAAAATAGCTTCTTTTTTAGATTTATCTGTGAATGGCTCAAGAAAATGACAATTTTACAACACTGACATATTTATGAATTTCTATGTGCCTATAGTCCCTATATTATTCTGTGATTTCACATCTCAGAGAGTACAAATTTCTGCTATTCTAACCATTCTGGTATTCCTGTCACCCTCTTTGCATAAATTGTTTTCTGTATACATATACACTTGTTGTATAAAATAATAGTGGCCGAATTCTGTCTGTGTCTGTTTGAACACTGACAGTGCATCTACTGATACCCTGACATTCGTTGACACGCTCAGTTATAGACTGAGAGAAAAGTTAATAGAAGATGGAGTAAAGAGATCACACATCATCAGACATTCAACTCCATATTTCTCCACCCAGCTCAACATACTTATTTTTGATTCTTGACAATATTTCACTCTTTGAATGGCTCATGGATATCTCGATACAATCGCGACTGATTGGACATTTTTGATGGAAAACCTCTTGACTCATTAGACAATGATGTGTAAAGTACCTGCGTCTTGGGTAAGTACTTGCAGAGTCCTTGAATTGAGACAATTACCCAACTAATGGCCCTGGCTGTAATTTGTGAAGAAAATGTGCTAATCTGTGGAACCAAGAGTGTTTTCTGTATTGTGATAATTGTTTTTGCACCATTATTGTTTTGTTATTGAACTTACCCTGTGATTAGCTGGCTTAATTGATCAGACATTTGCATATTGTCATCCATGGACGTCATAATAATTCATTGAAGCCACAGAACTCAATCCCTGGTTTCTGTGTCTGCTAGTATTGACATTGACAGTTTGCTTGACTAACCTTGAAAATTTTGTAAAGTTTCTGAATTTGGTCAGTTATACAGAAGGAAACGCAATGCCACAAACTGCCATCTTACTACCACTAGGTCATTTCTGTATCTGTTCTTCTTTGTATTCACATCACTATGCTTCCTTTCCTTTGTCTCTGTCCATCTTTCCCTCTTCCCATCCATTCCACCATTCAGCCATCTGTCCTTCCAACATCAATAATCATCGTAAATCAACCATCCATCTGTACATTCATCCAAGTCTCATTCTATCAGTCCATATGTTTCACTCATCAATCAGTCCATCTTTTCTACTTCTCATCTAACCCAGAAAACTCATGACAAGTACCGCCTGAAAATTCTTATTTGTAAAAACTATCACAACAAGAGTGGTAACCATTAAGTAGTCAAATTGTTTGATATAAAGCTCTGTGAATGATATTGCCCAATTTATCATTATCATCATGGTTTTATCACTATTCCAATCTCGTTGTCAGATCATATACCATATACATACATCTAGCTAATAACACACATACACAATGCTGTGATTTCACAAGAACTTCCATCTGCTGTCTTTCAAGCAATGTTTAGATGAACATGTTTTATTGAACAAACAAATCCATTTTGCAATTTTCATAAAGGTATGTTGACATAGTCGATGCAATGGCATTCTGACGCTCCATATTGCATTCTATTCAGACACTGTCAGGTGCCAATTGTTGATATACACAATCAAATGTCTTTTGTCATCATGAAAAGAAACCAAAAAATGTCATTTGTGATGAAATATGTCACTGCAAATTGCTCGATAAATGCACAAACATGTTTTCAGTCTTGTAAAATTCAGTCTTTTACAATATGGTTTAATGGGTACATCAATTCTTAAAAAGTCTACTGGAATATCACAGAGGTGACAAATAAAAATAGAAAACATCAAATATTAGATACGATACAGTAAGGGATATTTGCATGTGTGGGTGGTAGTAGAGTTTATTGTGAGATAAAATGATCTTTATTCATTTATTGTGTATAGTATGTGTAGATGGAAAATCAAAAGTGGTTTTTATGTTGTTCTTTTGGTCATAAAACTTCAGTAAGTCTGCATAAAACATATCTATGCCTAGTTCATTAATCAGTCATTTGCAGAGGTTTTGAATTAAATGTATATGTTTATCAGAGTGACATATCATTGAATGAAATACTCACTTATTCTCTCAAAGAAATCAAAAAGTCTTCTTTTCAATAGTGAATGCCCAGTGCAGGCAAACATCAATAGACATCGTTTCTTTTTCTTTTTCATATCTACATCTAGGTTAATGCTACCTTTCTCTCTGCCTTAAATTTGGAATATGATTCTCACAGTTGTTGAGTGTAGTTATCACTGACATGCAAAGTTGCTTGAAATTTATCAGTGTCATAGTCCAGATGAGCAAAATGATGTCCTTGGCTTTCACAGTGTCTATTTAGCAAGGGCAGTTTGTGAATTGTAATGCACAGAAATCTTCTGTAATATGCCATTCATTTGCATACAAATTTCCACAACTCACAGTTTACAGTAAATTAATTTTAACCCTTTTGCCACTAATATTGTACAAATAATATCGCGGTTTAAAATTAGCAAAGTTGCATCGTAGAACTTTACCATGGTAACAGCTGACACAATATTTTACAGTATCAAATGTAATATTCTTAATGAAGGGAATTTTTTCAGCAAAGGCTTCTTTAAACTGAAAAACAGATCAATGAAATGAAATAGCCATGTGCTGTCTTGAAATGTAGGATGTATCCAAATGAATCAATGTCTCAGTGGTTCTTTGTGAATTAGGAACTGAAGTCCAGCTGAGGTTCAATCGGAATGGTGTAACCACCATCCCTCCACCCTCTGTGGGTGGAGGGATGGTGGTGTAACCCTTTGAGTGCTGTCATTTTTCCCGCCAAAATTTTAGTGCAACATTTAAAAAAATTTTATGAATTTTTCTGTAAATTTTTTTATAATTTTGGACCTAGTGGACATCACATTTCTTTGGCCACATTTTTGGATCAAAATTTTGGCAAAAGTCTGAAAAAATTGATCGGGGAATATTTTATAGAGGTGACAAAAATTGACTTTGGCGCTTGAATGGTTAACTCTTTGCAGTTACAGGATAAAACTAATTTTTGTGGTGTGAATGTTGTTAAATGTCATGCAATACAGAATTCACTGACAATAGATGAATAGCGTGAAACTCTGGGGAGGAAGAAAAAAGTCACTGTTCCGCCCAGTAACTTCACTTGACACCCTGTACTGGCTCCTCCAACACAGCCTGCATCAATACAGAGAAAGGATAGAAATTCACAGTTCTGCCTTGTAACTTCTCTTGACACTCTTCGACAGCACTTGACTGCACTGAAATGAAATAAAGCTTGCACCTGGCGTGAAAACGTCCCTCCTTCTTTCATGAAAAGTGCATGGTAAAGTCATGTGTTAATGTCTGGTGATTTTAAAATCAAGCAGGTTTAGAAATTTGTTGTTATGGTCAAAATAGCAAAGTCATTGAAACCACAGGGAAGAAAAATTTATGGTTCATGGATTAAAATGTCTGATACAGATGATTGAACTAAATCTTGACGGAATTAATCTCTACAAGCAGCAAGTCTGATCATACATTGGTGAGCAAAAACTACGGACAAATTAATAAATTCAGTAAAACAGTTGTATCAGAGGGCTTTGTACTTTTAATTAGTAAAAAATATGTTGGTTCTTTTTAATATTTTGTGTAATTCATGCTAATTGGATGGAATGAATTGATGACAAAGTGATAATTGATAGACTAATATTACATGGATGTGAACACTAAAAGGTAAAGAATTATTGACAATAGCAAAGCTAAGGAATATCCATTGCTAATCTAATAGTGATAAGTATCAAAGACAGTAACATGCCAGTTTCAGTGTGTATGTGAAAAGATAACTGAACTGGCTAAAGAGAGATGTTTGGCTTCTGTACAACTTCACCATGTGCACGAGTGCCACATTAGCAATGTCTCTTTATGTCCAGTAATAGAGTATAAACCCTAGTTGCTTGGCTTTCTTGGCTGCAGATATTGGCTATGAGTCATTACATTCACCCTGTGATCTACCCAACAACATACCACTAACATGACAGTCTGTTGAAGTTTATTCCTTCAGTTTATTCTGTTTTGATATTTATATGGCCTGAGACTTTAAGCAAGTCTGTGTCCACTATAAAATGTAAAGGCTGCAGTGAAGATATTTTGTAACTTTCACAAACAAATTTTATTTTCACTTGCCGTTTTCTTCCATTTATCTTCCATTTTTTGGTTTTACCATAGTTGCAAAACTCAGTGCATTGATTGGCTAGTGCCAAGTACTTTATGGCAATGCACGCCAGTGTGATAATTTATGCAAATTTTATGCTGAATAATGATTGCCTCATATTGGTAGCCTGGAATAGCTTTGGTATGTCTTTGATATATTTAGTCAAAGAATACAAGTTTTGTTCATCAGAGACTTGTTAAGTACTGTTCGTTTAGCTCATCCAGTGAACCCAAACCTCCAAAATGTTTATTATTTAGATTTGCAGAGACAGAAAGGTTATCAGTGGTTGGTTCAGATCTACGTGAAATTGAGAATGAAGTTGTATTTTGTTCCCTAAAGTTTGTTGTGAAACCATAGACGGTGCAGGGTCAAGTATCAACCATCAATACTCTGTAATACCTAGCTGATTAATGGCTTTAAAACGTCAAAGAGGAATGTCTTGTGATGAAGATGAAAAGACCACAGACTATGACTATAGTTATGGCAAGCACTGTTACATACAGTGCAGTTCTTTTAAAAGTGAACTTGAGATTATGAAGGAATTGGAGTTCATACAATAGCATACATGTACACCTAAATCATTAAATTTGATATTATCACACTGTATTTGCTTTGGTATTCAAGAAGAAATTAGTTCAAAATTATTTTATTTTAATTGTAAATGGTATGTAATTGACTATTAATGCTGATAATGTGAGTTCTAAATACTAATTCCCTGATTGATGGCTGGCCTTGATATCTATAATGTTCTAGAAGTACCATAATAGGCTGGTTTGTTTCAACTGGGATAACTTTGTGAGGGAGCTGTAGCATTTTGTACTGTACTGACAAGTTTGTGAGTTCAAAAAGTGGGTTTTATCTCATCTTGGATCTGAAAATTTCACAGGCCTTCACTACCTCTGCACTCTAGCTGGTTTTGCCAGGCTGACAGCACAAACAGTGCAGCCAGCACAGAAAGCTGGCATAGCCAGTGAGGAAATACCAGCTTACTGAGGCAAGCTACATCAGCCACAATGAGGGGCTGTGAAAGAGTCTAGTTAGATGTGAACCACTTCTGGTAGACTGTTATGGTCTAGATTGATTTACTTCAAGTTTTTGAAACCTACTATTTTGTGAAAATCGGTTTTCCCCTGTAAGTTGAAACTGACAGAGTTTAATATCAAAACAGGATTAGAAACTTCAATTCTTCTGTAGGGTGGTTTGAAATGTGTAGCTTTGTAAGGTTAAGCAAAGATGGATTTGATGTGGTTTAAACGGACCCAGGGCCTGCCAAACAGAACCTATGCTATTCAGACATTGAATCCAGTGAGGTTATCGCTGGTTGAATGACTTATTAAGTCAACTAAGAAGCTAACGTCTGCTCCAGCAATTTACTGAGATTAGAACTAATTTGATGGCGGCAAAAAAAAACTGCTTCCGTGCTCAGCTGATGAAAAAATTAAATGACAATACCTAAGCTGGGTTGACTAAAGAAGTGACCAAAGATGCTACAACAAGCTTTGTAGAATAGCCTGGAGCTTGTGACGTGAAGATGTATATCCCTATGAATAAAACAAGTGATTCTGCAAATCCTTCTCTGAAACGATCGGAACCTCGTATATTGCTCGTATGTGTCGGCTTTTGAGATACCATTGTGAATAGCACTCGATGGGAATAGCTGTCTGAAAATATCCGGGAAAATCTCCAAATTAGGATTAAAGTTTGGAATAGAGAGCATCTAGTAAAGGTTAAGTGAGATTTTAGGATGGCATCTCTGTTTAATAGCTCCATCACAAAAGTGACAGTGTGTCCGTCATTTTTTGTCTGGGCACCGAATCCATGGTAATTACATTCTCCGACTGTTGTTACCTATTCCAGTCAGGTTTGTCGGTATTACCTTTGGTGGGACTTTGCCGGGGGCAAAAAACATAGGAGTGAAAGGATGGTCTCTCTCTAAGCCTTTTGCAGCCAGTCAAGCTGATGATAATGTCATTCAGTGTGTCCACAAAACACCTTTTCTTCTCTAACACAAATGGCAGCTCTTTGAAGGGCAATTGAGGCATTTTGGCCTTTGTATTTGATCACAGCAGCTTTGGAAAGCTCATTATGGTTGGCAAATGAAGCAGACGGGTGCACACTGGACAGTTTTCTTAGCCAACAAGCAACTTGTTAATTTCTAGACTTCGTATCCACCAGCGCTTCAGGGGCCAGCTTGGAAAACAAAACAAAACATTGGTTCAACTTGCCTGCTTATACGAATTGCCATGTTTTTTCAACAACTCATCCTTGTTTGGGTGAATAGCTTGTTAGTGGGTGTGAACAAGAAAATTCAAGCCAGCAGAATTTCTTTTGATTTTGAGAGGATGGCCCGTAAAAAGAATTATGCAAAGACATCTATAAAGTTATTCAGTAAAATCGGATTTGTCATCTTTAATGAGCTCATCAAGATTGATATTGTTCGTAAGTGAGTTAGAGTTTATTCCATTCTGACATGTACAGCATAGAAAGTGTTGTTGATTGAATCATCGAGTTTGATCTTTCTAGTGAGGGAAGAAAATACAGTAATAGCGGTCTTTTCATGCACCATTGGAGCCTGAGTCAAAATAGAACATTTGAAAGTTTTTATAGTAAAGACCAAATGCATAAAATGTACAACGCAGTAAGTTGGGACTGATTGTGAAAATTGTGCTTTGATCAGGACTACGGGAGCAATCGCCGGAGTCTGTTATTCTTTGGTGTTCAGAGACCAGTCCAAATATTTTGTTTCATGCAAAGTTTCAGTGTATATGAGCAGCCAATCTTGTGTTCAGGGACAATGAGAGATGTGAAAGGCAGTGGAATGTAATGCTAGAGGTCGGCCTTTGTCACACAGTTAGCTTGGTTAGTCAAGGTATTTTGGAGCAAGGCAGAATTATTCAATTCTAGCTTTTAGAAACTATTGTGTCGGATGGCGGCCAAGTGGTAGAGAAATCTTGCCGCTAAATACAGCCACACAGCCAATCAGTCATGTTATTGCTGTAGGAATGTCAGTACAATGCCAAGCACCTCATCAACTCCAAACTAACTGCTGCTCTACCAGTTCAGTTGTTGGCATGGATGAAAGTAATCACACAACTTGAAAAAAAACCCATTTTCCTTCGAAATTTCGAGTGAAATTACAGTCGTGCTATTAATAGATGTGATAAATATGCATATACAGTGGAGAAAGTTAAGCTAGAATTGCAACATATGCAAGTAGAGTAAGAGATCTTTAGTTGGAAAGAGTTAAAGTGTGTACAGCTGACAGAAATATTAAAGTGTCCATGAATAAAAGTAGATGTTAAGATGTTTGTTGGTTCTATAGATAACAAAGACGACATAATATAGGTTTTTTGCAGTATTATTTATTATTTGTCGATATATTACCTTACAAAATTAAATCTCAAAATCAATGGCTGATGGCTAGAAACAAATTAAGTCTCACAGATTTCTAACAGAGGTGATAATTTTTCAAGCATTTATGGTCTGTTGATGCATAGTTGTTGCTAACAAAGGAAACTTGGATCAATTGCTGCTTTATAATAATTCACAGCAGGAGTACCTATCATCAACTATTAAAGTGAGAATTAAAGTTTCTTTGGATCGAACTTTTTAAGTATTTTTTGTAAATTTTTTTTTCTGTCTGTAAAATGCACTTTCTTGTAAAACACATTTTCTTTGCATATTTTCCAGTATGAATATTGTCTTTGTGCAATATATTTTCTCGTTCTTCTCAGAAATTTATGTCAAAATGCCTCATGTGTAACTTTCGAGATGAGAAATAATAAAAATACTGTCAAAGCTACAGCAATTGTCCTTTGAATATGATTATTCTCTACTGTTGGTATTTGATAATCCTTGCCATATTTTTCGTCCAAAAGTATGTAAAATGAAATTGAACATGTTACTAGAATTTAAGAAGACTATCATATCAACAGTGTATAAGTTTAAAATAACTGTCAATTGAAAATACTTGCTTTAGTTAAGTTGGCAAAATACTCAGTGAATTAAAACTTTGATAGTAAATTCTAATGAGTTGATCCTGTGTTGAATTTGACAAATTACCATTGTTCTTGACACTTTGACACAAGTTAAGTTGTGATTGCAGGAGTGGAATTCTCAGCTGCAAAGGTTAGCTGTATTCAGGAAATGAAAACATTGAGGGAAATGAAAAGGAATGAGTGTAGCGCCTAGGAAAATTCCCCAGTGAAATGAACTTTTTTGAGTCAAGATCTGCAGTGGTATTCCTGGGAGAAATCACTGTGGGCTCGAAATCTGATTTGTTCAACTGAGCCTGTCTAGATGTGAAATCAACTTTAGTTATAAATATTTGTGCTAATAACCCTTTACAAAGTAGAAGAAGAGTGGGGTAAAATAAAAAAGCTGCCACAAGGCATGGTATTTTGTCATGCAAAGAAGGTACATGTTATCGAATAGAAGAGGATGTAATCCCGTCAGCTGGAAGTTGTTGGTGTTCATCGTTTCTTTCTCACCATTTGGTGATGACTCACTCTGATTGGATCAGCAGTGTCGTTGTCATAGCAACTGTCAGTATGGCCTGCCCGTCAATTGCTTGAAGTCCTCGGATTATCAGGATAATGGGTGACAATTGCTGCCTCGCTGTAAATGTGCTGCACAAGTCTTCAATTTTTAAGATCGAAATCTCTACCCAGACAAAAAAAAATGTGAATGGATTTACGTGGACAGTGAGACTGTATTGAGAGGATTTTATTTACTGATTAACTCTTCAGTGATCAAAAAATAAGTAAAGAAGATATCAGTGGCATTTCAGAGACAATGAAGCTGTGTAACAGAGCGTCATTTTATCTTGTCTTATTTCAACATCTTTGTAACAGCTTGAGTTGTATCACTGTGCCATTATTCTAGCTCTCCGATTGAAAAGGGCATAGCAGCTATTAAAATGTTTCCCTGTCACAAAACACAAGTGTTATTCCAATTTCTATCCAATACCTTGAAGTTGTCTCTGCTGTCATGGATTTTCACACTCTGTCAAATTTTGCTCATTCTGAAAATCAATACCGTTGAAGACTTTTTGAAATTTGTTTCAGGATATTTTTTGTAGCTTGAAGGAATATTGATCCGTATCACTCAGGCATTCACGGAAGCTTCAAGACCTCATAAATTTCTGAAATGTGCATCAATTGCAAAGACATTGAAAACTTTTGCAGAAACTCAAGAATACTAATTGTCATCAACATATCCATGCCAAGAAATAATGTCCCTGTTGACTAAATCTACCAAATTTTAGCATTGCCTTACCAGATTGTGTAATAATCTTCGTCATTTATTTCTGTGGTAACAGAGAAACTAATCTGATAATGCAAGCACTGTTTCATCTTTGATTTTATTGACGTCACAGGTATCGAGACACTTTGTATTATGTTTCTTTGAGTTTTTCTACCATCTTTGCTGTTTTTCCCCTAAACTGTTAATTCCCCATCACATACATGCCTTTCCAAATCAGTGAAGGCTTTCTAAAATGCGAAACAAAAGTAACAATATACAGAGCCACAAGGAAGCAATGTAGTTTTATGAAAAAAATAATTTGAAGTATTTAGTGACTGTTTGAAGGGAGTTTTGAAATTTTAGCTGCAGATCTGAAAATGTGTAAATGTGGTAGACATGAAAGACTTCCGATAAGCCCACACAGTGTATACCATGTACTGTGAGAAAAGCAGATGGTTTCCACTCTACCAGTGCTGAGAAAAGCTGGCATTTCATTCTGTTTGCACTGAAAACGGATGCATAGCTTTTGTTGCTGCACTTCAATAGAATGGATACACAGACAGCATTCTGTGTGGGAAAAGACAACCATTGAGCACTCTTACACTGGGTTAAAAAGCTAATGACAGTCAGATGCAACTCTCCTACGCAGATCAACTTGCCATCAACTGAATGCTACGCTCAGTAAATGGACCACTGAATTATTAATATTTTTATGCATTTTTGATGTGGGGGCAACTTATAAACCGGTCAAAAGATACACAGTCAAGCAAACTTGTAATATGCTATGCTATATTGAATGAAAGAGACAGTGGAGATTGCTACAGTGGCACTGCCGCCGATTGTTCCTAACCAAACAGACAGAGAAATCTAATTTTAAATATTGAATATGATTAATGGAATACCTTAAACTCCATTGACAACTCCATGAAAGGGAATTATGACAGGAAATGTCTCACACACCTGCCTGCATCTCATCAAATTAACCCCCTTCAATGGTGATGTGGTACGCCGATGGGCAAAATCATGAATGTTGGTCATAATGCTGGCTGCTTTGCGGTAATGAGGAAGAGTAGGTGCCCTGGGCTAATTGCAACTGTCAGACAATTCTAAAGAGAAAAAATGTTATTTTGTCTGTCAGTTCTTGTATAGTTCTTTGCTCTAATTGAATTCTGAAGCAAAGCCAAGCAAAGTGACATGTATATATCTTTGAAGTCAACAAAGTAGTCATCAGTCCAAGCATTTTATTTTCAATTTACATTTTTTCTATCATTTTCATCATCCAGCCGTTATTGATCTGACACATAAACATTCCATCCAGTGCAAACAATAAACAAACAGACAAAATGAAACAAGACAAACAAAACAAAAACCAAGAATGACACCAGTTTGAATTTTATGACAGTAGAGATCCACAATATCAAGAAAGAAAAATAGTTTGATATTTATGATAATTTCTGATAAATTTGACTGAAAGCTGAGTGGTTTAGATAACTGATGTCTTTGCCAGGCAAATAGGAACCATACACGGTGGGTTTGAATGCAATTGGGAATTTGCTGAATTTAGTCTTTATCTATTCAGAAAACTGACCACTTGACATCATGTCTTTACAAAAATTACGGTCAGTCATATGAAAAATCTACTATACTGCTGGTTTTTTCACCACTGGCATATAGTAGTGAACAATCTTGTGATCACAAGAGTGAGATGCTGCATCATAACAATACATCTTTATCTGAGCCAGAGAGCAAAACTCATATGACAAGGCTGATTCATGTCTTCTACAATTTGAAGGTTTGGCTATTGGTAATCGTTCTGTTTTTATTTTCCCATTAAAGTCAGACTGAGAACTGCTTTATTTCACTACTTTGATTGGTCTTTAGTCATAACATCATATTTTGATTATTTTTGTTCTGGAAAACAACTATTTTCTTGTTTTCTTCTTCCTAAAATATGTTGAGATGTAAAGTTGTAGCCTTGCGTATGTACTCAGTATTGTGTACAATTTTCAATGGTTGTGATGAAAAATGAATTCTTGTCAAGGCTATAAGTCGGTTGTCAACAATGATAACAATGGAGACATTGTACATTACAGGCAGTATTGCTAAGTTGATCACAAGGTATTTTGACATGAATGTTTGGAGTAAACTTATGAAGTGGAATAAGAAACTCTTAAAAAACACTTTTTGTAGAGAGATAACACAACATAAACAATAAGAAAATTATAGAAATGTGTTTTTTCCTCTTTGCTAATGCTTTGTTATTGCAGTGTTGACAGATTTGTAACCAATTCACCGTTTTGTTTTTGTGAAATCCAAAATGTAATTTTTCCCCATAGAATCAACATAGAAATAGCTGCTATTTTGAATCAAAAATATCGGTAAATTTTGGATAATTTGTTACACTGTCACTAAAATTTGAAGGTGATCCTTGATTTTTATACTTGATAATGAAAGAGAATGGTTGAAACTTTCATTGAGGAAAGTTTAAACAAAATTATAAACCTTCAGTTTCAAGATGCATACCACCCTTATTTCAAACTACAATAGTCTTGTCTGTCCTTTTCCTTCAGCAATAATTTATTCACCACAGTTTGTAACTTTCATTATTAAAGTTTGGCATATGACAATACATATATACTGCAAAAGGGGAATTGTGTTTGTACAGATGTGTTTGCATACTTCTTAAAATTAATAACGCAAACAAACGATAGAAGTTTCACATCTGGTGCAATTTATGATAACATTGCATGATGAAGTGGTCTTTTTTTATGAGAGACAAATTGAATTTCATATCAGGTATATACAACCTTCATGACCTTGTATTGTACAAGATACAGCAACTTTCCTGTGAAATTTGATTATCGCAAACTAAATATGATTTGATTAACCATTATTTTGCAGTTATTAATTTAAAAGGTTTCTGCTTTTGACGATGTTTGATAAAGTGCAGTGAAGACACTAATTGCACATCAACACACAAACAGCTTGCTGCAGTATGCTGTAAGTTCAATAGGTTAACAGCACAAAGGCTAGGGTCACAAACCGTTTATATTTTATGACACCTAATTTCCTTAAAGTATTTACCTTAAGTACACTGTCCACTATATTCTGTCACTTCAATGTCTCACTGTTTGTGTGCATCCACTCAGTAATTTAAATATTAAATTTACAGCTATGTGTATTTTCCAGTGTTTGCACTCAAAGTAAGGTACAGGTTCTTGCTCTATTGCCTAGTTGCCAAGTTTTAACCAATCAACAAAGTTTCTGTATGTTATGTCTAATATACTGTTGACCACTGTATTCACTCCAAACTGGTATTGGTTGTCAACAAGATTGGTATCATCTTATATACATTGTATTGCAATGGAAAGATTCATACTTTATATTACAACATACATTTAGGCAGAACATGAACATATCATAAAACTGTCATCATACAAGTATTATCCCTCTCAAGGAGATTAACAGTTCATCTCAAAGTCTCCCCAAATATTTATAAATAAATTTTCCCAAACTGGGACAGAAATATTTTCACCAGATTCAGATTTCCACATAGTCATCAGAATGACCAGTTAGTTGGCTCATCGGAATCAAAATTTCAATTTGCAAGTCAGTTTTGTCCATGATCAGTCTGGGTTGCATGGCTTAATTTGTATTGACAGCAAATTCAAATTATTGTATGATTACATTAAGACTGCAAAAATCTATTTGGAAGTTTATGATGTAAATGCCTATTTGAATCTATAGTGAGATGTTCAAGTTCGGGTCATTCAATCAATGTTGCAGTCGAGGCATTCCCAACAGTTGGCAATGATTTGTGTAGTATTTGTCATCTTCATAGACTCTACTCAAATTTTGAAAATGAATACCGAAAGATTTTAGAGAAATGCAAATTTCACGATAAAGATGGTCAATCAATGAATTGCTAAAGTGATATGATATCAATTAGCTGTGCTGTCAGTGATGCAGGGCTATTCAGATAAGGTGATTGTCTGTACGGTCATCATCCATCTTTAACTCTGCACTTCTTCTCTGAAAACACAACTAAGAAAACTTTTTAATATTTTGTCAACAAGTCACAAAGGACAACAGAACTTGGATTTGTTCAGTGTTGAGGAAATTTGCATCTGCAAATTGTTTGGCTGATTTTCTCATCTTTGGTCAAACAGCTTCTCTTCAGATACCCCTTGTCTGACAGCTTTCAAATTGGATGTGTAGCTTCTTTTCAATACCTTTATAAAGTTTCGACAAAATTAATGTAAAATTTGCAAATGTGAATTTTTGAGAATTTTTTCTCACATTTTTACACAATCTTCCTGAACATGTTCTGCTATGTAACTGTTTGTCCAATATCATTCAAATTTGGTTTGAAAGTTCCCTGGGATGACCCTCATTCAAGTTATTCAATTGATGTGAAATTTTGGGGGCAAATTTTTTCACTATTGGTCCAAGACATTGTTTAGTATTGTATTCGCTGGTCTAACAGCTTACATATATAACAATTCAATATATAGCTCATACACTCTACATAGAAAGTTATTTGTCCAGCATTGAGAATTTTACTGGATGATTGTTTTTATGTGAAGTTACTGTGTTACCTGAGATACAATATTGAACATCTCTTAGTACCTCATTGTGTATGAGGATTAACATCTGTCCTTAATGTGTCAATTTTTCACATAGTCTTGATCTAACTTGATTATCCAAGCTTTACTTATGAGAATTTCTTTATGGTTCATTCCAATCATAAGAAATTGTTAACTTTGACAGATCTCAAACATGTTTATGTAGCATCTGACAAAAGTGTCTTGTGAAGGTTTGGTATGCTGTAGTCTCTTATCTACATGATAAAATGTGTTTTAATGCCAAAGGAAAACTTTACCCCCAGCCATCAAGTGAGGGGGACATTGCTTCCATATTTGACCGTATTCAGTGAACCGTGCTGAAAGTTTGTGTTGTTGTTGTGCGAAAGCAAACGTTGCATTTGTGGTCATGCATCTACAGTTAAGAGTTGTAAAGGATGTTTTAATTAAAAGCTACACCTGTGTGACCCAGAGGAATCAAGAATGGTCTTGTTGTACCAACATTTACTGTAATTTTCACATACCTAGACATCCCATAGGAAAGGCAGAGACTTTACTTAACCTAAATAAAAGTTAGTTTTGCATTAACCTGTTACACTTTTCAGAGGTTATTTTTGTACAGCATTCCACAGGAGCAACAAGACTCAATTAGTTCCTTTGCAAGAATAAGCTCTCTAACGCAGGGTTCAATGTTAGTCATATTCACAAATATTGCAGTTTCAAAGTTTCAATGAAACACAACTTTTTCTTAGTTCATTGGAGATGAGGCAAATTCACAAGTGGCACTCACTTTTTGAAATGCAGTTTTTCAGAGTTTGATATCACTTTGTAAAGCAGTTAGACATTGCCAATCTCACACAATAAACTTGTTGTACATGTTCCACTTACAACGTCACCTATAATTATTAGAGAAGGCGCCAGAGAACTGTGGTTGAATTGAGTTGAATATTGGAGGCAGTGTGGCCGATGACATGTTTTGATCAGTGCAGTGTATGCCTAATTTGTATCCTTTATAGTGCAAATATGAAGCCATGCATTCACCTAGAAAGTGTTTGTCACACACAACATGCGTTGGGAAAAACACTCTCCCAATATGCGCATAGTTGTTTGTATTGGTCAAATTCCATTGCAGAGAAGTATAGTCCCTCAACGGTGCAGTACACTTCATTGTTTGTTTTGGAGACTTACAGCACTCAGATTGTTACCACCCATGCTGTGTGTTCAGGGAATCATTTGCAAAACATTCCAAAGCAGTTAGCACTTTGCATTTAGAATAAAACACACCTGCCTTCCCCATTTTGTAATGGATCAATCCAGTTTTAAGCAGTCTCTAGATCATACCATTTATAGAGAAGGGGTTGAAGATTGGAAAGATTTTGGTAGGATGACCCATTCTTACTTGCATGGCTTGTAAATTTTTCCCAGAGTGTAAAAATAGAGTATCGTCTGTCCAAATTATTAAAGTACTTAAAAAGTACATGTAACAGCATGTTTGGGGCAATTGACAGGGAATGTGTGTACAATTTAATACTTTTTGAATCAAATAAACAAAAATATTGTTTATGAGAGAGCGAAGGGGAGGGGGTGAGGGAGGAGTTATAATAGCCCGTACAAGGCAAAAAATATTTGTTAAAATGCCATTCAGTCTTTTTAAAGAAAAACTGTTGTTATGATAGACAGATGTAGAGACTATTGTTGGTATATAAAGCTACAAGGCTTATGTTTTTTGCCATAACTGTGATGTACTTAGTTTTTTAAAGAGATTTTTTGTTTATGAGAGAGAGAGAGAGAGAGAGAGAGAGAGAGAGAGAGAGAGAGAGACAGGACAGAGAGCATAGTCAGCACTAGTACATGAAAACATGATTGGCAGGTGATAGATTTTTATATTTTTTACACTAATGAATCAGAAAACAAACAAAAGTTTTTTGTCTATTTTCTCTTTTTTCCTGACAATGCAGTCACTATTTGTTGATCAATTTTCAATAATCCAATAGATGAATGTTTCCTTTCAAAATATGAAAAAAATGATCAGTTTTGAAACAAAAACACATTTTGACTCTTCCTTCACAGAGCAGACTCTTCATGCACTGACCTTTATCTCACTTGACGCGAAAAACAAGTGAATGGCAAGAGAGAACAATTCGCCAATTTGTGTCATTCATTGAAACAACTTGTTTTCTGTTGTTGTACGTACATGTAAAACCCACCCAGGAATGTTCACATTGTCCAACAATGTGTTCTCAAGCAAATGAAGGCTTTAATGAAAAGATTGTTCTGCCATGTGCACTGTGAGTCTGGACACTGCACCATAGCTCTAGGATGTTTGGAGTTTTCTGTTTTGTTTAGTTTTGTGATGTCTTTTACAGCCTACTGAAATGCTTTGATTTTCACACTTGACAGAAAACCTGACAGCGTATGACTATGTAAGTAAATGGGTAAACGTTGCAGGCTATTTTTCAGATGACAAATAACCGTATATATTCTCTGAATTATGTATGTACTTTGATATAGTTTGGTTATATTATGAAAGATGATAAACCAGGAGACTTATCACAAAGAAATTAAAAAACAATTACGATGAAAGAAGTCGTGTAAAAGAACCATTTGAGTTTCATGAAAACTTTATTGCTATGCATGAATCTGAGAAAGTACAATGGTTCAATCCTTACTATTGTTGTGAAGTAATAATTAAGCGCAACAGCAACAATTGCTATAACTTTTGAAATTTCAATTATTTTTTCCATAAAATAAGTTTATATTTCTGTTTTCGTTGGCTGGTCACCTTAATACCTGTATATTAGTATGCTGTATAGGCTTGTTAACACAAAGCATCTTGACAATGTGCAATGGTCTTGTTGATGGGTGCATTCCAGTCTAGATGAAAATCTCAGTTGTCAACAGCATATGACATGACACAGATGCAGGCTGTGTTGACAAAGTTGAATGCCAGACACTGTCATGGTTTGCCAGAAGAACAAGAAATGGTTCTAAAACACAGAAATAAAACAACGGACAATATGTCAAAAGTCACAGTGAACGGTGACAAATAATGCACAGTTAGAGTGTAAATACACAACAGTTGATAAGTAATGTTTATTGTTTTCACGTTAGGAAACATGGACTTCCAGGTTTACACAACACCACCCCTACTGTATGTGTGATAATAATATTGCAAAACAGTTTATAAACAGTAAATCATTTATACAAACACTGTGATTAGGCTACCATCGGAGTTGTTTAAAAATAAATATGGTATGCATAGACAACAACAGAAAAGTCCTGTATCTATGGTTTCTACTGGAAGATTTGCTTTATGTCTTTATGTAGCAATTGGAAAATCAACATATCCCCAGGGACTGCATAGAACAGCCACTTTTATGATTTGAATTTGTGACATTGTGAATAGCTAAGGCATTGCACTCTTTTGAATTGTGCAAATACTAGGTTTCTGCCTTTGAGAAAAGAGGGTTTTTCTACAAGAGTGTGAACAAAATTAACTACAGGCTTTACTGTACGCCAGAAATTTTCGATTTGGAACAAGATGTGCCTTTGAGACTAAAAGAAATGTGATATTACCAATTTTATGTAGTTTTAGCAGATTACAACCCCAATACTGGTACATTTGGTGAAAGGGATTTCACTGGTATCAGAAAGAAGAAATAAAAATGGCTGTAAATTAGATAGTATTATTTTTAGTAGATTGTATCACGTGGACTTAGATACTCTGAGAAACTGTGGCAGGCAACACATTGAAATCACAAATACTGAATGAAGTACTCTTGTTTTCAGACTCATGAATAGAGCCACCCTTGGAGGTGCCCTAGTTTAGGCACTTAAAAGATATCCAAATTGGTTTGATTCACTCTCAGGGTCATAGGCAGGCATCACACTGTGCTCATTCTCCACATCCTTTTTGCAACAAAGCCACATCTCTGTGATTCACACGGTATTTTGTATTTTCCATTGGCATCGAGAATGTCTGACTAGAGAAAAAGTGCACCAGCCTGTATTTGCCAGTTTTTCACATCACAATAAGAGAGAAAATTGCAAAGAAGCTCTTTTATTCTGCATGTATTCACAAACCAATTGTTGAGACACATGAAGAAAATGGTACACTACATTGAAATTTGACTTTGCTCTCCTATTATTCTGCAATATTCCAACAAAATCTTAGAAATATCGATGTTTATGTTCCCTTTCCAAGAGTAGAAAAGTTTTGATTTTTAACATATCAAGGTTTCACATGTGATATAATGATCCATCTAAGTTGGGGATGCAAACACCCAAGCAAGTGATTGTGAGAAACAGTAGAATATTGTCACTAGAGGGCGCTAGTCACCCCACGCCTTCTAACCAGAACAAGATACATTGTCTCACTACAGGCTTGCCTTGAAAGATACAGGAAACCAACCCTGTCTTTATTTAGTTATTTATTTATTGCCTGAAAGAACAAACTGATAACTGGAATATAAGAGGTATGGCCTTTGTAAGAGAAGAGCTAAACCGCAGTATGCATACGAAGGTATCGCAAAGCTGCCAGGGAAGGGATGCTGTTTTCAAAAATATTCAGCACAGTTGATCTTACTGAAATGATGAGGCTTGATGAAATGATTGTTATAAAGAAATGTTCATGAGGTAATCAATGTCGTGAATGAAAAGCGATGATGTTTATATAGAAACGTCAAGAATTTGGCTCCATCATTTTGATAATGTCCCAGTATTCCAAAAGATCTCTTCAGAAAATTGTTATACGTAAGCCAATTTTAATACTGTGTAAAGTGATTCATTTTGCCATTTTGGATTTATTTTTTCAGACCTAATTTCCAGTCGCATATTTTCTTTAGTTACATATAACTAGTTGATTTGGTTTGAAATATTCTACATGTAAAATGGCAGTAACATGACATGAATATTTTTTGTAAAGACTGGCTGGCTTGTGTAGATGTGTTTGACAGTCTGGCAGTATGATGTAGAGAACAGACACAAGCCCCTTCTCTGCAATGTCACTCATCGATTTTCAAAGATGTGTTCCCTAAGCTACTAAACTCTTGGAGCATGCATGGAAGACAAATGCCTCGAGGCGTATGGTTTGTACTTTGAGTTAGAGTTTTTTGTCAATTGCTTCAGGAGAAAAAAAAATCCAACACATCATATCGTCTAGACTTAGTGAATATCGGAGAGCTTGTCAGACGGAATTGCCGTGTGGCTTGGCTTTTATCAACATGACAGGTGTAATCAATATAGAGTGACTCATACGCTCTTGCAGCTACAATTATCCAGAGTCTTCTGTGCGCCCCGAGAGCACAACTTTTTAAACTAGTTAAACTGATTTGTCAATCAAGGCAAATCATTACACTGGTTCAACAAAAGAATTACATTTTGCTTTATCAGCACGTTAAAACCCTACCTCTACTTTGAGGAGTGATAGGCATATTTTCTGCCGGCCGACACTGTCTCCATCGCTAATTGAAACATCTCCGTCTTGACACAGCCTGGTGAGTACACTGATGCTGACTGTAGATAAAAGGTATTAAATACGTTGAACATGACGGGGTCCCTGGATGGGAATGCCGACATTTTAACCCTGAAAAGGCCAAGGTGACTAACCATCTGTGAATTGTATCCCTACATCAGTCGTGAGCCACCAACATTTTTTTACTAATGAAAAAAATTCTCCACAGACAGACTGTAAGAGAATCTGACGTGTGTTATGTGATGGTCAATATTTGTGTCTACCAGTGTAATACACATTTATAAATAATCTCTCCAGATAAGCATTATCTGATAGAGTGATATACATGCAATGTTTGAGTTTCACTATTTGTTGCATGGAAGGTAACCAAATCCGTCAACCTGAAATGGAAAGTCACAGACATCTGAAAGGATATCAGTTTCTTCATTTTAGTTTGACAACCCAATCAATATCATCACTGTGGTTTTTACATGGCTGTGATTTCCGCATACCGGCAATTGGCAAAATCCATCGCCAACGCCTGACCAGCTTTGAGTGGCATTTATGGATTTTTTGTAGTAAAGCATTGGACTGTGATGCGTCTTAAAGGTAATTTGTTAGCAAAGATGAAGCTTGACCCATTGACACAGTATTAAGGAATTATAAAAATATTGGACAGCGAGTGACTGGTTCAATAATATGACTCATCATGAATAAATTTACCATCCATGCAGTGGAAGTTGAAAGAGCCAAGTTACAAAGTATCATCGTCTCACTATTTTAATCCCAAGATTGGAACAAGCTCTGTCTAGTGAAAATCAACACCAGTCAGTGTCAGAGATGTCACTTTGCAAAGTGCAGTCACATCGGAGTGATATTTAGATACAGAGTGTGTACAACACAGTGTAACGTCAGCCTTACTAGCACAGCATGTGTAATTTGAAAGTTACTTTTATAATAATATCCTTTTCTGATTGGATACATCTTTCTGTGTCATCACGTTTCAATTCAAATAAAGTAAGGCTACTTTGCCCAACATGTACATATAAATAATCGATTCAACTCATCCATAATCCATACAGTTAGATCTAAATGCCAAGTTCAAAGTCATTTTTGAAATACATACACTGTACTTGAGATTCATATTTCCAAGCCCACTGAACACACACTATAGACTTTATAGGACATCATCTGCTACATCAATCACCGGACTCGTAAACCCATTGCCAGTCAAGTAACAACATTACAATGATTCATAATCAAATCTGTCTAATTTTGTGGGGGTGAACGACCTCCAAAATATCTCAGACTTGGTAGATGACAGTGATCTCAGTATTCATCTTTTGTTTGCCTAGAATACATGCATGTGATCATAGCTCCTGAGAGAATAGTGCATACATCACAACAAGATTTCACGGTCTACTGAGCAATGTCATTATTGCATGCTTAATTTGCTGTTATCGTTACTTTAGACTAATTATTTCTTGCCCCATGGGCCATTACTTCATATTCATGTCTAGTAGGTCGCAGCTAATGAGTCAATTTGTCACAAGAAATTATGACACCAGGCAGTGGGTCTTCAGCCTTAACTGTATTGTTTGATCTAATAAAATATTTGAAGTCTGTAATTGGCACAAATGCAGTGATTCAATTCCAAATTTCCCAGGCATTTATGTCAATAAAATATTTATTGATCAGAAATATTCATATTTTTCTGGTTGAGATTGAAGTGACAGCAATTTAGTTGAGGTGCATAGCATTTCTTCTATCCTTGTTATTATACCTAGGTTGAATCTTGTAGTATTGCACCATGTGGCCGATCCAATATTTGAACTTAGAGGATGGTTTATTCCATGCTGCTCTATCACTTTCAAAACCTTACAGTGCATTGTAAAAGCCTTGTTGATGGACATCTAAGTTGATTTAATGTGAGAAACATATTGAAATGTTATGTTGATCTAAAAATCAAAATGTGATCTACCCTGATTAGTAGTACTGGTATACTGGTATGTTATCAGTTCAACAATTAATATTCTTGAAAGGTTGTCTCTTCGGAGTAGTTCTCAATGTTTTGTTCATTGTTTAATGATATACAGTCAAATCTGTCATAGTGGTTATCTTTCAGAGCTGTTACCTAATTTGGTGGTCACCTTGTGGCAGTCCTGTAATATTTTATATGTTAAAAGTCCTCTACAAAATGAATACCTCTCTACCGTGGCCATTGGCCATATGCAATTGTCAGCTCCACTATCAACGATGCAGAGCTTATCAGATAGGCCTGGATTATCTGTTGTTGTCTGTCAACATTCACCTTGTCCTCAGAAACTGCTAGTTCCATTGCTTTGAAATTAATACTTGTATGCAGGTTTTTGGGGTTGATCTGAGTAAGAGTTGTTCAGATTGTGGCAGAATTTGCATATTTGCATTTTTGGGCAATTTTCCCCATTTTTTGTCAAAAATATTCTCCTCTGAAAGTCTTTGTCTGATTGATTTGCAACTTGCTATTGCGTTTCCCTGGATTGACTTCAGTAAGATTCGTTCATGTCACACCGGCATTTGCATATTTGTATGTTTTGGGTTTTTTTTCAGGTTTATTTGGTTTGTTTTTTTATAGACAGCTGAAGCTGCTCATCAGATTTCTTTGAAAGTAGATGTGAAGATCTATTGGAATGATATATATAAGTTATGTGCAAAATGTGAAAAATTCTACAAAACTGCACCGTTTGGGCAATTTTTACTATTTGTGATCAAAAATTTCCAAAAATCAATGAATTTCTTAGGATCTCCTCATCCGATTGCTTTTATATGCAGGTTTGTAGAATGAGTTGATTTGAATGATCTCAGCTGGTTAAAATCTCTTTTTCTCTTCACTGCAGTGTTTTACCTTTACTTTCAATTCTTTCCTTTCCAGATTCAGAGACCAGTAGCACTGGCAGCCTGGTGGAAAAATGTGCCATGTATATAGAGCAGAATGCTGAGGAGTGTGTAAAGACGAGAGGATTTCTCGACCTGTCAAGAGAGGGCCTCCTCAGGTTGCTGGATAGTGAAGAGGTTAGGCGTTTGCAAATTTGCTATACTAAGTTGTTATGTAGAGTTGGAGTTATCAGACAATAAATGATTTGGAAGTATGGTCATGTCGTTTTTTATCAGGTTCCATATGCTCCTGGAAAGTCCTTGGATTTCAAAAATCGATATGCCTCTCACAATTTTTGTAAATTGCGAAATGATTGGTCATGATATGATAACGATATGTAAAGTGTTATGTAAAAATGATATATTGTAAAAAGTGATACTGACAATTTTTTGTACCTCAAAAAGTTCCTGAAAATTACTGAAAAGGTCCTTGATATGAGTGTATGGACCTGGTACTATTCCCTGATGTGATTGCAACCTTGATAACTTGTCACACTAGTGGACTGCCTGTACCATGTACAACGAATGCTGAGATTGCTCGAGACCTTAGGATAGTGCAGCCACTGTGAACAAGAAAATATTAATTCCTAGTCAACATGTAGTCAACATGGTGTTTAGTAATTCTTTAGTCGGATCACAAGTAAACTAATTATGAATGGAATGATTAAGATAGAAGACATAGAGGTGTTTGTGTCACCCACTTATGCAAATTTTGACAAAATGAAGCAAATCATTGCTAGTAAGGGGTGGACCATTTGATATCCTGGGGGGGGGCTTGGAAGATTGGTGGAGAGCCATTATTTTTTTTCCCACGTGCTTCACCATGAATTATTTTTTTTCTACAGGGCATATGCTGGCAACTTTTTTTTTCACTTTCCTTCTTCGAGATATATTTTTTTTTTACCAAATTTCGGTGCAATGTTTGTTTGCTTGGTTTTTCACACCCAGTAACAAGATGCTGTTCTATCGCACACAGACTATATTCAAGAAACTAAATGAAGTTATGTAAATACATGTACATTTTTGATTCACTTTACAAAAACATATTTGTAAAATCATGTACATTTATGGCATTTACTTGTTATTGTTGTCCTTACATTGAAAGTAGCTGGGTAATTTAAGAAAGTAGACGGGTGGACTGCGAGGGAGCGAAGCGACTGAGTGGCGAGTGAGCGTAGCGAACGAGGGGGGGAGAGCGCGAGAGGGGGGTGTCCCCCCTCTCGCAAGGCGAAAAATGAAATTTTGGAGTGGAAATGGTTTTCTCTGGTGGCATCTGAGGTGACATTTACTGACTGAAACAGTACTTTTGTTGTGTCTCTTAGACGTGGCTCACATACAACAAAACAAACAAACATGATTTTGTTTTGTTTGTATTATTTATGACACACTTATGGTTTTATTTGCAGTGAAGATGTAACATTTAATCTTAAATCACCTGCTGTCTGCTCATTTCATTGCCCATTTCCCATTCTTCATTACCACATAGTAGTTTCCCCAAAACCATCAAACTCATTCAATTCTAATCAAAACACATTCGCTTTTGTTAAGAAAAACATTGGTAAGATAATTCACTATAACAGTGTTCGCATTTACGAATAAAACATGCGTATATAGAAAACTCATAACAATGAAAAAATGTGTAGAGTGTCGATCCAATGCGTAATAATATTACTCATTGGATTGAGTCTCTACGCATTTTTTCATTGTTATGAGTTTTCTATGCGCAAACGATAATAGTAAAATGTTTGCAGGCTGTCTCTCTTCTTGTGGTATTTTGACAAAATCCTTACATTCGGATTTACACATTTCTGGAAAACACTGGTGAGCAATTTCAATTTCAGCATACTTCCTCTAATCAGAAGGTCATGTATACTGTACAATTGTTCATATTCAGTTATTGTTCCTCAAGCTTGAAATGGTTTATGCTTTATAAAACTCTAGAGCTACTGCTTGATTTTTATTGATGCTGCAGTGTGCATCGAACAATTGCCAAGATTTTTTTTTTCCGAGTCGCAATGGTCCATAATTTTTTTTCCATCAGCCACCTAGAGCCAGATTTTTTTTTTCGAGCAACTCCACCTGGCATCTTTTTTTTTCCCCAAATCTTCCAAGCCCCCCCCAGGATATCAAATGGTCCACCCCTAACTGTTCATGCTGCCTATTTTATTTTTTTGAATCCAAAATGCAATAGTACATGCTGACTGAATCAGAAACTAACCGTAATATCAATAGTTTTAGGTAAAGTTCTTTGACATTCATTGTAACCCATTCCAGTGTGTATAGTCTGATGAGGCCACCAACGTTGCTATTCACTGAATGCATTCTTTACAGTTTGCTCTGTGTGAGGAGGATGTATGGAGGTGTGTTCTACACTGGGCCAAGCACCAAGCTGGTGTCACTAAACCAGCACATCTATGGACAGATGATGAAAGGAGAAAGACATGTCAGGTAATGCGGCCATAGAGGGCGCTATTTGAAATTCATGTATACCTCTTCACTGTATGAGTGGTTACAACCTCCGTAGTGGAGGGATGGTGGAGGTGGAAGGGAATGGAAATGAATTGTACATTGCTGTGAAATTTTTAGGTGCTGCACTGAAATACAACGAAATGTGAGGCTTATCAGACAGAACAACAAAGAACAACAAAGAAATATGAAGTGTTTCTTTTTCAGGGCATTCAACAGGAATTATTTCTGGATAGTTTTAAAACATGTAAAATTTCAGAAATATCACCATTTTCATGCTGACAAATTGGAGATAGAGTGTTACAATGGGAAGTTTTATTGCAGGAAGTCATCATGACATTATATCAATGCAGAACCCAAACTAATTCTTTTCTTTATTGACCATAAAGTCTTATTTCACTGTTCAAATACATTCATAAATCAGAGATTGGACGACAATATATTAACTTGATATTACTTGGCAAGAAAGAGACAGATATGCTCTTCTGATTGTTTCTATCTTGGACACAGAGAGAAAACCCACCTTTCTACTCTTGTAAGAATTCACACTATATCTTTATTTACAGTATCTGTCTGGTGTCATCAATCATGTCAAGTTACTTCTGATTGACAGCACTGTCTTTGCAGAGGAGGTGGAGCCTACAGGAGCTGTGCCAATGGAACTGTCACTAGAGAGGTGTGTGCCTAATGTTGAACAAACTTCTGTGATGACAGAAATCAATATTGCCACATGATCTTTGCAACCACACAGACCTGTACAAAGTATAGAAGTCTCCGTGTATTCAATTAGTGTTCGTGGGATTTTCTCTTTTCTATCATGTATCACACCACACATATTCTTTCACCTGTTGCATTATCTGTCATTTGTGTTCACTTCTTCAAACGTGAAATTCCTCAACCCTGTCACACTCTAAGAAGAAGCCTGTTCTTTTATTCTTGACAGTGTCACCGTTGTACTGGGAAAGGAGTATAGGGTAATATTGTGTGTTCAATCCTTCAGTAGTCTTAAAGCTCCACCAGCTGTATCTAATTTTTTCAATAAGATAGTTTAAAATCAAAACATAATTATGTAAAATATGTACAAAAGTGACCATTAAATGCTTGCTTAATATAAGTTCCTGATTTCAAACGACTAAATCCATCAACAAGGATGGAAATAGTGACATTTTCAAGGACAATATGACTCAATAATGGGAATTTAAAAGATCTCCCAGATGATTGGATGAGATCTTTTTGGTAAACAAAGCACAAAAAAAGATACAGCTACAGTAATGGGGCTCTCACATCTGTAAACTGGATAAAAAGAAAAGTGTCTTTTCAGTGCTGGTTTGGTGGCGCTATGCAACTTGTTATCATTTTACCCTTTTCCCAGGGAACAGTAATAGATTTTTTAAAGTTAGAAGTAAAATATTCATATGCGAGTGATACAATTTGTGTTCTTTCAGGTATCGCTTTGCTGCTGTTCCTGCTAGATTTGACAAGAATGTTGATAAAAGACTTCGCCCAAGAGTATGTAAAAAGTTTTTCCCAGGATCACAGATCTTGAAAGATGATCTCTTTCAATATCAACAAGTTCTCAATAACTGGTAAGTAATGACTTCCAAACTGACTAATTTCAACTTCAAGCCACAAAGTGATGGGTCCACCAATACAAAAACATACGGCAGAGCGTACTGTTTTTATTCTATTTTGACTCCACATTAAATCACACTTTTATCATCACAGAATTTTATCGACTGCACATGCATTTGAACAATGTACATGATTGTGTTTTTGTTGGTTTTCTCAAATTTAGTTTACATTAGATATCCACATTTCAAAATGTCTCAAAATGTCATACTTTTTGGCCCACATGTAGGCCTAGCCTACAATGTACACCTACATTATGGCTCATTTCATATATCTAGGTGTCTGTCGTATGTCTGTCTGTGTCCATGACTAAATTTTTGTTCCGTTCATGATAGTTCATATAAAAAACTGATGCAATGATGTTTTGTATTAGGTATGTTCATAGATAATTCTAGTTCTGATGAGTTTCTGAAGGAATTTACGTCTAAGTACATTGTACAACAAAGGCTTTGTCGGATATGCTATGATAATATCAAAGTGTACAATGTGTGAGGACATAATGCCTGGTATTCTGTGAATGGCCTTATTATTATACACTTTTTTATGTCAAATGAACAAGGAAAAGTTGAAAGTATAGCAGGTTGAGAATACCCTGTCATACACTGTGTTGCAAGATCACATGCAGACTAGGAACATTCAGTGTGTCTGCTCAGCATAGAGAATAAAAATTCAATGTGCGCAGGGCAATGCACTTGAAGACATTGTAGTTCAGTGTTCACCAAGACTATTTCACGTAAATTCAAAGTTTTTGAACTGGCCATGGCTCACTGCATGACTTTTTTGAAAATGATAGTGAAATCTTGTCTTATTTTCTGAGTGTATGCAAGAAACTTGAGATCAAAGGTCAAATAGCATCCAATAATACTCAAAGTTATTGGACTCCATTTCTAGTTATACCGAAACTTACGCTGTGGTGAGCCTCCATTGGTTACAAATGTAGATGTATAATGGTAGGTATTACTGAAATGTTTGTATTATGCCAGTGAATGGTGGTGCATTGGAAGTGTAGATTTCCACTCACCTCATCTAGTACTGGCACCTATGCTTCACAAGTGAAGTAATATGTACATGGATTTAAATGCTATGTACAAACGGTTCTGTTTCCTATCATGAACTAACTTTACCTTTGGTAAGTTACAAATAACAGCAAGAGACTTCCAATCAAGATATTATAGAATAATTATTGAAGGGCAAAGTGTTTGTACTTTATAAAACTTTATAATACTTTTGTAAATATGTAGATAGATGTTTGTAGTGAAATGATAGTACATAATGAGTTTTAAGTGTGTAAATTATCAGCATGCTATTTGCATTGCCAGTGCTATAATGACTGAAATGAATAAGATATTATAGTTTCACAATTATCCCTGTTTCCATTACAGGTATGTCAGCAACAGTAAACAAGAATGGAAGCTGTTGTACAAAGCATCAAGAGATGGCTATAGATCCAGTGATTTCCATCAGTGTTGTGATGGACACTCACCAACATTTGTCATAATCCAGGTGAGAGGTCATGACCTCATGTCATTCTTCCCTTCTGCCACCCCTTTTGCATTTCAAGATGGAACAATCAAGAACTTAAGAACATTCATATTATTCCATTTTTCCAGACCTATAGGTTAAATGATGCTAACATTTTGGGTTGTTTAAAAAGCATGTACAATGTCGTGGTGAAAGCTAGAAGAATAGCTCATGCAATTGGAACTAATTTTGGAGAATTGGATCTTCATGTTCAAATTTCTCAAAAGGTGCCCTATAGCTGAATGTTGCAATATTACAAATTACTCATAAAAGCGAGTGTATAACTTAAAAAGAAAAGCAGATGAGATTACATTTGCAGACTAAACCAACATTACTTCACCATCCAATTATCCCAAATTAGTTCCAATTGTGTTAGCTATGTTCGTATCATAAATTTAATGTTGAGACTTTCTAATACTTGTTCATATGTGAATAGGTTTGTATCAATTTGCTATTATTCCAACAGGGTACCAATGGTAGTATCTGTGGGGGTTTCACTGACGTGCCATGGAGCAGTAGTACGCCCCCTAGAGGCAGATATGTCACTTCAGGGAGGTTAGTGTTCAGAATGTGAGAGATGCCTACTTGTCTTTCACAAGGGTGTCTATGATTTGTCTATTTCTGTATGTTTTCTTGTTAGAACAATCTAAGAATTTCTTCAAACACGTGAGTAAATTCAATACAATTAATAATATTTTTATGTATTTACCAAACATCATTCTTGAAATGGAATATTGATTAAATGAATTAGTAGAAATTATGGATATTTTGAACATGACTATTATCGCTTGAAGGTTGTTTCAGCACAAAATTAGCCAAATACATGTAATGGTATACTAGCCATTCTGAGGGCTGTCATTAGTCAACTTAGTGTGTGTCATGGAAAGTAGCTGAGGATGGAAAGTAGCTGAGCATTCTGCCTTGGCTTTGCTTCTTTACTTTGTGAGTATTGTAACAATGTGATTTGTTTTGTTTTATGTTACTCTTACAGTTCATTTTTGTTTTCGTTGGTGAACGCACATGGAATAGCTGCTTCAAAGTTTGACATTGTCAACAAGAACTTTGCAGTTTGTCATCATCCTGGGTAAGTAGCAAAAGATTAGTTGGTAAATGTATTTTTTCCCATTCACTGATGTAAGGAAAGGCTGAATTATAACTCCTTTAAGTTTTTATCTTTTGATCCATTTTACTAGCAGTATTGTTGTTACATCGCTGATACACAGGTCCTTGTCAGAATGACTAACAACTTAAGCTAGAATTTATTTATTAACAATAGCATATAGTATGATGTATGTAATGCATAGGCTAATACTGGGTATTTCAACATAGTATAGGGAGAAGAATTAGAAGATGTATTGTTTGTTGAACAAAATTAATGTTCTTGTGTACAGAATTTGTAACTTATATATGTTACATCCATACATCCATAATATCTTTCTATCCATCCATCCATCCAGACAGACAGACAAACAGATAGACATCCAGACATATACAGATACACGTAGAATAAAATTTAACCCGTTGAGTGCCAAAGTCAATTCTTTGTATCAAAACCTGTAGCAAATAAAAAGTTATGCCCATTTGGTCCAAAATCATCAAAAAAAATTAAGAAAAATTCCTAAAAATTGGAAAATTGATACACAAAAATTTTGATTGGAAAAAATTAGAGCACTCAAAGGTTTTAAGAACAAAATTTTGTTGCATCTGATAATATAATATTTAAAGCCTCATTACTACGCTCATTAATATAGCCTATTATTATAAGGTATGGGATCGGGATATCTTTTGAGGCTATACATTGAGCGAATGTCAGGTCAAGAGGGTGGGTGGGAGGGAAAACCAAATCTATCATCCAATACTATGCGACGTCTTGCTCTTGCTATCATGCCTGGTTCCTCTGTTATTAAGTCGCCTCCCGTCGTTAGCAAGTGACACTGATTAGATGGTCACTGGCCTTTTATAATACCATATATGAATATTCATAATCTGCGTAGTAATTTCGCGTAGTAATTCGGCTTTGAATAATATAATATTTAAAGCCTCATTACTACGCTCATTAATATAGCCTATTATTATAAGGTATGGGATCGGGATATCTTTTTGCCATTGCATTGCGCATAAGTCATAAATATCACATCCATTCTACCACTTCATATATATTCCCATACCTTCATACCCCAAAAATAAATCCATCCACACCCTTCACCTTCTTCTCTCTAGCTTTTTGCTCTTAATCAAACAAGCAGATAATACTCTGGGTGATTTAAATTGTCTTGAGGTTTTGTGATCTCATTCCATTCATCGATGTGTTTATGAAGTTCCCCGGCCATAAATTCGTCTGGATTACGAAACCACTACTGCTTTGCCGATTTTTTGTTCTCGCCTTTCGACAATGCTGAAATCTCGGCCAGGTTTAGATTAGGTGGATCCGGTCCAGGGGCGCCCCCAAGCGTTATCCATCCATAACTTTTTTCTGATAGCCGTGCTGTTATTTACTTGATGAGACATTTCCCCAATTATGAACAATTTGTTGACAGATGTAACTCTCATTACTATGTATATATACATACTTTTATATATAATTTTTTTGCATATATATATATCTCGCTCTCCGTATAAATGGAAATGGATGTTGATATGGGGGCACCCCCGGACAGGACCATGCGAATGGCAGGCCGCCTAAAAAGGCGGAGGGCACTCAGAAGGCCCCCCTGTCAAGGAGTACCAACAATCATGGGTGGATGAAGTAAATGAAATGACACATGCTATCTCACTGATCACTTTAATGCCATAATAAACAACAAACCAGAATTTTTATTTTTTTTTTAAGCAAAGTAACATCACAAACACAAGATTCCAAACTACGGGAAGTTAAGTTCATAAGTTCCAGTCCGTCATCATCTGCAAAGATCATTTTTTATCAGGACAGTTTCTTGCTAAATGACCCAATTTTCCACATACGAAACATTTCATGCTTTGACGGTAATCATCAAATCGTGGACGTTGAGAATTTGGATACGGACGAAAGTCTCTTGTAGGTCTGGTGTGTTTTAGAAATTTTCCAACTTTGGAGGCAATCTCCTCTTCTTCCTTATTTCCGAGCAATAACACAATTAGTTTTCCAGCATCGCTTCCAAATTCATTCCCCTCGAACTGAGACAATACTGCTCTGTATCGCTTCAACGTCGGATGGTTGACAATCGTAGCCCTGTCTACCAACACTCTAAGGGCGTTAACCAATTGATACCGTGACGCGGACATGTGGGCTAAATCCATCAATTTCAATAGCGCTTCTTCAACATTTGCTGTGTCAGCAGCTTGCTGCAGCTTATCGACTTTTTGCTGTAACTCGTGCAGAGCATTCCTGTCAGATACCTGCAACATAAAGCCGATATCTAATTAATGACAGTCATATCTCACTAACTCTTATTTCTATAGCCGTTTATTCTCAATGTCTACCTCTTCGTAGAACATTATTATTTACAAGAGCCTCCTCGCTCTACAATGTCTACCTCTGCGTAGAACATCATACAAGAGCCTCATTGCTCTACAATGTCTACCTCTGCGTAGAACGTTATCATTTACAATAGCCTCATCGCTCTACAATGTCTACCTCTTCGTAGAACATTATCATTTACAATAGCCTCATCGCTCTACAATGTCTACCTCTTCGTAGAACATTATCATTTACAAGAGCCTCATCGCTCTACAATGTCTACCTCTTCGTAGAACATTATCATTTACAAGAGCCTCATCGCTCTACAATGTCTACCTCGTCGTAGAACATTATCATTTACAAGAGCCTCCTCCTCGCTCTACTCCAAATCTCTCATAAGAAAAACAAGTAGATTTTATTCATTTCACAAATAAATAAAGAGCGCCTCTACACCCGGAATTCACATGTCTTCCTAATGTCTACCTCTTCGTAGACAGCATAATACACGAGCTTCCTTACCTAACTTTGCAAATCTACAACGTACACGTGCATAAAATCTCTACGTGATCCCAAGTCTCTACAGTGGCTTATACTTAGTCAGTTTAGATGCATATGCTCCCACCATATTTAACCAAAAAGACTTCAAAGAACAAGTAGAGAGTATGGAGAAAGATAATAGGATGGAATAGGAAAGGAAAAAAAAATAGCTGTAGTCGTAAGGAAGGCAAAGGTGTGAAAAGGGGTGAAATTCAAACAAAGGTGTGAAAGCAAAGGACAACAGGTGAGCGACATAGCATAACGAAGTTGTGGTCAGCACAGGGGTGAGGAATGTCTACATGCAAAGACAACCAAGAAACACTATGAAATAAATTAGAAAAGTGCTATGATAATAAGAAAAAGTATGCTAAACGCAAACAGAAGCAAAACTGGCGCTGTCAGCACGAAGGAGTAACCCACTCATAAAAGGAGTAAAATTACAATATGAAGGGGCTCACCTGAGGAACAAAATTTTCCTACTTGTACCGTGAAAGAAATAATAATGACAAAGGTAAGCTAAGCGTGAAGAGGGGCAATACTGGCGCTCTCTGTATCAAATAGTATCCCACTCACACAAAAAAGAGCATAACTACAAATGGAGGAGCTAACCTGTGGCACAGGGTTTGCCACTGCTTGCACAGTAGGAGGAGTAGTTACATGTTGAGTAGCACCATTTGTAGACGGCACTGGAACCGCGGCGGTCGCAGATGGTAAGGCCGAGGACGGAGGTTGCTCTGCTTGCATGCGGGTTGCAGGCTCAACAGGTGGTTGTACGTGCGCTGAGGCAAAATTCTGAGCAGCAGTGGAAGCTGTAGGGGTTGGTTCCATGGCAGTGCAGCTGTTGTAAGAAGCCTCCGTCGTTAGCAAGTGACACTGATTAGATGGTCACTGGCCTTTTATAATACCATATATGAATATTCATAATCTGCGTAGTAATTTCGCGTAGTAATTCGGCTTTGAATAATGAGTTACATGTCTTCTTTGTATTCTCAGGTACGGACCAATCTTTGGTGCTGGTGCTGATATTTGCATAAGTTCAGAGTGCAACCAAGGTTTACAATCATATTCTAACTTCCCACATTCCTATGCTGCAGACAATAAGACTCACAATCTGTTGATGGGTGAATATCACTTCAATGTAATGGACTATGAAGTCTTCACACCAAAGCAGATTTTTTCATGACGTTGAGGGCGCTGTACATAATGCATCATCATGGTCAATAATGTCATAGACAAAAGGCGATCATGGTTATCGCTTGCCAAATTTAAATTTCAAACCTTTAATAACAACAATCTAGTTGAGTTCTGTTGCTTTCTTTAGTATGGTTGGAGAGTTACACCGGTAATTGCAGTCAAAAATGGGTTCAGAGGTTAAAAGTTTCTGTTATATTTACCCAAATAATATTACAGGTAGATATCTATAAAAACTGAATGAGATTAATCTTATTCCATTATCAAGTCAGTTTTCATCATTTGCAAAAACTGATAATCAAATTAGATTATAGAATCCAGAATTCAAATTTTTATTGGCTCATTTGAGTTTCTGTACTCAATAACAATCATTCCGTTGTCTTGTTAAGTATTTCTATGCAAGAACATTTTGATGTGGAAATTATTTCTAGCCTCTTTTCCCCAACTTCCACTGACACTTTGGAGCTTTTGTATTTATTTAGATATTCTACAAGAAATACTTTTCTGCAATCCAGGGCAATCACACATGAATTTTACCTTCGCACAAACACCAGAATGGTCTGAAGAAAGTGAGATAGAGTTTGGTCTTGAATTACTAGGGTAAAGACTACAAGAATTTATTGGTGTCATAAATTGATATTTTAACACATTTGCAACTACACAAGACAATTCAACAAAAACCTTGCCATTCAATATTAACTCTGAAAAAATGAATATTAAATAATTTTGATAATTAAAGAATATTACGAAAGTAGCAACCTGGACAATATGTCAATGGAGGTTTCCTTTTTCATGGATCCTTATACAAGAATTTTTCAGTCTATTAAACTGAAATATGTTAAATATCTAAAAAACCTCTTTAAAGTCTGCCCATGGTGTACTACATGACTTATTTCTCTTCACATAATCAAAATAAAACAGTACTATAGATTCCAGAATTATGTGCTTCTTATGCCTTCTAAATATAGAAGGACAAAATTGTTACCGTTTGCCACTCTGAATACTATAGATCCAAGCACACCAGATGAAACAGCAGAGTTTTGTTAGGAAATCATCACTATGCAAAGACAAAATGGTATTTCTGATTTGCAACAAAGATGTTTCAGTTCATGTACTTCTAGATGTTTCATCTACATCATCAGTTTTCAACTTGTTAAAGTGTCTTAGCATTTTATTGTCAACATTTGTGCTGAGAACACTCTCTGTACATAAATGACCACAACTGACAAATCAAATTTAACTCTCTATCAAAGTTCTTTTTGACAATACATTGGAAGATGCAGATAATATGAAAGATTGTCATTTTTTGAATATCATGTCCTGGAACACAGTGGTATACATGCAGATATCTACATATTTCTGCTCTCTCATCATCAAATCCTTAAAAGTACTACCTATAACACTGGAACTGTTCAAGTTTTGATAATCTGTCTCAAGTATGGTACTAAGAAAATTAGAGCAGCTGTTTTTCACAGTTTGTGTTTGGTAGAAATATTTTCTTGACAATAGACTTTGTAGTTAACCTTCAAAATTTAAATTTGACTGATTGACAATATTAGGAAGTGCTCTCTTTCATAGATATTACATCTCATTAATATGCAGATCACATTCTGTCCAAAGACAATGGTTGCACTCTGCGCTACTCACATCTTGTTATACCTTTGATATGAAAATTGATGACTTTTATTTTCAAATGTAAATAATGGGTCAATAAACCTTTTCTGAGGTATCCTGTCATTTGACAACAAGAAAATGTAGGTCAAACGTTTTTCTTGATCAAGAATAAAAAATCTCACCTGTGCTTTTTTGAAAGTATTGAATTTTGATTTTGGGTCTGATGACATCTGTCCAATGACATGTCATGTGAAGATTACTTGGAAAGTGATAATCTACAGTTAATCTTGTGACATCACATACTCTATCAATCATTTCTGTACAGTATTTTCAATCAGTAAGACAATTACTTGTGATGCAGATTTAATTCATTTCCCTATACTTTCTATATGCCTGGCTGAAGTCAGCTACACTGTGTTTGGTAGGATTGTTTTGAGTTCTGCAAAAATACATTTTAATCAAGACTTTGAATTTATCAACTCTGTACAACCTGAAGATGCCTGTTTGAATATCTACAAAAATGACAAAAAATAACTAAAAATTGTAATTTTCAAACAATACAGTATGACGTACAATCTCAGTATACACTTTCAATTTTTAACTGTACAGATATCAAAACAATCAGATCAGTACTTCTGTTGATACTGATTTTTGACAATTTTCTTATTTTTTTGTTGATTGAATTTTTCCGTCAACTTTGTGAGAGACATGATACTGTACGGGCGTAATTTGTACATGCCTACATACACATGTACACACATGTGTACAAACTTACACATGAATGTTAACACAAAACCATCCTGAGGCTTTCTGTACAAGTGGTATGTACAAATATAGAAATTAAGGCCAGCAAAAGATTCAGTGAAACTTGTCCAGTAAGGATGCAGCATTTATTGTTCATGTTTTGTAAAATGTCTTATATTGGTGTACATTTCTATTAAACAAGGTGTATATGGTTTATATTCAGTGTATGTATTATGAATAAAGAAGAGGATAAAACTCAACTTGAAACTGATGTCTGAATACTTCATAAGAATAAGTTTTAAATGTAAGGAGAAAAAAACATAAAAATAACATTTTCAACTGTGTTGTGTATGTGAATATGATATTGTATGGTGTGGAACGTCAACTTTATTAGGAGTCTGGGAAGAAACTTTACTGTACATATGAAATATCGAACTCACACAACAGTGGACAAATATTTGTTCCAGAAACAGGACAAAGAGAAGTTTCAAATGACTGAGGCCTGCATGATATCCTGCATGTATCTTCAGATTAATTGCTTCAAATCTACATGATATTTGTTTATTATTACACACCTATGTCTGTAACCTATGGAATTTCATCGTATAGAAAATTTCGGTATCAGAGGAGTCCAATATAAAACTTTGACTACAAAAAGTACAGTACGGAGTACAGTAACTTTAGGTGTTATTGGACACTATTTGACATTTGACCTCGTAACACCTTTATGTCAACACAGGGATAAACAGGGAAGATTTTACATTTTATATGAAAAATATAAATCTAGACATTCAGTAAGCTTACATGTACGTCACGTAGAGAATAGGAAGACGATTTTTCATTTTTTGGACAATAAAGTTATTCTTACGCTGCTGAACTACGATTTTTAGCACGTGCACTGTGCAGGAAAAGTAGCGTTGTGTGCACTTCTCCCTGAACGCATTCCCAATATGCTTGCTATGGTGCGTTGCGTCGACGCGACGGGCATCCTCATAGCGCCATAATTTCGAGTTTTTCTGTAAAATTGGACTAAAAAGGTGCATGTAATTCACAAAATACCAGGATTTAAATCCGCGTACATCGCACACTTCTGTTGGCTGCACGATGTACTCTGATGAAAATTCCGGTATTTTGTGGATAAGCTTATATTATGAAGGCATTTTTGTATGTTGAGACTGGACCATTGTGTTATTCCAAATAGTTAAAATTATCAAAGGTAAATTACACAGTGAAAAATGAATCATACTATTATTGTCAATGAAAAAATACTGAATCTAGAATATAAAAAAATATCAGATGTAAATTTTAAGAGGCAAATAGCTGCCAACTTTATGCTTTCACTGGTTATTTTAACTATTTTAACTGTGATGTAGGTATCATAGAAATCCCTTTAACTCCTCATGACTTCAAGCACACACAAAAAAGCCGACAGAAGTGAAATAGTGCACTCTATACATCATATTCCATGATTCCTTACTTTAGTAAAAATTAAGTGACTGAAAGTTTACTTATGTTTTTGAGTAAAATGTGTTTTGTGAAAAATAGTGTGAATGCATAGGAAATGATAGAAAGTAGTTCAAAAAAAGAACTATTTTCGTAATAAGCTTACATGGTTTTTGCCTCTGCGTAACATTCTGACAGACTTTGCCCGTGAAGAACAAGACTTTTTCACAAGAAGTTCAGCAAATCTTCGTACCAGAAATGACAAAATCAGTACGAGGCATAGTCCAGTACAAGTGAAACAACAATAGTTACGCCGTGGCAATGATTTCTTTTTTAACAACTAAATTTCGTTCAGAAACTTGATTGCACTTTCCCTGTGCAACCGTTTGCCTTAGAAATCTGTATTGGTCATTATATACCATGATGTTTTCCCAGATTTAGAGATAAACGTGGCCGTATAACTGCATTAAATTTACGTCCATTGAAGTCTAATTACTTGGAAAAAGTGGTGAAATTTCTTGTCGGTTTTATTAGCAAGATTTTCATACTGAATAATTCTTGTTTCAACATCTGAAAATAAACAATTTGTTGCTTTGTTTTGCACTTTCGATTTACTGAACATCACAGTCAAAAATTCTAATCCACGAAAAAAGACTCATTCTACGGGCACATCTACGGTAGACTTAGGTACATATTCCTGTTGAATTTGACCAACCAGTTTTCTTTTTTTAATAACTCTCAACTGTAATCAAATCGGCATAATAAATAGGGTTACATAGCTATTTATTCAATAATAATATACAAAATTAGGTAAATTATAATTATTTGCAGTCAAATTTACTCACTGCCTAGAGCCTGGCTGTTTGTTTTCATATCCACGTTTAAACATTTCCAAAAGTAACCGTATTTGTCCTGTAACTTTCTCGATGTAGTTTTCACACACATCTGAATAGTTGATATTCGTGTCTGTTTTACACAGATCGAAAAACTGTTCAGTTTTATATAAGTCGTATAGCCATGAAATGAGATCCACAGCTTCGGGTTGAGTTAGAAAGGGTTGCCCATTGGTTTGTGTAAAATCACATGTCATCTGTATAAGAATATCGACGAAACTATCAAAATACACCCTAATCACGCGCCAAATTGCATACGGTACCAGAATATTCAGTTTTAATGCGGACACCATGTCTCCTCGGTGCAGGAACCAGTAAATGGCATGTTTAAGTGTCATTGGTACTCTGTGCGCAGCCGTCAACCCAAGCATACGCTCTTGTTCTTGTTGGCGGAAATAATCGATGACAATTGCAGGAAGATCTTCTTCCCCTACATCAAAGGGAGTACCTGGAAAAATATATCAATGGTAGAAATTGACAGATTTAAAGCGGATACTCTTATCTGGGAGAAATTGACCTATCAAAGTTATTAATCACATTAGTTAGGGATGGACCATTAAATCTCGGGAGGAGGTGGTCAAAAACAGAAAAAAAAATCCAAAGCAAAAATATTAGGAAAAATAATCTTCAGACTAGTTTGCAAAATAAGAAAAAAAAATCAGAACGCAAAAAAGGATCTATATGACAGTTTACTTCGAAAAAAATTACCACATCATGACTCACTTAAAAATAAATTTCAAAAATTTACAATTGTAAAAAAAATATTCACAATCTGATTGTGACCATCCCCATCTTCCAAGATCGCATTGTTCATCCCTTACTAAGAATTTCTATAGTCTTTTGATGTACATGTCAATCCTGTAAGTCCGTAGATAAACCATATCATATTTTGATATCATGAGAATCGCTATTTCCATGGTAATGTTTACGAAAAAGTAAACTGACGTGTATATAGTTCGTAAGCATAATATGGATAAGTAACATCATATTTTACTTTGTGCGAAAATGTCCCTTTTCCATGTTCATTGAATAGCTGTTCCACCGATATCAGTCATAAATGACCAAACGGAATGCATGTTCTAAAAACGTGTATTAATAAATACCATTGACAGAAAAGGCCGGAGGAAAATGGTCCACGTCTCTGACACATGCCTGTGAATATTCTGTCAAATCCTCAAATCTCCCAACTCGTCCCAAGATAGCTCCCTTTCGGTGTTTGTGTATGGTATCTTTCAACCGGTTCGCCATGTGAACAGCGTCCGTCACTTTCAATTCGACAAGCTTTACTGCCTCCCTTCTTTCTGAATCCTAAAAAACACATCGGATGACAGTACTGTTTACAACACAAAATCTACTGTCATTTTAGCTCGTGTATATTGTCAGTTTTAAGTTAATGTTGCATCACTGTCAGCTTTACAGTCATTGTAAATTTCAGTAATTCGAGAATGACGGTTGGAATGATGTCAAATGCCAAGACAGCAGGTTTATTTTGGAATGCTTAGAACTGATCAGAATTTAATATTCACAGCTTAGGTCACGAGAAGTGTGCAAAGCCTTGTCAATGTAAATTCCATACAATTTATCCCTTTAATAAGTTTTCTCGCAATTGATCAAACCAAAAATTACTTTTTGTAAGCAATGATTGTGTGATTGGAGCAAACAGAATTCATTAAAACGATGAAAGTATGTAAATTGCACTTATATCTCTAGATACCCTCTGATAGCAGAAATGCGTGTTTATTTCTTCGAATCTCCCTTTAGTAACAAAATTCAAAATGTCTAATCACCATGTATTATGAATATCATGACATGAACTATTTTTGAATAAAATTGGATAGCCATTAAAGGCGAAGAGGTCTGCACATTTCCCTTTTCTCATCGTTTATGGTCTATCTAAAGTTAAAATCACCATTTTCCATCTAAATATAGTCTCCGTGAGACTTAAAACACACAAAAAATTAAATATGTAGATTTTTCGCCTCGAAGTGTTATCCGGTTATTAAAAATAGTTCTCAGGGTATTTTATGTATTTTGTTGATTCCAATATGCAGCTCTATTTAATGTGTTCTCGCGCTGTGCAGGTTCAAAGGGCTATCCTATATACCCTGCCCTCGCATTAGTCATTGACATTGAGTACTTACAAACATGGTGGTAGTCCTTTCTTTTCCATTGAAATTTTAAGTTTATTAATTTGCTTTCAGGTAAAGCTATCAAACACGCCGTGTCTTTTAAGGGCTATCACTTATGTTCCCTAGTAAAGAATAGAAAGGCGTATAAAAGCGGTATTCGGGGCAGTTTAGGATTATTCCACTTCAACAAAGTCTCTCGCGACCACGCTTACCTTTACTCCCCTTCTTAAAGAATGCCAGATAGCAATCTGATCATGTACCTCTGCAATATCGGGTATGTAGGAAAGTGTCTCGTGTATCCATTTCTCTGCATTGTCAGTCTCTTGTTGTACTTCTGCTGAAATCTCTACTGTCAGTTGACACTTTTCCTTAAATTTCGGATTCCTTGAAGATTCAAACACGCCTTCGGCTCTCATCGAAGTAGAGCTACGAGAAATTATCTTACCAGTAAAGCTATCCCTGCGATCAGTGTATTTGATCACAAAGTCAATGGAACACTCGTCTATACTTCCCGAGACAATTTCAAATACACCATGATCATCTTCACCAATACCTCCCAAAATAAAATTGTCGATGGAAACCACGGCTGAGATTTCATGGCTGTCTTCTGATTTGAGGCGTTTATAACATGCTTTCCAGTATTGGACTGACAACCAAGGCATGTTTCTTCAACTTGGCAGTGTGTAAGATTATTATGTCCCTGGAGGAATAGAGGTATATAGTTTATATTAAGATTTTATGACAACCCCAATTTCGAAAGAATCGCAATAGTAAAATATAATAAACTCGTTATTTCCTGTGCAGACAGTGACATGTAACCTAAATATCCGCAGTGTTTGAGCCATAAAGTGAACCTGTGATGAAACTAGCAATACGTGCGTAAGTCACAGAGAATCCAGCTATAGGTACGACAATCAACAGGCACAAAGAATCGTTTGAATTTATCTATTCTGTTGTCGGCAGGATTAAACAGGGAAGTTCAAAGTTAATAACAGGACGGTTTCAACTGTCAAAGACAGCAGGCTTAAAACGTTAAAACAAGGAAATAGTCTGATGACAAAATAAGGAGAGGGAAAAGATAACATGTAAACTTTTACTTGTACAGAATGGAATGCGATTTTTCATTGGTCGGGTGAATTAGTCACAATATCTGTGACAATAGAATCTAGTGTCTCTTTGTAAAGCCTAGCGAACTGAAATAGTATGTCTCGAAAAGGCGCTTTTTAAACGATGATTTAATGAACATTTTGTTCTGTATGTAATGTCTTCCATGGACACAGATAGGCAGACAGAAAGGAAGACAGACACAGACAGGCAGACAGACAGGCAGACAGACAGACAGGCAGAAAGACAGACACAGACAGACAGACAGGCAACACACACATACACACATATTATATATATATATATATAAATATATAATATCAAATTTCTATTTCTTTTAAGATTTGCATCGATGCTATAAGCATAGACGACATACATTTACAACGCCTTTTTATTCATTGGAACTGAATGTATGTCAAGAATACATTCATCATAAGTGGTTTGACCTAAATTCCTCATCGATTATGCACATGTGTAACTGCAGGCTGTCAAATGAGATCCCATATTACATACTTAGTGAACTAGACACTTTGTTAATTATTGTTTTCCTAAAACCATTTGGAATTTATGACCTTTGACCCGCACTCTTTATTTGCTGCCCAACCTTGTACATACCTGATTCAGCGTAATCTAGTATGGCTGTCGTCTTTTCCCGAGTCGATGAAAGGTTTGATCAATCTTTAAATGACACCTCACCTTTTACCACTTCATGTTTTGAATGACAGGCCAACTTAGAGGACAGCATGTTCACGTTTGGATGCCCGAACGAGTATAATTTTGACAACCAGTATTCTCCATTGCTCATGAATTTCAGACTACCTGCTTGGATCTAGAATTGTTTGGATTTTGACAAAAATAATTCTTCAGTCTGTCGTTTTATTAGGGTAGAATGTGCGGGGACATGACTTTTTGCCGTACTGGGCTTGTCTCCTGCTTGTGTGGACTTATTATAAAGGAAGTTTTTTCATGGTCTTGATTGTATACCAAAGTGTGCACAACGACCCCTCTGAAAAGATTGAAAAGACTGAAAAGATAAAATGTGTTCAGTTTCCCTAACGAACGTTTTAGTGAACATTTCACATTTCGAGAAATCTTTCTGGTTGTCATATATTAAAGTATTTACACTTTATTGTATTCGTGCCATAACATTTCCTCTGTATAACCTGTCACACAACCCACTATTGCCTATACCTGCACTTCAACTGCAACCATAATCGGAATGTAGAAACTAAATTGCTCCCATTTGTCAGTGTGCCACTTCAATATCGGTACTATTTTTACATCGAAACCTTTGACATACAAATTAAGTTCATGGAAATATTATAGCAGCGCTGGAACAAAGTTCCCTAAAATTTGACAAATACATCCTATTTTACGAAGTGAAACTGAGGTGGATTATACTTCCTAACAGATGAATGTTTCTTTGTGTCAGAAAGTATGATGCTATTGGCCTAATGGTGTTAAAGCATTGGTGTATGTGACACTCTGACAACAATTACAGCTGAAAAAGCAGTACATTTTATTGTATGTTATATTATTTTTTGTTCTATATGTAAATAAAATTTCTCTTCTCAAAAACTGTGACAACAGGCAGTGTTAAACTTAAAACATCATATGCTCTTTTACATTTCAATTTTGGTCCAGACAAGAAATCGCCAGTAAACAACAATATGAACCTTATGTGACTAGATCTTTTCATCTTGTCAATGCTTTAGGAATAAAATAATATTATGTACCTACCTGTTTTGGAGAACATTAATAGAATTAAAAGTCAAAGCAATTTTCATTTCAATATCGACAATAACTAACAAGCATTCATGACGTCGGTATAAATAATGATAATTAGTTAATGATCTACCCTGTA